>NC_143509.1:33812567-34137567 GCF_031878675.1 Megascapheus bottae
TGAGGAGGAGCTTTGGCTCCTTAAGTGAAAAAGCTCAGGGACAGTGCCTGAGTTCAAGCCCAAGTACCAGCACAACACCCACCCCCCCAACACACACACATACAAGATTTCCTTTCACCCATTATCACAATTCCTTGCTGAGTCCTGAAATAGTTGTGGAATTGAGCATACCAATGATCTTCTGAGTTTGTAAGTTTTTTTTTGTTTCTGCTATCTCTACTATAGTATGGGTTTATGTTTCTCTGGAATGTTAAATTATTCTCAGATCTTTAAGTCAGAACATATTTATATTTTTTCCAATAAATTACTCTTAAGAAATATCTCAGAAAAATTAAACCCCTATGCATTTCTAAAATATTTGCTCTTTATAGAACCTTACACAGCCATCAGAAAACATGCACTGCTTGGTGCAGATTTATTCAAATCAATGTGTTATGTTGATAGATTTTCTTTGGGAGAAATAGTTGTACAGCATTGTGTGCTCAAGGCTGAGTGACCGATTCAGAACAGTGGTTCTGCCTAGACACAGTGCATATAAAACAAGGTCCAGATCCCTGAAGTACTCGGAACAATGAGATAGGATTTCTCTTCTACTTTTGAAGGGATCACAATATTATATATGGACAAAGATTTATTTCAGAATTCCATACCTGAGTTAAAAGTTTACAGAGAATATATATGATATGAACATTCATGTGGCATTTTAGGTTGCTATCAGGAAAACAATATAGGCATGAAAACTCTTCTGTGTGCCGGTAATAAGAGATTCATTTAAAAGTTTTAAATCCAAATACCAAAGTTAGTCAACGGCACAGAAATTATGTACTTTTTTTATTCTTCTAAGTTACAAAATATGGTGAGAAATAAAAATTACCTAAGGATGACTAAAATAGTTGAAAAAAAGAATTTTACTAAAATTATTCTAAGTGTACCATGTACTTTTCATGTAAATTAAAAACCTGTGTATGTCTATATCTATCTCTATCCATAAATTTCATCAGAACACTTAATGTGTTTAGATTCCGCACAAGGGAGAAAACAGATGTTCTCAATTTCAATTTCAACCAGAAAATGTTTAAAGATGAATTAAGTATTTAATGATGAACTTTCCTCATCAAATATGTTTGTTTTAAAAATTATAAAATTTAAGTACACCTAACTCTCCCTGTGCAACAAATGAATGATGTTATTTTTAGGGGAATTCAATTTGCTTCCCCCAAATAATCAGGTTCTTATTATGATTACCCTAAGACTTCCACTTTTCCTTTTGTCAGTACTAGAATTTGAATGCAGAACCTCTCATTCAGCTTCCTTTATTGGCTGGTGCTCCATTACTTGAGCAAGGCTTCCAGCCCAGCTTTGTTCTGGTTATTTTGCAGACAGAGCCTCACTGACTTTCTATCAATGCTGGCCTCAAAATGTGTCCTCTAAATTACAGCCTCCTGAAGAGCTAGGATTACAGGAATGGGACACCAGCACTAGGCTTTAACCTAATTTTTGTGTGTGTGATGTTTATTTTGTGGTTAAAGTCAATAAGATTTTTTGAAATGTTTCTAAAATCACTTAGTTTATTTGCATAAAAATGTTCAAAAGAATTTCATGCACTTAAAGACTGTTTCTCTCATTTGTAATAATCAGTGCATATCTAAGATAGTCCTAGGAGATGATCACAATATCTCAATTGCTATGTACACATGACCATATAAGATGATGCTAAGTAAAATGAACTCCAAGATATGGAAACAAGAGGTTTTTCTTTGTTGTTATTTTTAATGCACTGTATGAAGTTATTGCTTTTTTCCTTCATTTCCCCTACCCTCTTTGGTTTATCCCCTGTTGTCAATGGTGAGACAAAGGACAAAGTGCAAACCAATACAATAGATACTTATATGACAATATTTTGGAAGTGAACTTCACAACTTGGTGCAGGGGTCAGGGGACAGAGAAAGTGGGAGAAAATGGGGGTGATAAAAATGTTCAAAAAGAAACTTATTCCCTCATGTATATAATTGTAATCACTGTGTTTATCACCTTTACAATAAACTTAAATTTAAAAAATGAGAACATGACAAGCCAGGAGCGTGGCCTAGTGGTAAAGTGCTTGCCTAACATGCATGAAGCCCTGGGTTCAATTCCTTGGTACCATGTACCTAGAAAAAGCGTGAAGTGGTGCTGTGGCTCAAGTGATAGAGTGCAAGCCTTGAGGAAAGCCCAAGGACTGTGCATAGCCCTGAGTCCAAGCCCGAGGACTGGCAAATAAATAAATATGATTCCCAAAAATGAGAACATGAATAAGAGAGACTGTCCATTTATGACAACTCAGAAAACTTCCACCTCAGGTATTTTTGTTCAATTCCAAACTGTTTTGTAATTCATAGGAGAGTACGCAATCCCAAAATAATATAAAGTTGAAATGTTCATTTCTAAAACTTTAAATAAAAAAAGCTCACTTTCTGTTTCAGACAAAGGAACAAAAACATTAAAATATTTGTTCTTGGCTCATTTTGCCCACCTGGTTGGCTTTACCCTGTCTTCTGCCAGATCCCGATACCCAGGTTGTACTAAACGAGCAGCGTGGGGCCTCTGCTGAGCAGCCAGAACCTGAGAATTCCTTCAGTCTCTGGGCACAAGGCATTTCCTTAAAGAGACTCAGATGTCTCTTGTTCTTATACTCATCTCCTGCTCAGCACTTCATAGAGTGTACTGCAATCTAATATCCTGAGCAACTGGCAAAGGTGCCCCATGAGCACTACAATTAGTGTCATGACTGTACCTAATATATTCACTTAGGTTTGAAAATACCTGAAGGTAAATATGGTGATATTCATTTCTCTCACATATTTCAAATATCAACAATTACAGACAGGTTGAGCACAGAGTAAAAAGAACGTGTCGAGCTAGAAGTCTTACTACCATCAACCCTGCAGCATAATAACGATACTCAGTTTTTGTTGACTCTTGATTTTCCACGAGTCCTTTTTCTTGTGATCCTGGAATTTGAACTCAAGGTTTCCCATTTGTGAGCAAATGCTCTGCTACTTGAGCCATGCACGCATCGGATCTTTGTGTCTGGGTCATTTTTGAGTTCCTGTCTCATTGTTTACCCAGCCAGGTTCTAGCATGATCTTTCTATAAATACTTCCCACTATGGGTGGGGTGAAAGATGAGACTCATCAAGGCAGTTTTTTTTTCTGACAAAATAAAATTTCAGAACATTTTTGACCACGCTGGCCTTGAATGGTCTCACTAATAAATAGGATTACAGACATGAGGTACAATACAAAGTGAGTTTGATGATAATTTAATATAAAATATCTTCGTAAGGTCTATATTTTTATAAAGTTTTAGTTGAGTTAACATTGACACATTGTCACAAAATAAAACAATAATTTATTGTAGCATATTTCGACTTGTATTTTGAACTTTAAAATAGTAAAAATTTAACTAAAATTACTTTCTCATAAATCATACTTTGAAGTTTTGATTACCAAATTTTAATTTGAGTGTATTTCTAAATAACTCTACTTAGTAATAATAATATCAGTCTTTAATGGTAATCAGATTTTCAAAAAGATTTGGCTAAGAACTGATCGAATTCAGATTATTTTTATCCACTTAACACACTCATGCTTTTCAAATCAATGGCTCTTAAAAATGATGTCTGTAGTTTCTATTTCTGTATTTGGTAAACAAATAAATATGTCACAGTAGCAACTTAAAGTATAAATAAGATTCAATGTAAGTTTTAACTTTGTTTCCTTATGTCATTAATGGCAAAATTTGGAAAGTAATTCACCTTTGCTGAATTATGTAAGGTTAGTAAGAGCCAATATAAAATGTTATTCTTTACAGTAAGTAGTCTATTATTTTTTCTTTTTGAAGTAGGTGTAGGTAGAAGGCATCTCAATAGAAAGAAATCACAAAAGGAGATCACCCATTTTTCTTTTACAGTATGAAGCTTGTAGTTTTTTAACAGTAGTGTAAATCCCCTTGAAAGTTCTGTCATGGAAAAAAAAATCCAAGATTGCATTTCTATGGAGAAAGTGAAGATCTTTCCAATTTAGTTCAAGGCTCTCTGTCCTCAAATAAATTATCCCACTGGTGATATAAAGGACGCAGTCCTTTCCACACTGAAGATTTCAGCTCAAGCCTTTATGAAGGAATATTACTGCAAGGAATTTTACTGAAGCAAAAACTGTAAATGAAGGATTGTTGATGAAATGTGTTGAGAGGAGAGAAAAATGTGAAATGCTGCTGAACTGAAATGAACTATGTTTTGTCTCCAGGGCAGTCATGACTTAATGTAATCCAGCTATGAACAGAATAAATCAGACTTTGTGCAGAAAAAGGGAAAAATAATCATTTCCCCAAGATAGATTGTATCTATATATGCATGGATGCATTTGTGTGTTTATATATTTCTGTAGGCCTATGTGAGTGTGTAAGTACATTATATTGTATGCCTAAAGATTTAATTTTCCCTTCAATCATGTATATGAGATAATTGGAATGTTTTGCATACACATTTATGGAGAGATCAAGCATTGATCATTTTTAGCATCAAATAGCATAACTTGAATGCTTTTTTGATTAAAAAAATACTTGCCCTGACTGTGCCTTTTCTCAAAGATGAGACCTGGGTAGTCTAGGTGCAGGCTGTTTATGTTTCTTTCTTTTAAGAGATGCTTGACAGCGGCCCCCTGGAGAAAAGCTCTTACTCTTTAAATTTTTATTAGGCTCCAGTGTTTGAAATGTGGAGAGTAGACATTAGCCTTTGAGGTACAGTGTTTGATGGTATGAATCTTTTAAGCTGTAGTACTGTGAGAGAAGATTTGAGAGATTTGCTACAGTCTATTTGTCAGGAGACAATGAAGCATTTGTGAACAATGTATGGAGAAAATAAGCTTGCAAACTTTTCATAACAATATAGGGAAATCATTCTGGTAGGGTTTCTTTCTTCAGGTTTCAATGATATGTCAAATAACATAGCTACTAAGCAGGTAATAGATTTTTCCCCTATTTAGCTCTCATTTTTAGGAAAAAGAAATGGCTCCCTGGATAGAGTTGCCTTATATCGTAGAAGCAGTGTAGAGCATAAATTGCAATAGAAATAAGTAAAGAGAATGCAAAACGAATAAGGGAGTCTGAACATGAAAAAAGATGCAGGGCCACAGAACTGGAATGTGCAAACATGTTCACATTTTATTAAGGGAATGCAAGACTACGTTATTCCCATAGGTCAAACTAAATCTTAATGAAATCCTTTGTTTTGTCCTAGAAAATATTTCTGCTTTAAGTTATAACTGAGTTACAGCATATTCATATCCAACTTGTAGGAAACCAAATTTGAGACATCATTGAATATTCCAGGTAGCACACTGTACTGGTTATGAAATGGTTTACTAATTTTGATTTGTGGGCACATAAGTTACTATATTGCAGATATTTTGGTTTTATTTTTATTTATTTTTAGTGAGTAACATCATGTTTGGTTGTTTTTCTGCTCTAAGGCCCACATGGTATAAAAATGGCTGAAAAATTTTATTTAAGTAATTTGGCTGCTGTGGTACTACGGTAAATATTTTTAACTAACACCATTTTCCCCAGCAGTTTATTTCTCTAGACACCTGTCAGAGATAGGTATTTAAGTCAGGGCTAGGCAAAGTCACAGGAATATGTTTATTCATCTTTCCTTCTTGTTTTTTTTAATCTCCAATTTTGTTTTGTGTTATTTTGTCCTCTTAATGATGCACAATTTCTAAATAAAAAAGTAAGATCATGAGGTTAGACTGGAACATTTAGCAACTACTTTCACTCAGTCTCCATATTTGGAAGCCATTTGAGAACAGGAGGGCTTTTCTGTAGACCTATAATATGGATTTGGGATTAAGATGATACATAATGATCAAAGGTGAAAATAGTAACAAATTATGAAAGTGATATTAATAAAAATAGTACAAGATAAAAATTTAGGGGGTGCATCCCTTACTTAAGAGGGGAAATTCATAGTATGCAAACTTGTAGGGGCTTGATGTTTTGATATTGAGGCAGAATTTTATATACAATTTTCAGCTAATCAAAACTGAAAGCAAACGTCATAAAAATACCAATGTAAAGCTAGCCTGTCAAATTAAAGAAATAAATTTAATAAATCCATCTGTATGTTATATTATTATAATGATAAACATAAATATCTTAAGGAGATAAGACATGTCACTGAAAAAAGTCAAATATAGAGCTTTATTGAAAAACCAGTTTTATATAATAAACATAATTTTATTTAAGAAATACAAAATATATAAATAAATGTTCTGTACATTCACTTTTCACATTAACTCCAGAATTTCAAAAGCCCTTGGTTGAGTGGCAGACCTGAAAATATATGGTGGTTTTACTGTAAAACCAATTTGTCCAAAGTTCAGTGAAAAAGAATTTTACATCATTTATATTCAAGGATGCTTTTGAACCAGACTTTTACTGAACTAAAAAGCATAAGCCCAAGAGTAGTATAATCAGTAACTTTCTATTTTTTCTCTTTGATATTGTTCTGCATTAACATATTAAAGAAGATAAGCAATACATTTTGTGCTTCCGCTTATTAACAATGATTGCTGGTCCTATTACTTTACTCTCAGTATATATTACTTAAAGAGCCATCACATTCTTTTCTTCAATTATGTGTGTGTATGTCTGTATGTCTGTATGTCTGTATGTCTGTATGTATTTATGTATGTACATGGATTGGGTGTATTTATTTTTTTCATGTATTTTTTATTGTAATTAATAGAGGGTTACATTATATTCACCAGATAGAAGGTGCATTACTTCACATACATTGATATCCTTTTTCATGTTTTGGTCCCTATTCCCGACCCTCCACCCTGCCCCTCATCTTGTTTCCCCCTCTTCCTTATCCTATTTCAAATAACCAAATAAGAATATATAAAATATATCAGATAACAAGGTAATATATTGTAACAATATGAGATAACCAAGGGACACCATAATAGATGAGAGATAACATAGTACATTAAGGCAAACAAGCACTCATTTTATGGGTTTTGTTTCTATATCATGGAGGTCCTTTCATTTAGCATCATCCTGTGTGGCCTTATGTCAGTCCCAGTGCTTGAGCTCAGAGCCTTTGTATTGTCCTTAACTTTTTCACTCACTAGATCCATACCTCTACTTCTGAATTTTTGCTGGTTAATTGGAGATGAAGTCTCTTGGATTTTCACACTGATCCTGGCTTTTATTGAACCCCAGTGCTCAGCTCTCAGCCTCTTGACAAGCTAGGATTTAAGATGTGAGCTACCTGTGCCTGACTTCAAGAAATTAAAAAATTGTCTATTTAAAATTTTTGCTTTTGAATTTCTTCACAAGCAATGACTAACATAACATATTTCCCAACAGTAACAGCTAGAATGCATTGAACAACAAATGCACTGATGATGTCCAAGTAATGCTGGCTATTTGTGATTCAGAGACTTTGAACACACAATTGCCCAGGGCTCTCTCTTCTAGCTCCAAGTGGTTATGGGAGCATTAACACTTAGCCAAACCCCGCACCTCCATAGTCCTGTAAAGTTTTCCAGTGTCATCAATTCCAGCTTTCTTTCTCTTCTCCCATCATAAAGAGGAGGAAAGGAAAGAGATCTGAACAATAAGAGCAAGAAGAAATAAGATCATATGTTTTTCAAGATGTCTTCACAAATCAATTTCTTTTCTCCAACTGGGACACTATTAGATACTCTGCACTTCTTTACTGTTTTTGTTTATCCATCTTAATTATAAACTTTGTACAAAAATCTGTTGTTCTTCATTGCATTAAGGAAAAAGCTCACTGAATGCTCGTTGCTTCTACCTATAATCTTAGCTACCCAGGAGGCTGAAATCTGAGGCTTGTGGTTCAAAGTCAAGTTGGGTAGAAAGATATGTGAGACTCTTATTTTCAATTAACCAGCAAAGCTCAGAAGTAGAGCTATATGTCAAGAAATAAAATGGCAGCCTTGAGTGAGGCAGCTAGGCCCTGAGTTCAAGACCCAGTACTGGGACAAAAAGAAACAAAAGTAAGGCAATGAAAGTAAAGGAAAAGAAAAGGGAGGGAGGGAGAGGGAGGGAGGGAGAGAGGGGGGGAGGGAGGGAGGGAGAGGGAGAGAGGAGAGAGGGAGAGAGGGGGGAGGGAGGGAGGAAGGGAGAGGAGGGAGGGAGGAAGGGAGAGGGAGGGAGGGAGGGAGGGAGAGGGAGAGAGGAGAGCGGGAGAGAGGGAGAGAGGGAGAGAGGAAAGAGGGAGAGAGGAGAAAGGGAGAGAGGGAGAGAGGGAAAGAGGGAGAGCGAGAGAGAGGGAGAGAGGAGAGAGGGAGAGAGGGAGAGAGGGAGAAAGGAGAAAGGGAGAGAGGGAGAGAGAACATGTAAGTAAGCTCATTGTCAAATGTATTAGGGTCATCCCCTAGGGTTCTAGAGAATCCTGACTGGAGAGAAGACATTTACAAATAAATTAACTAAATAATGAATTAAGTAAATAATAAAATTAAGTGGAAGAATAATAGAATATTTTGTGTTGACTCACATTTTTCTGGTGTTCTTACTTTGCACAAATCATTGCTAATTTTATCGGCTTTTATTAGGGAGATAATAATCAGCAAGAATTTTCACCTAAGTTTCTCTTATATCCAAGGAAACATTTGGACTCAGGGATCATATAAAATAATATAATTTGAAA
Source organism: Megascapheus bottae (assembly GCF_031878675.1). NCBI lineage: Eukaryota > Metazoa > Chordata > Mammalia > Rodentia > Geomyidae > Megascapheus > Megascapheus bottae. The sequence continues at coordinate 33,821,290 of NC_143509.1, forward strand.
TCAAATGTATCTGAGCATTTTATCATTGAATGACACCGTGTATATGGAACTCTAATGTAGAATATATGGGAACAAAATATAAGTAGAAAACAAATCCCCCAAACTTATAAATCTGGTAAGAAATGGAGATCACAGTTATAGTGGCATATAAATATTGGGTATCACATAAAGTAGAGTATCACTGAAATTCACCCCAAATCATTATTAGAGATCCTTGCTACTTAAAATATACTCCAGTGAATTTTCAGTCATATATGGATGCAGGTTAAAAATGCAGAGTCACTACCTTGCCCTGAAATCCACAAAATCAAAATTTCTACTTTTGGTGATTGTGTATGCATTAATATTTGAGAAATACTTATTTCAAATAGTATATGTGTGTGTGTGAATGTGCAATTCATAGAGTGAGGGCATATGAAAGGAGACAGAGCAAGATAGATGTCCTGGAATTGAAAAAATCCATTCATGAAAAAAGTATAGCTTGTTGTATAAAGTTTGCTATATAAACATCATTATCATGTCTCATTGTATATATCTTATAAACTACCTGCTTTGAGTGTGGAAGCCTCCCTCATCCTTTTCTACATTATTCTGCAGCATTGATAATAGTTCTTCCCAATTCTTGGATGCCATCATCTTTTTAAAGTCTCTGTTTCTAAAATTGAGTTTCTGAAGTCTTCAAAAATATATGTGGACAGGTATAACCATTCCCTTTCTCTAGGGTAGAGAAGCATTTCTTACTGAATAACAACTGGGTCAACTCAGAAATAGCCAGTAACTTCTGTTCCTCCAGTCAGCTCTGGATGGCATTGCACTTGTTGTAAGTTGTCTCCACTGGCTCCCTTGGGTATGGCCACTACCACAGAAGTTCACTGAGGATTCTTTATCTCCAGCTGTCTGAATTCAACATATTCTGAAAGCCAAGCACATGGTCAGGCCTTTGTGATAAATATTATTTTTGACCCTTAGTACATATACCTGTGTGACTAAAGTTAAATTTGGATCCAATTTTAAGCTGTTAAAGTTGTCACTTTACTATTTTCAAAAAAATGGACACAGCAATAAAGGGTAACATGCAGGAAATGGCATTTTGAGGTAAGGTTTTAATAGAGAGGAAATTTTTAAAAATTTAACCTTAAGACTCACACAGTATTCACTACATGCCACAACTTAGTCACCTACAGAATGGTCTCTTCTCATCATACATTCATGAAACATGAGAATCATGAGAAAGAACGAAGGAAGACAAGTATCTAAATGAAGTGGAGAGACAAGGAAGTATTTGCAGAAAGAAGATCACACAGGAAAGAGAAAGAAGCAAGAGGCAGAGACCCAGGTTAGGGGGTTAATGTGTTAATCAAGATAGAAGGCTCTTCGGATTCCAGGGTATTTGTGCAAGGCATCAAAGTAAGTTATCTTCTGTTATCCCTACTCTTTGAAATTCCAATGAGCTCTTTCTTCAGCAAAGATCCTTTAGCCACTGCTTTCTAACTAGGGGTATTATCTTAACCTTTGGTAGGCATTTAATAAGACCCCTGACAGTAACACCTCCCTCCCTCCCATGAACCATTACAGAGGCAGCAACATGAAGATGAAAACATTTTCCTCAGGGACTTTCTTATTTTCATGCAAAGCATATTCACTTTGTTTCTTGATTTTTAGCTTGCCCATCTTCCCTTTTATCTTGTACAAACCCCTATACACACATAAACTCACTCTATACAGAACCCATTACATTTTTCTCTTTTATCTTGTATTCTTAAAACACTTTCACACTTAGAAGAGAGTTATAAATTATACCAAAAAAATCCCCAAACTTCTGTCCGATTTTTCAAATGTTAATATTTCGCTGAATTTGCATTTCTCTTTTAACGAAGCATTCCTGTTGTTCATAAAATACATTAGTTATATATTGAGGGATAGTATTATGATTTTTCCACCCATATATAAAATGTACCGCTCCTTCTTAGCCTTTTCAGAACCCACTTATTGCCACTAGGTATTTCCACTGGCTTTTTCCACCAGGCAGTCATGCTTTTCCAATATTATTGTTGCTTTCATTTTAGGTACATTCCAAAGATGTGTGACACTATAATACTTGTGAGTTTTGTTTGTTTGCTTTTCTAGTCATGGGGCTTGAACTCTGGATCTGCGTGCTATCCCTGGTCTCCTTTTGTTCAAAGGTAGCACTCTACTATTAGAGCCACAGTGCCACATCTGGCTTTTCCTGAGATTAACTGGAAGTAAGAGTCTGACGTACTTTCATGCCTGGACTGGCTTTGAATTTTGATCCTCATATCTCAGCCTCCAGAGTAGTTAGAATGGAAAGGAGGAGCCACCAAAGCCTGGAAATATTTGTCTTTTTTAATCCTGGCTTATTCACTCAATAGCAGACTGTGAGGAAATTGTATATCTGGAGGTCTGGAGTCTTTCTTATTTATTTATTTATTTGTTTGTTTATTTATTTATTTAGTTATGTTCTTGTTTGTGGGCTTGAACTCAGGGCCTAAAGGCGGTCTCTAAATGTTTTTGTTCAACACTTGCACTCTAGCACTTGAGCCACAGCACCACTTCCAACTTTTTTGTAACTAGTTGGAGATAAACACCTTACAGGCTTTTCTGCACAGGTTGGCTTCTAACTGAGATCCTCAGATCTCAGCCTCTTGAGTAGCTAAGGTTACAAGTATGAGCCAACTGCTCAATGGAATCTCTTTTATCCTTACTTCAATATTCCTCTCTTTCTGAAACTAAACCAGAATGGTACCAATAACAGCCAAAAAGGGAAAAATATCCTCACCAGCAAATTTGTCTATTTTATATAAGTCTAGTAATTAGTTATTTAGGTGATGTTTCTGCTAGGAAAGTTCTTTGGCATCCTCAACAGCACATGCATAGTTGCCATCAAATGAGAGGCTGAAGGCCTTTTTTCTCACAGGGCATTTTTCTTTGCACGATGGTTTTCTGAGTTGCTGATAGCACTATTGGGAGACTAACAATCAGGCATAAGGCTCAGAGAGTGAACATCATTGTACTTCTTCCTCTATACACTTGTTCCCATCTTCTACCTACAGACCAATATCATAGACACCCTTGACAATAGCACCCAAAACCTCAAGGTGGATTATTTAGATCAGTAAATGTGAAATTTCAGAACGCATTTGCACTTGTGATTTCATTCCATCACATCAACTTGGATATTTGCTATGTAAGATTTGGGGTTAGATTAAGTGTGTGAAGGAATGTAAAACACCTCTGCTCTGCAGAGAGCAAAGATAGAGAGCTGCGGTGGTTATTTTATTCCTAATCATTTCTCCACTTCGATACTTTTCCTACTATTCTCAAAGGTTATGTAAGATTCTCAGACTCATAGTTCAATGATTCTAGACTGACCATCAACTTACCTTGTTTTTTAAACCATCTTTTTCAAGTTGTGAAAAGGAATTTAAATTCATCATATCTATTTATGAGTACCATGCATTTTGATGAACGTTACCTCTTCCATTATTCTTTTTATCTATCTCAATCCCACCTATCCTTCACATTATCTGGTACTTTTTATACATTAGGTATTATGATTGCATTTCCATTTGCATGGGGAAAATATTGACTAAATCTCAATTTCATAACATATATTTGTTTTATTTATGCTTCTTGTTTTTAGTTCTCTTTCTGGATGAGTAAAGCATTATGAAAGTTCCAAGATCTCTGTCAGAAAACTGTTTGAATATTTACCCTCGTAGGTCATATTTTAAATTTAATATATCAAAACCAGAGATTCTTACATCACATCAGAATGAAAATATTTCCTTATGATTTGGGTGCTATATAGACATATTTAGTGTGTGATATCTTTATGAAGCTTCTGCAGGCAATCAAGGGATCCAACCATTTATTAAGTACCTACTATTTATTCCATAAATATGTGTACAAATATAGTGTACATAAAATGTTTAATTGTGACCTTTTTACCTCATGAGCCTTCTTTTTTTTTCATTTGTTCCAACAACAGCAGAAGTTCTAGATGGAAAGGATTCCAAGGGTTCATCTGAATCTCCACACAAAATATAAATCTCACTTCAACAAATGATAAAAGGTGACACAGCCAATAACTCTGCAGAAAACAAGCAACTACTATTCACGTATCCTAGCCAGGACTTCCTCAGTAACAGGGATATATCCAGCCCCCTTTCCCCACCAAATAGCAGTCAAAACTGTTACATTCCTCTAAGATTTTCCCAGTTCCTACTCTGAACTACAGATCTCTTACATACATAGGATTTATAGACTGTCATGCTAATTTTAGTCTATTCCATTGAAACATCTTAAAGTACACTGAACAATCCAGATTGAGTGTGGGGCATACGATTTTTTTCCTTACTGACCAGGCATTGTAGCAAGTTTCTTAACATTGAAAACAACTTTCACAAAGGTTTATAATGCAAGAAAACAATTAATGCAATGATTATATTTTGCTCTGCTTTTTAAGATAAACTTCTGTGAACTGAACTTAGTTAAATGTTTTATTGTGTGAACGATTTCTACAGTTTAATCAAGATTATTGTATTCATTTTTCTAAATTCTGCTTTGTTGTTGTTATTGTTATTGTTTGTTGAATCTAATGCTTGCTAGACAGTTGTTCTTTTTTTTTTTTTGCCAGTCCTGGGCTTGAGCTCAGGGCCTGAGCACTGTCCTTGGACTTTCTCAAGGCTAGAGCTCTACCACTTGAGCCTCAGCACCACTTCCGGCTTTTTTCTATGTATGTGGTACCAAGGAATCGAACCCGGGTCTTCATGCATGCTAGGCAAGCACTTTAACCACTAGGCCAAACTCCCGGCCCCGCTAGACAGTTGTTCTATCATTTGAGCCACATATGACTCACTGCCAATCTTTTTATTCTTTTAGTTATTTTTTAGATAAGATATTACATTTTGTAAAAGCCTGGCCTCAGATTGTGTCTTCTTATCTCCATCACATGAATAATTACTGATCTTATATCACCATATCCCACTTATTGATGAGATGGAGCTCTTGCTTAAATTTTGCTCAATCTGATCTTAAAAGTTTTAGTGTTTTCCTCTTGGCTAGCTGGAATCACAAGTGTTTACTACCACACTGGCCCATGAACTTTATTATTGTTAGGTGAATCTGTTGGATTTTCTTCAATTAGAAAATTGTACAAACATGTTGAAAATAGTCTTGTGACCATTCTTATGATCTTGTGGAGATGTAGTCTTCCTCAGGGTTCTACGTCCATAGGACCTCTGAGAGCCTATGATTCGAGAAAGGGGCGTCTATTAAATGAAAGTAAGAGAATGAAGAGAAAAATCTGCATTTTGACAGATCTAATCATGGATTAAGTAGCTCTTGTTCGAATGCCCTCTGTCAGACACCGTTCACGTGTAGATTAGAAAATCTATTCATTATTATGAGAGGCGGTGAGATGCAGATCAGTTCTGGTATACCTTCCCATGTTGAAGTCCAAAGATTTAAACTCACATTTTAACCACTCTTGGTTAACTGTGATTCACAAGCTCCCTGAATATGCATCTTAGAGCAAGAAACAGATGACCTTAAAGTTTAATAAGAGTGTTCCCAATAGTAAGTGCTACCTGTATTGAGGTCATTATTCACTCTACTGTTTTCAAGTCTGCATATTTTACTAAGTAGATTTGGGGAAGTATGAACCTTTGTATGCTACTGCTCTAGTTGTTGGGTGAGAAGAATTAATACTACAGTTGGAACTCAGACCTCCAAGCTTGCTCTGCTCGCTTAATCAGCTGGCACTCTACTACTTGAACCACTCCTCTAGCTCAGCTCTTTGCTATGTACTTTGGAAAGACTCATTTTTTTGTACTTGAACTGCCTTTGCATCTTAATCATCCAGATTTTAGCCTCTGTTGTAACTAGGACTATCAGTGGGTTCCCCTGGTGCCCAGCAAATTTAATCTATTTTTTTTTCAGTTTAACAATTCATTTTCTGAATACCATGCATCTCAACGAATGTCACTCCTTCCATCATGCTCCCCCATCTTTCCCAATGACTACTTATTGTGCAAAGTGTTCTCCTTTCATGAAGCTTTGTTTTACCATGCATGGGCATTTATAAACCCAATCTGTCTCCTCCAACTCTCTAACCTACAGTGTTAATTTGCATATGGCTCACAACAGTTAGTCTTCTCTTCTCTGACACCTATGGGTTTGGTTTAATGTGTCCATCACTATTTCTCACCTACATACCTTGGGGAGAACATCTTTTACAATAAGCCACACAGAGCTTTGGCTGAAATTGTGAATTCTTCCACAGCCTCTTGACTTTTTTTGGCATTATAATGGGGTGCTCCAGAGCAAAGCGGTGCCAGGAGACTCATTCATCAGCATGGCTCCTGGTCCATGATGCATTGCTGCATTATGTTACCAGCCCTGAGGCTGCCAGGAAAGAAAATGTTTCAAATAGGCCTTTTTCATAAATTGTTTTAGGCCTAATGAAAGAAAAAAATGGTCTGAAATAGCAGGATTGAGTAGAAAAACTCCCTGTACTTTCCAACTGTGTTCTGAATTATATACACGTGTGAACAGCCACCCAAATAGTGTTGGTTTGTGGGATGGAATTTCCCTGTCATTTTAAAAATCTGAAATGAACTAACCTGCAGAACAGGGATCATAATATTCTGTAACATCCCAATGGGATTTCAGATGATCTGAATCAAAGAGAAGTTTCAGATGGTGGAAGTGCAAGATTTGTGATCTGTGCCTTTTGGTTGTTCAATAATTTGTGCTTTATTAACCCAAATCTTTATTTAAGCATGTGAAACATTTGCTATTCTTGTTGGATAACAGGATTGTCATTTAACTTGTATGTACATGTTTACATATTTGCCCATGCAAAAATGTGAAATGGTATTTTACGTTCTTACCAAGGAAAACAAATTGTGAGTCCTATTATCTTTAACCAGCATTTGATATCTTGCAAAATTCTAATAAGTTTTTTGAAAGAATCTGTAGCAAAATACATGATTAAATATTTGCTTTTCTAATTTTCTTTAAAATCAATTTGAAATGTACACTAAGTCATGTTTTTGAGGTAAAAGAATTAAAGAATACACAAATCTGTTCAAAGTAACTTACAATCAAGTACTTAATTGGTTCTTACTAGAAATTTTTCTGGAAAACACAGCATTAAAAGACTTAATATATATTTCAATTTGCATGCATTGCTTTTTCTTATAAAAAATTAAATTGTGGACAAAATGAGTTCTAGAGGAAAGCCTGTTATTTCTGTTTCCCAAATTCCTGCCACTTCTGCATATTTTCCTCAATTGTAGGTTTTTTCTTGCTAGAATCCTGTCTTAAATGGTAGCACACTTACCAAACAAACAAACAAAGCAAGTGCTATGAGACCCAGAGTTGAAATGTCATTAGTAATGTGTGTGTGTGTGTGTGTGTGTGTGTGTGTGTGTGTGTGTGTGTTGAGGAGGATGAGAAGCCAAGTATTAGTGGCTCATGCCTATAGTCTTAACTGTAGGCATGAAACCCTGGAGGATCTCAGTTCATATCTAGGCCCAGGGGGAAAAAAAGACCATGAGACTACGTCCAATTAACCAGCAAAAAAGCTGGACTGTAGATATAATTCAAGTGAGAGCACTAGCTATGAGCAAATTAACTGAAGGAGAGCAGGGGGCCTTGACTTTAGGCCTTGGTTTCCTCACAAAATGAATAAGCAAATAAATGAATAGCACCACACTTCATGACATTGCATATGAAAAGCCGGATCTAGAATATGAACTTACGTATCCCAGTTTCTCACTTTTTTCTTTTCTTTTCTATTTTGTTGTGTTTTATTGTCGGGGTGATGTACAGAGGAGTTAGTTACATTCATCGGGTTGTGAGTACATTACTTCTTGAACATTGAGAGCCCTTCCAGATTTTCCTCCCTCATCCCTCCCAAACATCTTGTTTTTCCCCTTCCCTCCCCTTTTATAAATAAACAAATAAACGTATAAACCAGGTACCAAAGTCAGATACAGTAACAACATGAAATAAATCATAAGGAAAAGAAATAAACCATAAGGAAAAAAAAGAGAAAAGAAATAACTTCACATAGTACATTAAGAAGAGTGATCATAAACATAAACCTCTAGTGTCCTTCCTCTTTTCTCTTCTTTTTCTTTTTGCCTGTTCTAGGATTTGAACTCAAGGCCTCAGCACTGTTCCTGAGATTCTTTTGCTCAAGGCAAGCACTCTAACAATCCTGCCACAGTGACACTTTCAGCCTTTTTGAGTAGTTTATTGGAGAAAACAATCTCATGGACTTTTCCTGCCTCAGCTGGTTTTGAACTGTAATCCTCAGATCTCAGCCTCCTGAGTAGCTAGAATGATAGGCATGAGTCATTGGTACCTGGCATTTCTCCCTATTTCAAATATCTAATTTCAGGTCTTTAATGTTAATAGAATGAAAGCCTTTGATTTCCTCCCCAAACCACTGATAAATATGTTTGCTGAGTTTTCATTGCCCCAGCTCTACATAATATGCCATACTTAAAGATTTCACATCTTCTAATTGTGCATGTTCATTTCATTAACATCAAATGAACTGCAATCCCTCTATCTTCTTCACCACATTCTTGTTTCTTTCCCCAAGTTTTGCCATTTGGGAAACCCATTTTGTTTACCATGATGGGGTCACCAGCTTGGTTGGTCATTTCATTCCCATTTCAAGATTATCTCTTTCTTTTGCTTTATATTTTATCTGCCTATTTAGTATAATAATTATTTCCTTATGTACTTACGAAGCCCCAATTCCCTACTATAATCCTTAGATAGGACTTTATTTGGATATTTGAATGTCAAGAGTTTTATTAAAGTTTGCTGTATTATGCCCAATGTCTTTTATGAAGTTCTCCTGCCTTTGAAAAAAATATCCATTTCCCATTGCATTGAAATGTATCTTTAAACTCTACTTCCAGAATCCCCTGGAATTCTTTATCCATTTGCATCTCAAGTATGCAGAAGGCTTATAAAACAGGGTGAGTAAGAGAGATTTATGAGATTTGTGGATATGTAAAATACCACAAATCTTTTTCAAAATGAGACTCAGAGAGGCAGGGAGGGATTTAAACTGGGAAATAGGCTTCATGTGTTAAGTGGGAAAGACACATCTACTCTAAAGTACCATGGGGAGAGAACAAAGGGCTCTTCTATGCCTGCTTCCTGCAAAGGAGGCCTGTAGTGATCATGGGAGTTTTTGAGACATCCCCATGGTTTGTTTACGTGGAAGCACACAAGGCTGGAATTATTTCTGACCATATACCAGAATCCCACCATATTGGAAGCAGGAATTCTGTGCTCACAACTTACTTATAAGTTCTATGGTCATGTCAGGCTTTGGGCATTGAAATTCAGATTGTTTACAACTCGTGCTGGCAAATTGAACCCTACCATTTAATCTTGGAAGTACAAACTGCTCTCAATACCAAGTACCATAATAATACATACTTTCCTGAAATCACATTAAGTATATTTAGATGAATTAAATAAGGAAGTATCCAAACAACAGTCCCTGTATTTCTGTTGCCTATCTCAACATGTAGAAATTTGATAAATGAAAATCTTTGGACCATGTTTAACTTATTACTATCTTTGGGTGTTTCCTCGATTATGTATACATGTAGTAAAGATGTATAATCAGTTGCAGTTTAGAAAGATCCAGTCCTGGTGTTGTTGGAACAGTCCAACTTTGTGTGTACAGGAAACAGCAGTTTCTCTCCATGCATCAGGTTGTGATAATTCTTTTTTTTTGTGACAATTCTTTTCTCTACTGAACAGACCACCTCCCCAGGAGAAAGGTCCATCGCAGCTAAGATCTCTGCATTCCTATTTAGAGATTGAAGGTTCTGTTTGTTCCAATACAGAACATGGAACGAAAAGAGAGTAATACTTTTGTGATAGAAAAGTTCTGCTAAAAGGAATAAAACAAAACATAAAAATGAAAAGAACAGGAGCAAGTGGCTCATGCCTATATTCCTACCTACTCAGGAGGCAGAGATCAGAGGATCATGTTTAGAAGCCAGTCTTTGAGTAGGACAGTCCGTAAGATTCTTATATCCAAGAAATTATCAAAAGCAAGTTGGAAGTGGAGCCATGGCTCAGGTGGTAGAGTGTTAGCCTGGAGCCAAACAAGCTCAGGGGCAGTGCATCCCCAGCCCTGAGCTCAAGCCCCAGGACTGGTACTCCCTTCCCCCCCCCCAAAAAAAAGACAGATGCTAGCAAAATCATTTGGATATAAAAATAAAATGATTACATATTTATATGTTAAGTCTGTGTATGCACACTGGGCTTCATGTTCTGCTAGAGTTAATATACATCTTATAACATGGGCAGAATACAGACATTCCAGGAAAGTGCATGACTTGGCCCTCCTGGAGGAAAGTGGGAAGAGATGACCTTAGATTTTGTAACTCCCAGAGTTAATCCATGTTCACTCAGAATTGTGTATGCTAATTGTATGGAATTTGTCATACCATTCCTTGGGTAGGCTTATAGTGAGAGACTCAGGGTCTGACAAAGTAAACATTCAATTTTAGATGATTCCACTGTAAAACAAAACAAAGAAAAACAGAAGTGATGATTTAGAAGAGGGAACTATACTGATATTTTTAATCTGTGCTATAGAAACAGTACTCAAAGTTTGGAGTGTAGTTCAGAGCTTTAGGCTATGTCAACCACAAACATTTTCTCATTAAAACATTTCCATGGCAAAGTCTGGAAGAAAATATGCTAACCTACTTTTGTTTTCCAAATGAAAGTATAGTAAAATTCAGTTTTTAAAAGCTGGTTTAGAATTAGCTAATTTATACAATGTCTGTTTTTATTGAAAATATTTTAATTGGTATTTTTTGGAGGAGGAAGATCATATTTTGATAAATTCTGTTATTTAGTGCATATTCTTCATTACTAGGCTTACAATGAGTATATATCACATAAAATAAATGTGGAAACATAATAAACTAATCCTTTAAAAATAAATGTGGAAAAGTAATAATCATAAGGTACTGTTTTCAACAGGAAAGACTATTAATAAAATGTATTCAAGAGTGTGCTTTTTAGTATGTAGTTGAAGAAGAAGAATTTCTTCCCTCAGCAAGGGAACTGAGTCTTAAAAAGAACTATGAATTTTACACTGAGTTATACTTGAATGTGATTCACATATCATCATTTTATTGCGTCTTTCACTATGCTATATTTTCCTTAGGAAATATGAACTGTATTGAAAAGAGAAGCAAACAAGCAACATGAGCATAATTAACATTAGCATAATGAATGACTTTATTCATTCTGCATATTAGAATTAGTCTTTAGCACTGATAAGACAGAAACCTAGACAGCATTCCTGCTTGGCCTGTGCATAGCTCACAATGAAAAGTTAGAAGGAGTAAGTGGCACTACTAACTTGCTCCAATGCTAAGCTTGTGCCTGATTCTTAGTGCTGCCATTCACTGGCTTTCTGAATTGGGGCAAGTTCTTTTACTTCTCTTTGCCTCCATTTTCTTATTTGGAAAAGAAGAACATTAAACAAAGAAGAAGATAAAAGACAGCAGATATATGTTATTTAGTGTTTTTATACATCAGAATTGGTTGCTGACAAAGGCCCTTCATACATACTATGTGTTTTATTCATAAATTATTTATCAAGTGGGCAGTGCTACCTACATGCTATCTCTGTGCTTGGAACAAGTGGAAAGAAAGCAACCTCCTTAAGTAATTTAGGGCAAAGGTTTGTTTCCTTGAATTATTCAGATAACTGAGCCCCAATGTATGCTTTCTTTTTAAAAAAACTTGAATTATCCTTACAATTTTCTTCATTCCCTACACAGTCTGTATAGTCTGCCTAGGTGTTATTCAATAGACCTGTTCTAACATCTACTGTGATTGATTTATTTAGAAATACCTCCAGGCCAAACTGAGAATGAAAATAAATGAAACAGAGAAAAGTGACCTGCTGCAAACAGCAGCCACTAATCGAGGTTAAGAGTAATTGCTTTGGCATAATTGTTCTTTGTAATTTTAGAACAAATGCAAATCTCCCATTAGAAACATTAAATCCAGTGCTTAAAGTACAAGATGAGATTGTGCTGCTTATCAATGGGAAGCCTCAGCTGAATGCTAAATAAAAAGACATGAAGATTTCTTTAAGATTTTCACTTGGACTAAGAATGAAGTAATGTTAAGGACACAAGACAGTGCTGGAAAATTAAACACTGGGGCTAGGAGTTTGGCTTAGTGGTAGAGTGCATGCCTAGCATGCACAAAGACCTGGGTTTGATTCCTTGGTACCATATACATAGAAAAAGCCAGAAGTGGTGCTTAGGCTCAAGTGGTAGAGCTCTAACCTTGAGAAAGTCCAAGAACAGTGCTCAGGCCCTGAGCTTAAGCCCAGAACTGGCAAAAAAGAAAGTAAATTAAACACTGAAGTGTGATTTCCTTGTTCTTCCTTTTGCCACAATATGTTACATGTCATATTTACAAACTTAGAGTGTACTAAGTTCCATACATACTTTATATTTTTACTGAATCTGCCTTCCAGGCAGTCACATGTGCCTTCATCACTAAAGTAAATCATAAAGCAAAGTTATTATCTTTGACGAGATGAGAGTAGAAGAATTTGGCGATTCAGTTACTTTCCCAAGCTTATGAAAGCATTCTGTGGTAGCTGTGGAAGGAAGGAAAAAAAGAATCTGCGGTTCCAACTTAATTTTAACCTCCATTTCATCCACTTTCAAATTTTTTAAATTTATTTTTTATTGTCTTAAAATAGTTATGCATTCAAGCCCCAGAATGGATGAAAAATTTAAATAGTTATGCAAAGGGATTCCAACTCAACATGTCACTCAGATGGTTTAAGGCAATAGGTTATTATAACTTTGTGTTTATGATAATCATAGTGATAAACTAAAAGTTATCATTAGATTCCTTAAATACCCAACAATTGCTCGGTTGAGTATTACTTAAGAAATGCTATATTTATTTTAAAATGAGTTGTTTGCCTCACAATAGAATATTATTTTAAACATATAAGTTAAATCCCAGATAGGAATAAATTGAACTCTTGACTAAACTGCAAAATACTTTATTGCATTGATTATGTGGAGAAAAAAAAATAATTTTGCAAGATTCATACTTATCTGAAAGAGTATTTAGAAAATTTGGTTACAAAAAACAGCATGTTGGAAATTATTTTACAATTTTGGGGGGGTTGATAGCGATGGAAACGGAGGAAATGAGGGAGGGACAACAATATTCAATAAGAAAATGTACTCATTACGTTATATATGTAGGTGTAACCCCTCTCTACATCACCTTGACAATAAGATTAAATAAAAAATATAAACTAGGAAAGAATCATGACAAAAATGTTCAGAGGAAAAAATATTTGTTGTGTAATTGAATAATGAGAACACCAGCATTCAAGAAGTTTCTGATGTATACATGTCTAGGGCCAAATATCAAACCTATCGTTTTTAGTCGGCTGGACTGAAACTGCAACTTTGAATATTGTGTTTGTGATACTGCTTGAGAAAAATTTTCCCTGGGACATGTACCTTAAGATGCCTGCTTCATTGATCTGTGTGTATGTCTCTGTGTGTTTATACAGGAACTTGGAATTAGGGCCTTGTGTTCTTGTTCAAGATTTACACTTAAGGCTTGCAGGCTACCATTTAGGCCATACCACCACTCTGGCTTTTGCTACTTAATTGCAGATAAGAGTCTCATAAGCTTTTCTTACTCAGTCTGGTTTGGAACTGCAATTTTCAGACCTCATCCTCCAGAGTAGTTAGGAATGCCTGTGTGAGCTAGCAGCACCTGGCCTCTTTTACAGATATTTAGACTGCTATTTTGTTTGTTTATTTGTTTTTAAGACCTGGAGAGTACTGATTATGTACTGTTTAAAGAATGCATGCTTCTATTCACAGCTCAACCCTAAAGAAGTTGAATGTTTCTGTGGTTTCTCATCCTTACATTGCTATCCTGAAAGATCTTCCCTAATTTAAAAGCAAAATTTTAGGTGGAACTCTGTTTATAAGAAGCAATATCCAAAAGTAATCTGTAATAAATTCTTACAACCTAGATCTGTCTCCTTAGAATGCACACAGCAATGGCTTTTGAACTTTGGTCTTAGTTAATTGTATGGCCTTTAGGATTAGGAGGGTTGCACTTTCCAAACCAATGACAGAATTATAACCATAGAATCCCAACTTGACTCCATGGGGACATGTATTTTCTTTAATAAAATAAAGGAGCTGTCAAATACTAGTTATGCTCCCTGCTGCTATGAAAAGAACAGAGCTCTTTCTTTCAATTTAGTGAGAAGGCAGAAGAAGCACAGAAGACTTACAGATGAAAGAAAAAATTAAAGACAACCAAAAAGCCAGAGTGTCTTTTTATGAAACATCAGGAAAATAAGATCAAAATATCAAAGACAGGTATACTCCTGGCAATAGTTCCTGCAGAAAAAGAAAACCATGGAAATGGAGGAAAGGTTTATACTTCCATTACTTTGCTTCTTCCTTATGTTGGCATAGGTACATAGTCCAATTTTGTGTGAGACTGAGCTGGCTGAACGATTGGATTTAGTAACAAAGCAGATAAACTAGCGCAATTTTATTTTTGAGTTGTTTACAGAGAAATGTCACACAATCACAGCAAAAGCTGATGTAGAGTCATGAAGTATTTTACAAGGCACAAACAGCTTTAATGAGGGGGGTCATAGGTTGCTAGTATTGTCCTTTTTAAAGCTAGCTCTGAGCTTCTAATGATTTACCCAACTAAAGCAAATTTGATAGAAAGCACTTTATTTTTAAATTCATTAAAATAATAACTCTTATTTTCACCACCAATTATTGAGTTCAAAAATTGAGTATCGGATTAGTTTGTTGGAGATGCTGTATCTATTTTTATGGAAATAAAAAATTGACATGCTTAATTGCATTATGGAGAAGATTCAAGCTTTAAAACATTCAAAGACCATCTCCCAAATGATAAAGTATAAAAGCTGCAGATCGCCAAGCACTAGTGGTTCACACCTGTAATCCTAGCTACCCCAGAGGCTGAGATCTAACAATCCCGGTTCAAAACCACCCTGGGCAGGAAAGTCTGGGAGACTCTTATCTCCAATTAAGCACCAAAATGGCAGAAGTGGAGGTGAGGTTCAAGCTGTTGATCTACAGAAATGAAGAGGAGGTGGAAAATGAAGTATTTCTATGGCTTTTGAATGACTAAAAGAACTCTAAAAGGTGGAAAATATCATATATTCGCTTCATGTCGTTACAAACCACAAACAAGGGTGACACTAAGTTGTTATGATGCTTCTATGAGAAACATTCACTGCAAGAAATCTTGTTGTTTGTGATGAAATGGCAACACTTCCCTAAATTGCTGGTGGTATTTTTGTGAGGAATTCATTGCTGGAAATTCTCCAATAATCAGATCAGTGGTACTTCATAATATAGCCCAATTTGTATATTTTCAGTGTCCCCTTGTATGGCACAAAAAACAGGACCAAATTCTACTCACAAGCTTTTGCATCTTTTTTTTTTTAAAGACACATATATACCCCAGCTTACATGGTAGCTCTCTATGAGAATTCCTTCTTCTGTGAAACATAGCCCAATTCCATGCATCTCCGGTCTAGACTGAGTGCTCTTCCTTGAGGCTGTGTTTCTCCCCGCTGTCTTGCACAATACGCACTTCATTCTGCTTCAGTTCCATTTCTTGTTCTATTCCTTTCTGTAGACTAAAATCTCCTTAAGGTAAAGACAATAACAAGAGACCACCTGGAATAAACCCTGTCTTATAAAAGGTCCTGACTCAATATTTATTGCCTTGAGAAAAGAAAGATATAAAAAAATTGGACTATCTCTGAATAACACAGTACAATCAGTGAACATTCCATTGTCTAGTAAAATCCATGGCTGATTGCATGTGCTTTAAGCCATCTATCTGGCTAATTTGTCTTTCCTTTTCACTTTTCTCATCCTTACTTAGCAGAGTCTACCAATCTTTTCTTCTGTTTTCTTTCTGCTTCTTTGTAACCTTCACTATCATTGCCTTAATGCAAAACTTCCATTTTTCAACTGGACAATATTCCAATAAACATCTTAACTACTCTCCTAGTTGTGATAAATGTCTGTTAAATTGAAATTGTTGAATTGCTGAAAGTAGTACTCTATTTAGAAGACAAATAAACCAGTAAATACCTGCCGCCTGCATCCAATAGTGTGTGCTTCTGTCTATTGTGGGCCATGGAGGAGTCAGGAGAAGTAGAACGTACAGGACATGAAAATGTGGGCACGGGAGCTATGAAACTGCGTGTTATACTGGCATCACCTGGGGATCCTATTAAAGTACACACTGGGTAGGATTGGCATGAAGCTTACGATACTGTGTTGCTAATCATTCCAGGTGATGAAACTGGCGCTCATCTGAAGAGCACCAAGTACAAACTCATTAAAGCCTCATGCTGTGTGTGTGGTGAGGAAGCTTCTAAGCAGACAGCCTTTTTGGAGATTGCAGAGGTGATGGTGGGATGTTTCAGGCTGGGGAGAGACCATTCCCCATTCTAGTCCCTTTTAAGCCTCGTTGACTCTTACTGCATCCCTAACATCTTTCTGCATCTTCCTGGTAGGATCCCACAGAGCGACTGCCTCTGCAAACTTCCTCTTGTTGCTCCTCAAAAGTACATTAAGAAGGATCTTTCCAAGATGGGAATGTGGTGTTACCATTCCTAAAGTTAATGTTCTTTCAATGATTCCCATTGTCTGCTCTTTCAAGTCCAGCCCTGACTGCCTTTTTCCCCAAATCAGCTCTCTGCAATGTCCCAGGCTCCCTTTCTGCCAGCTTTCTGCCAGTCTTCCCATTCATCAGTGAGTTGTTTCACTACCCTTTCCAGTTCCATAGATCATAAAACATTCTTAAATTTTGTGTCCATTTCTGCTTATCCCAAAGTTCCCAAGGGAGCCTCTGTCCTTTCACACCTTCTCCTTTCAAAGTCTAAATGAGACCTCAGTAACTTGCTTTTAACATAGGAACTAATAATCCTAGCAACTCATTCAAACATCCTTTTCTTATAGCAACAGTTAGAAGTTGGTGGTCCAGTGGAGACAAGTGTTCAGAGCATCACAGTGAGAAAGACCAGATCACTCCTGACACGTCAAGTCTGTGCCTGTGAGCACATGTACATGTGCACCCATACACAACAGTTACCATTTAAAGTGCTCGACATAGTCTCCTACATTTTAGCTCATTTCCAGAAAGCAGTAAAACATACGGAAGTGTGTATATGGTGAGTGTAGTACATGTGATGTGTGTATGTGTTATTTGATTATGTTGGTCTGTGTGGTTGTGCGTGCATATGTGTGACATGATTGTGTTGGACAGACGTGTATCTGTATGTAGTCTGCGTCCATGAGTAAGTGTGAACATGTAAATATATATGTGGGGTGTAAATGCGTGGGGGTGTGGCATGTGGTGTGTGTGTGTGTGTGTGTGTGTGGTCGCTCTGTTTTACCGTCTCTCTCTCGTGTGCATTCCTTTGGTCCTATGTCAGTTATAGCAGCAGCAGTGTGGCCACAAGAAGACTTTAGAAAGAACAGATGTTCCTCCTGACCATACACCATGCAGCAGAGCTTAGAGACACCCAGTGTAGATAGTTACCTTCTTGTTAGGAGTGAGGCCCATTCCTGAGCATCAGAGGGCCAATCAGAGAGGAGCCAGAAGAAATGGCGCGATGAACATACTGGTGAAAGAGTAGGTAGGGTATCTTCATTATCTTTGTGAAGCCATTGCTCAATAGAAAACTTCACAAGTAACAAAGTATTAGATGATCTGATAAACAAACATGACAGTTGAGAAGATTACCTGTTATTTACACCGAATAAATTAGATTATCTGAGTGTTATTACTCAGAAATCTCACAACATTTGTATATGAACTTGGCAATGAGTAAAAGGATTAAAAATTAGTCAGTGTTCTCACCCCAAATAAAACCCACAATGTCAAATATTAACATAAACAGAAATATCAAGGGGCAATTATTCATATTGTTGAAAGGTTTCACTTCACATTGCTTCAAACATTTTTCCGTCTCATTTATATATGTGCTGTTAAACTTCCCCTCAACATTAAGTGTTTTTCTGTGGGTTCATCTTTTTATCCCCACTGCTGTACCGGCCAACAGCCAGGTTGTGAGCCAAATGTGTACTGATGCTGAATGAAAATGAGTTGTCACTAGCAACATGTCCATTGATCAGCTGGTGTTTCCAGAACATCTGCCTGTCTGCTCAGCTGGCTCTCAGGGGAGCAAGAAACATGACCTGGACTCAGAAACAAGAGATCACATAGGTCTCAAACAGGCCTTAGAGAAGGCAGAATGCAAGCTATGTCATATGCTCCAAAATACAAGATGATGAGATGGAACAGAGAATTTACTTGTGGTTGGGGCATCATGTTACAGGATAGGAGTGGATCAAGAATGTATCCAGGACTTGTCACAGAATGAGTTCTATGGTGTAGAGGTAACAGTAGATCCCCAAGCCAGGCCTTCCATCACACTGATGCATGCAAGGATGCCTTCAGAACTGTAAGCTAAAAATCTCTGTACTGGAGTGTTCAAAGGCCCTGACCCACCTCTGCAGACTCACTTGATTTCATCTTATGTGATCCAAAAGTTATTGTTTCTGCAGACCACAATGCATTGGCACTAATTTCAGAGTCTCTGATCACTTCTGACTAAGAAATGTGCGATGTGGCTAGTATCAGGGCAGAATTGAGTGTGTATACGGGTAATTTGTAATATATTTAAATTACACTTTACATAAATGGATGTGGCTGATGATAACTACATTAGTGTCTGGTTTTAGACGAGAAGAAAGTTGAAAATGAACAGTGTTTGAAAATTTACATGTAGATTCACAGAAGCCATCATGACATGGATCCACAAGTTGATTGATTGATTGATTGATTGATTGGTGGCATGAGGGATTGAGCACTGAAACTTTACACCAGCTAGATGGGTGCTGCAACACTTGATTCATACCTCACGTTGTTGTTTTGGTTTTTGCCAGTCCTGGGCCTTGAACTCAGGACCTGAACACTGACCTTGGGCTTTCTCAAGGCTAGAGCTCTACCACTTTAGCTCAGCACCACTTCTGGCTTTTTTTTCTATTTATGTGCTACCCAGGAATTGAACTCAGGCCTTCGTGCATGCTAGGCAAGCACCCTACCACTAGGCCAAACTTCTGGCCTGCGTTGGTTATTTTTATGGTAAGGTTTCATTTTATGCCTGGGTCTGTGATTGTACATGGGCATCTCTGTGTTGAGGAAAGTGAAAGCCAGGTGCCATTGTTTCCCCAGCAGCTGGAACAGCAGCAGATATCATTGTGTCTAGATATTAGTTGAGATGGAGGCTTGTGAACATCCTTTTGTCCAAGCTAGCCTTGAAATATGATTCCACTCTTTCTGCCTCTAAAATAACTTGTATTACAGGCCTGAGCTACAGGTATTTGTTGAATCAATAATCAATTTAATCTGAGTGGATCAAGCTGTCTACTGTGAGAATATGGATCAGATACATGAGAGTAGCACACTTTAATGGCAATTAAAATAAGCATTGAGAGAGGAAAAGTGTATATGTTATGACATACATGGAGTGTATTTTTAAAAATATTATCAATGGTTGTATGTAAAAGAGGTTAATGAAAAAGTTGGTTGAAATGCTGATGTTCTATATCCTTTACATATTTATAAGGTATAGATTTATTGTAGCATGTTGTACTAATTGAGTTATATCTTAGTCTAGATGATACATTGTCACATCCTTAAGAAAAGGAAGATTTTTTTTGTGTATGTGTGCTGGTACTAAGGATTGAACTCAGGGCCTGGGGCCATCCCATAGTTTTTGGCTTAATGCTCTGCCACTTGCACCACACATCTGCTTCCTGTTGTTTGGGGAGTTTTGTTTCGTTTTTTAAATTTTTTTGGAGGGAAAGGTTGAAGTTAATTGCAGATAAGAGTTTCATGGATCTTCCTGCCCAGGTTGGATTCAAACCCTGATCCTCAGCTCCCAGTCTCCTGAGTAGCTAGGACTGAAGATTCAAGGCCTGAGTCACCAGTGTCAGATTGAGAACAGGGACTTCTATTCTGACTGATTTCCTAATTCCTCCTCACATAATCTGAGGACTCAGCAGGTGCTTAACAAATATTTATTGTGTAAATGAAATAAGTTATTTCAAAAAATCTACCACAGTTGATTAGAAGGAAAAGCTACCTATTATGACATTTTGTGATCAATAAATTCAACTTTGTATATGTATGCATGCCTTGTGTTTGAGCAACTGGACTTTTTTTTTTTTGGTACTGCTGGTTGAACTCCGGCGGTCATGCTTGCTTGCTTAGTAAGAGCAATAGAGCTGAGCCACACTCCAGCCTTTGGATTTCACTATTTTCTTTAGCCCATGATTGTCTTGTGTATGCTTCCTGCATACCTGGACTTGCACGACCACAAACCGGATGTTATTTGAAGTAACTTTTTCCTAGAACAAGGTTACATTATTTTATCTCATCTCCCATCCACCTTCTATACATAGATACATTGCTTTGAGCTTAAAATTTGGTTTTGAACCTCTAGCTCTTTCACTACTTAAAAAATACTTTCATCATTTTAAAAGAATTGAATGGAACTTCCTTTACTTGATCACATTAGATAGTTAGCAAGAAAGGTAGAAACTGTCACCAGAGACTAAGCAAAACAAATTGTGGGACTTCTGCCTGGTGCATTTGCTTCCCACATGGCACGTGGACCACTATAGGCGATTAATCATGTCTGCAGGTTACAGATCTGCCGCTGTTTGCCACCCAGTAGTGCTTCTTAGAGCTCGGGATATTTTTGTTTTGTTTTGTTTTTGCTTTTATCCTACTAAGTCAGGAGAAACTGTTTTTCCCTTCTCCTTGAGAAATGCCAACTCGCTACCATGTTTACTTCCCTTCTTTTCCCAGGTACCTCAGGAATCAATAAGCAACAAGCTTATTTGATTGTTGACATTTAAATGACACTTAGCCAAACAGATTAACAGTGGTTAAGGAAGATCTTCTTTATAAGTATATTAGGGCATTTAGAAGAACATGTTCTATTCCTGAAAATACTATATAGGTTGCCCAGCACCAATTTCTGAGTATAGCATTTTCTGACTCCCCTAATAGAAGCTTGGAGATATGTTTTGTCATTTGCAAAGGTAAATACTGTCTTCTGGTTTCTTTTTAAATGTGAATTAGTGAGCTATATCTGAAAAAGAGTCAAAAGTTAATGGGGGATATGAGTAGTCCAGCTTGTTCATATCTTTATATATATATATATTTTATTGTAATTAATAAAAGGGTTACATGATATTTGCCAGAGAGAAGGTGCATTAATTCACATATATTGATACCCTTTCACATGTCTTGGTCCCCATTACCCTCCTCTCCACCGCCCCCCCCCGTCTTGGTTCCCCCCTTCCCTATCCAATTTCAAATAACCAAATACAAATAAATCCAATATATCAGGTAACAAAGTGAGATACTGTAACAATATGAGATAACCAAGGGACAACAAAAGAAATGAGAGATAACATAGT
Organism: Megascapheus bottae; assembly: GCF_031878675.1. Lineage (NCBI taxonomy): Eukaryota > Metazoa > Chordata > Mammalia > Rodentia > Geomyidae > Megascapheus > Megascapheus bottae. The sequence continues at coordinate 33,842,952 of NC_143509.1, forward strand.
ACATTAAGGACAACAATCATTCATTATATGGCTTTTGTTTCAATATCCTGTAGGTCTTTTCAATTAGCTTCATACTATATGGCCTTATGTATCAAGGTTTTCCTCTATTGCAGATCTCTGCTAATAGAGCCCAAGGTTTCTACTGATTATGACAAATGAGGGAAACCATTGAGCCTAAGTTCCTTTGAGTCTGGCTTACTTCACTTAATATGATTTTTTCTAAGACTTTCCATTTCCTAACAAATGGGGTGATGTCGTTTTTTCTGAGAGCAGCATAGAATTCCATTGTGTACAAACACCACAACTTGTTGATCCACTCATCAACTGAGGGACATCTAGGTTGGTTCCATATCTTTGCTATGGTGAATAATGCTGCAATGAACATTGTTGTGGTAGTGGATTTATGCCCTAGTTTCTGGTTGGTTGGATAAAGGCCAAGTAGTGGAATTGCTGGGCCATAGGGGAGCTCTATGTTTAGCCTTTTGAGGCACTGCCATACTGCTTTCCATAGTGGTTGAACGAGTTTGCACTCCCACCAATAGTGTAGTAGTGATCCCTCCTGGCCACATCCCCTCCAGCATCTGTTGTTATTCATTTTGGAGTGATTCAATTTTGAGCTGTTGATATATTTTAGATTGTTCATATCTTAGCATGGTTCTCTGTCTAGGATTTTTAAAGCCAGTGCCTGATATAGAGCAACATGCATTCAGAGTTTGAATGCATTGTTCTGTGTGAATGATGTGCACTTTCTCTGAAAAATTGGTAACAAACAATGTATGAAAATGACAGTGTTGACACTGTGGAGTTCAAAAGTAATTTCCTTAAAAATTATATTTACTAAATACTTCTAAATTTATTTAATTACTTGCTAAATTATTTAATTATATTTATTTAAAGTCAGGTGACTGAGAAATATTAATTTCCTTAATAGTCATATTTATTTAAATACTGAGTGCCTACAAGGCAGAGCATACCACATTTTGGGCAAGAATGAGTGAATGTTGTTCTCAATGTACTATGTTATTTCTCATCTCTTTTGTTGTCCCTTGGTTATTCTCATATTGTTACAGTATTTTACCTTGCAATCTGGTATATTGTATACACGTTTATTTGTTTATTTGAAATAGGAAAGGGAAGGAGGGAAAACAAGATGAGGGTAGGGGGTAGGGGGAGGGAAATGGGGACAAAAACATGAGAAAGTGTATCAATGTGTGTGAACTTATGCTCCTTCTATCTAGTAAATATAACTGTACCCTCTGTTCATTACAATTTTAAAAAAAGGATTACTTTTGTTATTATTAATTTGAGCCAGTTCTGTCTTGAACTGAAGGTTTTGCACTCTCCCTTGGTATTTTTTACTCAATGCTGGTGCTCACCACTTGAGCCATACCTCTATTTCTGGCTTTTTGCTGGTTAATTATGGAAATCAGTTTCACAGACATTTCTTCCCAAACTGGCTTGAACTGTGAGCTCTCAACTCTCAGCCTCCTGTAGCTAGGATTATAGGTATGAGCCTGCTGCCCCTGGCTCAATAAAAGAAAACAAGACAAAATGAATACCCTTCACATAAATTACATACCTGATGATTATCAGAAAATTGCACACACAGGTCTGGTTGAGGAACAAAAGGAAAGGAAACTACAGGAACCAAAGAGTGTATTTTATATGTTTATAAAATATTTGTATATGTATATATATAGTATTCATATATATCTATCAGAATAGTTGAGAAAATGAAAAGGTATAAATAATAGCAAATGACAATAAAATAGTCATACACAATGATAAAATATGAGATATCATCCATTGAGTCATTTCTTTGCTCTAAATACTACAATAACTGCTTTATACATGTTACTTTATTTGACGCAACACTCTTGTGATATAGGAACTTTTACTCACCTCTTGTTATCCTTAGTAACAGAAATCTTGGGGAAAACATGTCAAAGAACCTATAGTAGGAAAATGGTGACACCATGGTTGAGACACAAGCCTGTTGAGACCCCTAAACCCATGTCTTTACTAACCTGCTTCTTTAGACCTAAAGAAAAGCTCCTGCTATTTTCAAACTCCACTGGACCTTATGAAATTCTATCAGTCATTCTCAAACAGCAAGGGGAACTTATATTCTTGATCATGCAATTATCCTATTAGCCAAATGGACTTCAAGAATCATGCCTCCTTGCTTTACAACCAGACCAGTAGGTGGGACAATTGGGCATGATTCTTAATCATTACATTGCACCAAGGCAATTCACTGTTCTGCCTAGGAGAAAATGGTTATTATTTCAAGTATGTAAGTTTGTGCTCTTGTTAAAATAAAATCACACACATACACTTAATATTAAAGTCATACCAAGTATAATTTTCTCTTGCCACAATGATTGGAAAGATACTTCAGAATCTTGGAGTACTTCATCCTCTTTCAAGCAATTAGCATACACGAATATTTCTATTGGATATTTGAACAGTTGGCCCAGCTAGTCTCCAAACGTGGTAGTTTGCTTTAAACATTTCCCTTTCCTTGTGATGGCAAGGTAAATTATTTTGAAATCCTGTCTGAGCAGAAAATACAGAGCAGAAAAGATTCTTAATCAAATCCTTAAACTGTTTCTTTTCTTTGACATTTCATTATATTTTAAATATCATTTATTTCCAGTCATTCACACTCTTCCAAGGCTGTTGAAAACTTGTACTCTACCATTTGAGCCAGAACTTCTCTTTAGGCTTTTTGCTGATTGATTGGCATTAAAATCTCTCAGACTTGTCTGTGGACTAGCTTCCAACCATGATCCTCAACTTTCAGCCCCCTGAGCAGCAAGGATTGCAGATATGAGTTACCAGCTCTGGGCATCCGTACCCTGCACAATTATATGAGAATATAATGCCTTCTCATAGTGCAAGGGAAGAATTATGGTATACGGAGCAAAATTCCTATTTTTACAACTTGAGGTGTTAATAAATATCAACTTTTTCACTTATAAGGTATTGTACTCTTAGATTCTTTAATTGTTAACAATCAGGAACTCTTCCTGTATTCTTCAAATTCCTTTCATGTAAATGAATTTTCCCCAGCATTGAAACAAGGGAAATATTTATGTTGTATGTGAAAGTACATGCAACTTCATTTGAAGTAGTGAGATTTAAACGATGTATATGTTCATGGTTCTTCAGAATGTTTCCAAGTCTACTGTGTATCATATATCTAATAAAGTTCATTACAAGAAAAGTCTAGTAGCATGTAAATGTATTTTATGCAAGCATCTAGTATCTGTAAGTACTTTATTCTCAACATCCCTAATGTAATATATCAAACAATAACTCATTTTTCAAAAACAGACAGTTCCTTAAAATTTAGCAACCATTTGAACAGGATAAAACAGCAAAAGCATAAAAATTGATGTTGCAAAACTTAAAAAATGAAGGAATAAAAGAAGGGCAAATAAGGAAATTGGAGGCTTGCCCTCTAGGGCCATATTTAGGTCATTTGTCTGAATTTTAATAATGCAATTGTTTTACAAAAGTCTCCAAGTTGTTAGGCTGGAAGGAGAGCCAATTTACAACAAGGTGATTTGAATATCTGGGGTATTCAGAAAATGGGAACAGGAAGGCTCATAGGACTCAAGGGCAGGAAAGGTAAAATACTTGAAGAGTGTGCTGCTACAACTTGGTTTGCAAAAATGAATTATTACCTAAGTTTGAATGAAAAGTTCTGACTTGTTAAGTTGTGTTGAGGTAGCACAGAATAAGAATTTTATGCCGTCTGTAGAATGCTTGCCTAGCATGTACCAAACCCCTCCTTTCCCTTCACTCTTCTGCTGGCATTTTTTTTGTTCACAATTTTCTTTATCGTGATAAATAGAAGGGTTACATTATATTCACCAGATAAAAGGTGCATAACTTCGCAAACATTGATACTCTTTCTCATGACATGGTCTCCATTTCCCTCCTACCCTCCCCCCACTCATCTTGATTTCCCCCTTCCTTATCCAATTTCGAATAACCAATTAAGCACATATAAAATATATCAGATAGCAAGGTGAAATATTGTAACAATATGCGATAACAAAGGAACAGCAAAAGAGATGAGAGATAACATAGTACATTAAGAACAACAGTCATCCTTTATATGGCTTTTGTTTCCTTATCCTGGAGCTCCTTACATTTAGTGTCATACTATTTGGCCTAATGTCTCTAGATTTTGTTCTATTGTAAATCTCTGTAGGAGAGCCCAAGTTTTCTACTGATTATGACAAATGAGGGAGACTATTGGGCCTATGTTCCTTTGAGTCTGGCTTACTTCACTTAATATGATTTTTTTCTAAGTCTTTCCATTTCCTTACAAATGGGGTGATGTCATTCTTTCTGACTGTAGCATAGAATTCCATTGAGTATAAATACCACATCTTGTTGATCCACTCATCAACTAAGGGACATATGGGTTTGTTCCATATCTTTGCTATGGTAAATAGTACTGCAATGAACATCACTGTGCTAGTAGATTTAGTATGCCCTTGTTTCTGGACGATTGGGTAAATGCCAAGTAATGGAATCTGCTGGCATTTTTTATCTTTTATCTTTTAACATTTTTTGGACTGAACACAGTGCCACTTACATAAGTCTGGCCCTCTATATCCTGAGCTCTTTAAGTTGCGTTCTGTTTCTAGGTGTAATTTGCTGAACTGACTGTGTCATGATCCGCCTTTCTCCAATTCACATATTACTGGGGTTACAGGCACACAACACTACACCATACTCAACATTTTTATTTTTGTTTAATCACTGTCATGCTTACTGGCACGAGGAGATAGTTCATTGCTTGCTTTTGTTTGTGTTTTCTGGTAATATATGACGTCGTGCATTAGTGCGTGTGTGTACATTTGTGTGTATATATATATGTGTGTGTGTATATGTATACATATATATGTTTGTGCATATATATATATACACACACATAACAAAAGTTGTGGTTGTTTTCTACTTTTACGGTGCTAGAGGTTGAGACCAAAGCTTTGTATGTGCTGGATAAGTGGGTGAACTACACTTGTAAACCCCAAAGCATTTTATTTACCAAAAAAAATGGGCTTTCAGAGCATATATTGTATTTATCATGATCACCTTACATTCTCCTCACTTCTTAAAACACACTTCAAGAATCTTTCCTTTATTTTCAAATGAATTCTTTTTTTTTACATCTAAAAACTAGGAAATTATTTGAGTATACTTCATGTAATCCAAACTATGAAATTCCAGGAAGTTTATTTTGCTGAGTGCCAATATTAATGACGTGAGTGTGTTCAGTGGTTGCTGACATCTGTCCATCATGTGATAGTAATATGTTAGTTCCTTTGCACACAGCTTTGCAAACCTTTTATTATTATTATATTTGATCCAGTTAACAGAAGCTCCCCTGTGATCTGAATGGCAGTGAGGAAAGCAGCAGATATCCTCAAGCTCGCTTGACTTGTTCTCAGATCCAGCTGTACCAAAGATTCCACTTACTGGTCTCTTTTGATTTTTTTTAAAATTAGTATGATCATGAAGTAGCTACACAAAAGGGCGTTGAATTCTACAGGTCACTTTATGAGTACAATGCATTTTATCCCTGTCACCCCTGCCGTCTTTCACTCTTACCTCTCCCAAACCTACCAGTAAGTTATCTGGTTCCATTCCACACATGAACATTGAATATTATGAGCATGTTTACTCTCCCACCCTCTCTCCATTTCTCTACCTCTTCAAGTTTATATAAATTAATGACAGATTAGCAGCACCATGTGATGATTTCTCTAACATAGTTTCCTGTTATCAAAGTCGCACCTGTCTTTGAAAAGTAGCAGCTGATGTTACAGTGTTGTGTTATACATAAACCAGAAATCATCAAAGTATAATCACGTTATTTACTGGTAGGTGGAGGAATGGGGCAATAATATTTTCTCTTAAACTGTTAGTGAAATTGCACAGCTAATAAGCAAATGACAAATGAGCAAAGCTTTCTTTATTAAATCTTGACAGAGATCAAAGAGAGAAGCTGGCTTGCAGAACTAGGTGCTGCCACTGAGAAAAGTTGGTGTCTTGACAAAAATTAAAGAACAAATCACACAGGGTTTGATGGTGCCCCTAGGCTTGTTTGAACAGGGTTCCTTGCTCAGAAGAGGAAGAAGATTGTGACTGGTGTCTGGTCTGAAAAATTACAATGGCAGCTTCCCATCAGGAAGTGAAAGCATTAGGACTATTCAAATACTCTGTGCACCCACGAGATCTGACGGCTTGAAATTCCACTCTAAGTTCTAGAATGGCAGAGCAGGTATTTGGAAGTCTCTGAAGGGAAAAAACTATTGGTTATTTTGAAACGATCACTGTAGATACATTAGGAATTTTTGAAAGCATTAGAGATATTCTGTCTTGAAAATTTAAGCAAGTTTCCCATTATACTGGTTATTTTCAATCTAGCCTTTGAAAAGTTATTAAATTCTAACAGTAACTAGGGTTTTTAGCCTGCTTAGGAACTAATAATTTGTTGAAGTGAACATTGCCTTACTGAACTAATTGTTTTGGTATCTTACCTTAAACGGAATTTCAGAGGAGATTAAATTTTTACAGAACTCAATCATACTGTACAGGTTTAATAATTCATGTGTTTTGTTCCCAATAAATAAATTAAAAATATATATGCTCTCATGTCTGGATTCAATACCCATTTATTCAGTGACTACTCTCGGCCTATCAATACTCTCAAACAACACATGCACAACAGAAACAATGGAGTTGGTGCTAGTTTGTTGTTGCCTGGATTCTATATGTTATTCACTCATCTTCATCATTGTTTCAAAGCTCTGAGATAGTCACATAGATGCCTATGACCTTTGTGCTTCCTATGAACAACTTGAGGAATAAACTTCGAATAAGTACAATGAAAGACACTAGTTAAGGCTCACCATCTTCATTTCTTTCCTGTCATACATTCTCTCTAGTCTCAATCCCATTATTCAACCTGTCCACATGGAATAGCTCAGTGTTTATCTCCCTGGTACATAAGTGGCTATCGAGGTTTCTCACTAAGCTACTGGAACTTCGGTAGTTTTGCATGCTTTTGTATTCTGCACTTATAGTACTCACTAAAATATTTTTTTAGAGATAGCCATTGTTTGCTGAGTTTTATCTAGTAGTTAAGCTGGGAGCCAATAGGCAATGTCTGCAATCTAGCTACGTAGAAGCTAAGATAGGAGGATGGTGGTTCCCCGCCAACTCAAGCAACAAAGTTCACAAGATCCCATTTCAAAGCAGGCAAGCCTGATTCATGACATGCGCTTGCTATCCTAACAACTACGGAAAGCTAAAATACTTAGATCATGGCACAAGCATACAACAGGGCAGAGAGTGAGAATTTACCCTAAAAAATAACCAGGAAAAAGCAAGACGAGAACCATGTCTCAAAGGTAGAGCATCTCCCTAGCAACATGCAGCATTAAGTTCAAGCCTTAGTATTGCCAAGAGAATATAATTGATGAGGCACATATAGAATATACCTAAACACTCCCTCCCATACTTTTTTCATATACTTTTATTGTAATTAATAGAAGGGTTACATTATAATCACCAGATAGAAGGCGCATTAATTCACATACATTGATGCCCTTTCTCATGTCTTGGTCCCCACTTCCCTCTCCTCCCCCTCATATTTGAAAGGCATTTACAGTAGTAAGTTGCACAGTTTTCCATTTTTTATTATTCATTTGCTTGTTTTTAAATACTCTTTGAGGTAATGTTTCAATGCATAGCTCAAATTGACCTACAACTCACTATGTAGCCCAGGCTAGACTAGAATTTATGATCTTTCTCCATCCGCCTACTCAGCAGGGATTACAGGCATGAGTCACCATGCTGGGCTCATTTACAAGCAGTTTATAAAACAGACAGCCATATGTGATTCCTATTCTACCACCCCATAAATGGCACCTCTGGCACAAAAAGACAGGTTGAGTAAAGGGATTGAGCCTAGAGAGAAAGTGAGAATTGATAATAGATGAGAACATTCCATTTAGTTACTAAAATGGGTACCAGCGCTCTTCTTGAATTCCTAGCTATATGGGAGGTTATACTGGCAAATTGGCATCTGTAGGTTTTGACACAGATTTGTTTCAATTACCATGTGAAAAGGTACTGGATAAGAACATCCATAAAGTAATACATAATAGCTGATACATGGGAAGTAATAAGGTGACATATGATGAAGAGGTGAGCAGGTTATGGTATTTGTAATGAAGAAAGTAAAAGAAGACATATGTTCCCTTAAGACAAAGTAGTTTATTGTGAACTAGGCAGTGACAATATAAAGGAAAGGAGTTTCTCAGAGGTCCAGTGTCATGACCTCCAACTTTCACTACTTCATTGATCTCAGCCTTATACTCTTGAAGGCTTTTCGGTGAAAGATGGAAAAATTGCTATTTCATAGTGAGAAGTTATGAGTCTGATTGTACCATCTGGTTCTGGGAAAATGGTATGGATGCTGTATTATAAGACAAAAAGAGTATTTTTATAAAGAAAAAAAAGTTCATTTATATCTCATTCATAAAATTACACCTATTGTGCTGTCCTGTATAAGATTATTGGTAGCCTAAGTTGAGAAAAAATATGACTTACCTGAATTCTCTCATACAATTAAACTTTTTCTAGTTGTTCTATTATTAAATTCAATAGTTATATGACCCAGCAATTCCACTACTTGGCATTTATCCAATCGCCCAGAAACAAGGACATACTAAAGCCACTGGCACAGCGATGTTTATTGCAGCACTATTTACCATAGCAAAGATATGGAACCAACCCAGATGCCCCTCAGTTGATGAGTAGATAACAAGATGTGGTATTTATATACAATGGAATTCTATGCTGCAGTCAGAAAAAATGACATTGCCCCATTTGTAAGGAAATGGAAATACAGAAAAAATCATATTAAGTGAAGTAAGCTAGACTTAAAGGAATATAGGCTCAATGGGTTCCCTCATTTGTCATAATCAGTAGAAACCTTGGGCTCTCCTAGCAGAGCTTTACATTAGAACAAAACGTAGATACATAAGGCCATATAGTATGAAGCTAAATGAAAAGACCTCCAGGATATAGAAACAAAAGCCATATAATGAGTGATTGTTGTCCTTAATGTACCATGGTGTCTCTCATCTCTTTTGCTGCCCCTTGGTTATCTCATATTGTTATAGTATTTCACCTGGTTATCTGATATATTTTATGTGCGTATTTGGTTATTTGAAGTCGGATAGGGAAGGGAGGAAAACAAGATTCGGGGCGGGGGTGGGGGAAGGGAAATGGGGACCAAGACATGAGAAAGGGTATCAATGTTTGTGAAGTAATGCACCTTCTATCTGGTGAATATAATGTAATCCTTCTATTAATCACAATAAAAATATATGTAAAAAATTCAATAGTTATTTCAGAGCCCAGAATTTATTTCAATTTTTTTCTTTTTCACATATAATTTTATTGTCAAGGTGATGTTCAGAGGGGTTATAGCTATATATGTAAGGTGAGGAGTACATTTCTTGTTGAACATTGTTACAATCTCCCTCAATTTTTCCCACTTCCCCACCCCATTCTCCTCCCCTCACAAGCTGTAGAGTTCATTTCCAACAAGGTGCTTTGTGAGTGTCACCATTCTATTGGTTCACCCTTTATATTTTCTCACCATATTGTTGTTCCTTTTCCTTTCCCCAAATCAGATAGACATATACAAGACACAGAGTAGCAAAAATGAAAGAAAATAGAAATAACTTCACACATTACATTAAAAACAACAATAAAGAAAATCCTCTAGTTTCCATAGATAGTCCTAGCAAAGGATCACAATAGCTCAAAAGCTACGAACGTATGAACATATAAAATGATGCTAATCGAAATGAACTCCAAGTTATTTCATCTCCTTTGCCATTTTTCTTCAAATGGTTGTTGCAATGGGACTCAGTATTACCTCGTTGTTAAATGATGTTTGTTCTAGCTGGTTCATGCTATCACTGAAAGAAACACAAGGTCCTTTAAAGGTGATATGGAATCCAGGCCCTAGGGGCTCACATCTCTCATCTTAGCCACTTACAAAACTGAGAACTGAGGAAATCAGTATGAACCCAGTTAGGTTAGGAAAGTCCTTGAGACAGTTAACCAGAGCTTAGGCAGAGTTTAAGCAGAGTTGTGATTCATGTGGTAGAGCATTAGATATCAGAGACAGCATCCAGGCCCTAAGTTTGCATGTCAGGATGGGTACCTAGAAAATAGCTGCTTTCTCTTAAGCAAACCCACTATGATCTTAAGCAAAATTAGCGAAAGTCCCCAATCTACTGTTGAATTTGCATATATAAGTGTGGGGTTTAGGTGGGGATGGGATTTGAAGGGGTATGTGGATGATAATATATCCAGTTTCCAATGCTTCTAGATAAATACAAATATTTGAGTTATAGTTTTAAGAAGAAAAGTACATACATTATTTTTGATGAAAATAAATTTTAGTGAAAATAAAGTACAACCTCTTTGCTTAAAAAGTAAAGAAGATTAAGCCCTACTAGAGATTAAGTAAGAAAAGGGAAGGAGATTAAAATCTGCTTCAGGTCTGTTATGTTCAAAAGTTATGCTCAAAATAGCAGTTGATGATCTCTCATCTCTGGAAGATAGGGATCCTTAAACAAATCTCTTTTGAATTGAGGAGTATAAAACTTTTCAAATTTATTTTTCTATTACCTTTTACTAATTACACAAAGGCATTTCAATTGAACATATCAGTTTGTGAACACAATGCAATTTGATTGGTGTCACCTTTTATCCTTCTATCCTGATCTCTTTCATGAGCCATTAATTACAGTGAGAATGTGTTTAGATAACTGTAATTGTCCACTACATCTAATGATGTTAACTTTCATGTATAAAAATTTGCTATTGCATTAGAATTTCAGCGTGCTTCTGTAGAATGGACTTTGTAATCACATTTTTAGTGATCATAGATTGAAAGTATTCAGAAATACTCAGATTTTTTTCATAATTTTGTATAGCACTTGACTGTTTGAAAAATAAAAAAAACTTCAAATAGTTACCTCCAATTGATATTGTCATGATATACAATGCTTTAAAAATCTAACACATGTAGAACTTTGTACATGCAGATTGTATACTAAGAGCTGTGCATATCACTTAGAATATATACACACAAACACATACACACATATATCTATATGTCCAGGCTGTACATTTATATGATATATATGTATATATATACTACAGAGGCCTGCTTGGAAGTCTGCAGGAAACAAACCATCAGATAGAAATGGAAAGCAAAACTCTGTGTGTGGTTTGTATCAGATCACAGAGATCCAGGATGAACTAGATTCCAATGTGTTGTACTTCTTCTCTTATGCATTCATGATTCAAATTGTCAAAAAATGTGTAGTCCACTTAGCCTCACTTAGATAACAATGGATTTCTTGGCAAAGATTCACTTTTTGCTCAATGAGGATGGCATACCTTTCCTAAAATGCACCCAAGATTGTTAGAAGGAAATAGATGAGGGTAGTCAAAAAGCCAAAGACATCCAGGCACATCACTTTCAAAACAAATCCCTTCACTGTGTATTGGTGTCTGTAAGTTTATTTAAGTAACATTTGGAAATTGCTTTCAAATACTGTTAATTTTTTTCTGACCTTAAAATTAACACATTGTTTACTGTGAGGTATCCAAAACTATTTTGGTAATTCTGATGTTGTAGTTATACACATACCTATATAGGCATGTTCAATGCAGTAATAAATATATATCACCTGTGTGTAATGTGTGTTTGTTACTTGATGTTTAACAATTTCTGTATATGATTAGTGTTTAGAAATATAATTGTTTTAAATAGATCTGTGTATATGCTATTGTATGTTTAGACTAGCAAGTTCTAAGTGTAACTATAAAGGAAGCTACATAATTTGCTAAAGCACACACTGTGGTTAGTCTTTGGAATGGTTTATGTGAAGTTCTTTTGGGCAATATTGAGAATAAAAATGCAGGGAGATGAATTTACCTAAGGATAAAGAGCTGAAAAGGAAGTGAGGATCTGAGTTCTTATAGAGTTTGTATGATTTGTCTTTCAGTATAACTTTCAGCATAACACAATGTTATTGTATGCACAGAGTATGTATATATACATATGTGTGTATATATGTATAGATATGTCTACTACTCTGTTTATTTACTTGAGATATATGTCTAAATGGTCGAGGTGAGATCATTGAATTAAAGGCTGGGGAAATTTTAAAAGCCCTTGACAAATTTTACCTTCTCAAATATACCAGGGTAACTTGCCCCCATAAGGACATAAGAATGCTTGTTTACTAACATTCTAAACAGGAACTATTATTATTTATATATACAGATTTATATCTTATTTGCATTTCATTTCAACTGATAATGAGACTAGCTATCTTTTTATAAACTATTTTACCTTGATTTTAATTTTATCTTTATTAAGATGATTCACTAAATCATATTTGAGTGCCCATACTTGTTTTGCTAGGGGTGTCAATGACTGGAAATATACATTGAATTGCATTTCATTTGGCTGTGTGCTAAACTGCTCATTCTCATACTCTTTTGACTGAACAGTATTTTGTGCAGAGTATACAACTACTATTATCAGAAAGAGGATTTTCTAGTCATTCATGATACAATGATGTTAAGGTTAGTGAGCATGTGACTTGTGGGTTTGGATGAGGGGTATGTCAGAGGTAGAGGATTTAGGACAATGTTTGGCTTTTTGTAAATCCAAGTATTTTCCCAAAGCCCATAGTTATAGTAAAGTAAGTTAGTCTAACATTTTTCTTCCCAGTGGGCTTTTCTACACATGTGTGCATGGAGAAATTCCCTCCAATGACTGGATTTGACTGGAAATATATGGTAGACTCAGCATGGGAGTTTGGGCCTATTAATAATGTCCATGTTTGAATTTGAACCCTCTGCTTTTGCTATTTACTTTGGACATATGAATCCATTGTTTCCTCATAAGTAAAATCGATATAAATGTAGCTACTTGTAGTGGTAAGACAAGAAAAGTCCAGAAGCACTTGAAAACAGGCATTGGGTAACCAATAGCTATTAATAATTTCATGTTCTGACTCTTCAGGGTTTTTTTTTGTCCAGTCCTGGGCTTGAGCTCAGGGTGTGAGCACTGTCCTTAGACTTTCTCAAGGCTAGAGCTCTACCACTTGAACCTCAGAACCACGTCCAACTTTTTTCTATTTATGTGTCACTAAGGATTCAAACCCAGGTCTTGGTGCATGCTAGGCAAGACCAAATTTCCAGCCCCCTGACTCCTCAGTTTTTAAGGCTCAATTTAATTAGCTTAAAATCAGTCAAGTGATAAAGCCAGAGTTTAAATCTTCATATCCTAACCTAGAATCCAGCTTTGTTCAACATTACTGTTATTAATATATCAAATGTAAATTACATTTTTATATATCAAATATAAACTTCTGGTACATAATCTTTACATATTTTGGGAAGCACTGAGATTAATCAGATGCAGATTCTGTATTAAAGTTATATTTAGTTCAGCAGACAAGGTATGTGATAGCAGTTTGGTACCCAGACTACATAACATGGCAAATGCTTCAGTAGAAGAGATTTCTAAGAAAGTGCTATATGTTGACAATATATTGATTTCAGCTAATGAAAGAATAATATGAACATTTTCATTTCATATGGACTTTTATATGAGACAAAATCTCACTCCAATCAAAATCTAAGCCACAAAACTGAGCAACTATGTCTTCCTTAATTCTAAACACCCCACTTAGTTTTCCTTGGTGAGAACTGCACATTCTCTTCAGCTATCTGGACTATCAAGGCCACTGCCTTCCTAACCTTTTGTGCTGATTACAGAGCAGTGTCCTCAAGAACTGGAAATATGTAGACCCAAGGGACAGAAATTTGGTATGGTTTGTTCTTGGTTTCACCAAAAGTCCCATTTAGTTACAGGAACTTCTGGGATTGATTCCTGGTCCTTGTCTCCCAGCCACGCCATCTCTTCAGGGTACCAAAATACCTCCTGTCTGAAATGACAGGTCATTTGTCACAATCTCACTCATGGATAGGCAAATTACAAAATAATGACCTGGAAACCAAAGAATGGGACTTTGCATAGACAAGACCCATCCAGGAGAGAAGAGGCCAGGAAATTCTCAAGCTCTATTCAAAGTTGAAATATAGAAGGAGAGAGAAAGAAGGGGACAGACAGACAGAGACAGAGAGAAAAGGGAAGGGAGATAAAGGAAAAGAAGAGACAAGAGAAAGAAGAGTAAAAGAATGTGTATGTGTGTGTGTGATGCTGGAGATTGAGACTAAGGCCTCATGCATGGTAGGCAAGCTCTTTACCACTGAGCTATGCCCTCAGAAGGAATGTACAATGTTGAAATCAATTTCTAATATACTTATATTTCCCATTAAGATTTCCAACTGCACTCAAATAAACCTTATGCATTGAGTATGAGGCATCACTTTTATCACTTCTTTATTTATCACTTCTTTACTTCCAGGATTCTCATTTCCTTAACATATTCTGACCATTTAGGTAAAATTTCCTATTGAAAACACATGTCTTCCCACATCTTGGAAATTCTTTCTGTTCCAATTTCTTCCCATTCATTTATTTCTTCTTGCTTCATTTTCTGTGATCATTGGTTTATTGTACTTTCTACTTTTCTGTATTTTCATTCAAAATACTATATGTACTCCATTCTGAGCATGAGGAATTTTTCCTCCTGAAAAAAATTATGAAAAAGTTCTTAAGTTGCAAGTATTTTATACCACAAGTCAAAGTTTCAATGGGATTCTACTTCTTTTTGTTGTGAAGTCTCCATTTTCCTGCAATATTAGCTGTGGCAAGTATATGTTTTTTCCTGGGTTCTTTCACAACCCCTGTTATTAGACTTTGCTTGTATCTAGTCATCCTGACACTTTTCAGAATGTTCATATTTTTTTGTTTGCCATGGCAACGGAGATGCAAGAATTCTGCTGTTACTGTGCAGAAGTTAAGAAGAATATTTGTGTGACTCACACATACAAAAAAATCTAATATTCAAGAATAAATGTCTGTTGCAAGAATACAAGGTCAAACTTCTCTTTTTTCCAACAGAACTCAAGGGGAGTTGTGCAGAGCTCTGAAGAACCAGGGAAAGTTGTTGTTTGACTAAATCGCCCTTATTTTTTTCTGTGAGAAGTTTTCAAGTTTTGTGGAAGAAATTCTTGCTTTGCAAATTTTTTCTTTTGACAACAGTTGCACATGTCACTGAGAGGTCCCTGCCCAACACAGATATGTCTTTGTGATGTTCTTGCTTACTGAAGCAAACACATCAGATCTCTTTCACAATGATTAGAGTGCTTGGCCATGTCTATCCACTGTCTCTGACACTAGCACAAATCCCCTGATGCTTCAGTGACCTAGACGAGAGTAGTAATTTTCTGTGTTTGTGAAGTCTGCCAGAGGTTACCACTCCAATTGGTACTAGGGTTTCACTGCACTGAAAGATGTTTAAAATTTGTTTTGGATGATCCAGTTTGGAGTAGTGGAGAATAGAGAAGGCAAGTTCATTGCTTCTGTGAAAACAGACATTCATCCTCAAGATTAGGTCATTGCACATTTTTTTTCAAGGTAGATAATTTTTTCTAGGAGAGAAGAAAGCCATTGAAGACATGCTCTCCTAAAATATTTTGTCTTAAGACACTTTTGTACAAAACAAGACACTGCTTGCTACTTTATCATCAACCATGCTGTTTGCCTGCAATAAATACAGAGATCTGATATGTCTAAAGGCAGCTAAATATACAGACAGCAGATAAAAGACCCAACAGCACTTCCCTGTTCCCTGCATCTCCAACACTGGGTATTATTTCACATGAATAGTGAATTGAACTTGTGAATGATTAGCTTATGAAGAGAGTCCTTTTGAAAGAAGAAAATTTTTCATGTGATGTAGTTCTATAGAATTTTGAGATTTGAAAGATATGGTGATTAATATTTTTATTATTGGAGACTTTATTCAATCTTTTTGTGAAGAAAAAGAATTCACAGCAACACAAATTCAAAACAGATTTCTTATGCAATATAATTTGCATTACAGAATTACTATTGCAGCCACTATTCTTAAATTACAATTACTATAAACTTTCTCAAAATTTAATAATCACAGTATGTAAGATGGGGTTAATACACCAAATGCCAAGTTTTTTTATCTTTGTGTGAAATATAAGAGATAACAGACTTGTTATGAACGTAAATAAAATCAACTTAGTTCTTATTCATGAAAATGACTTGTTTTTCAAATTTGATTTTTTTGTAGACTATGAGACCTTGTTTTTAAACAAAATTAGGAAGTTGGCATTTTTGTTATCCTCTCTTTATTTACTCACTCCCCCTGCCCCAACTCAGTACCAGGACTTTAACATAGGACTTTTCTCTCACTGAGCTGCTTGCTTAGTTGGTACTGTACCACTTGAGCCATAGTTAATTTCAAATGGAGTCCAGTAGACTATCCTGCTTAAACTAGCTTTAAACCTTCAGCCTCCATATCTTGACTTCACGATTAGGCAAAATTACAGATATCAACTATCCCAAGGGCCTGTGTATTTGGTATCATTTTATGCCAAAGTGAGTTCTATGTCTTCTATGGGCAATGTATCAAAATATATTTCAATACTCTATAATGCTCTCACTTGTTTCCAGAAGAAGAAATATTTTGGCATATTAAAAAAGATTAACTGAAAATTTAATTAAGTAAAAGCATGGATTCATTGTATTTGTGAAGTCTTTGTGGAACGTGCCAGCTGACCAGTCACTGGATTAGTGCACAAGATCAATTCGTTTATGGATGGCTTTCCTGTTCCCTGTATCCTCTGTGAACTGGGTCCCATCCTCTTGGCATTTCATTCCCTAAACCTTGATTTTTTTTAATAATAAAGTTTGTGATGAAAGTCCCCAAACAGAAGCAAACATTTAATCTGATTAGCAGGATTTGTATCTATGCATGGCAAATCGTAGAAGACTGCGCAGTTCCATGACTAATGCCCTAGAAAAACTTCATAGATGAAAACCTTGGTTGTTAACGTAGCCACTCTTCCATGACTAAGACAGCTTGGTGTATCACTTAGCCCAACATTCCAACTTTTGAATTTCTAGGCAGTTGAAACATGAAAATGCACACTAAGTAAACTTCAAATGGGTTATTTTTTTAGTAGCTGCCACCTGTAAAGCCTATCAGATTATTAATATCCAGATATCATACCCTAGTCTGCAAGGGTTTATTAAAGAAGGATTTAACCGTGATAGCCAGCAATGAGCTGACAGAGACGAACTTAAAAAACTTATCACATGATCCTGGTGTTATGAAGTATCTAAGATCCAGAAAATACATGATTATACTTTAACAGAAGATAGTTAGTAAATTGTTATGGCACTTTTATTAATTTTGATATGATTAATTTTTTTAAAATATGCTCAACAAATAGCTCAAGCGACACAAAATATAATTGTAATAATTCTACCCTTAGGAATCAACTGAATTTCCCTCTTAAGGAAGCTTAAATATTCAAAACAAAGCACTTGAAGTTTTAACATTGATTCTGTCATATTCCTTTCACAGAACACAATTAGCCTGAGGTTAAAGCTAAATATTAAAACATTACAATTTTCAAGAAGAAAATGGAGCTGTTTAGAATTCCATTACTCACTAACCCTTCAGCTCTTCTTTCATTCTAAGTTGACACAACCCTAAACTGCTACAAATAAAAACTTTAGTGTCAGTTAATATTGAAATATCAAAGTACCTATGTTTTGATTATGAACTAGAATATTCTCACTTGTATATTATTGTTATTTTTAACAGTTGTTAATTTTTCATAATCTATATTGACATATGTAAATTTCATTTTACAATAGCAAATCAATAAACTCCTGATAGATACGTTTCTCCTGCATTTTTAACATTTTTTGTTTGCTTTTGGTGACTAGAACTGTGACTTAAGCTCAGAGTTTCACCCTGTAGCTCAAAATTTTGCTCACAGCTATTGCTCTATCCTTTTAGCCATCCTTATAGATTGACTTTTTATTGATTAATTGGAGGTAAGAGACACTTGAACTTTTACCCTGGGCTGGCATTGAACTGTTATCCTCAGATCTCTACTTCCAAAGTAGGCTTGCACTATTAGTTAAATATTCCAACTACCACAGAATTATGTGTTAGGAAAATTAGGTAAAAAATCAATCTCCTTATGATACTAAAATCAAATGGAGAAACTGAGGAAATTCCTTAATCATTCAAGTCCAAAGAAACTGACAAAATGTTCCAGAT
Source organism: Megascapheus bottae (assembly GCF_031878675.1). Taxonomy (NCBI): domain Eukaryota; kingdom Metazoa; phylum Chordata; class Mammalia; order Rodentia; family Geomyidae; genus Megascapheus; species Megascapheus bottae. The sequence goes on from NC_143509.1 coordinate 33,861,332, forward strand.
ATACATATTTTAAGCTAAAAATAAGTACACAATCTGAATTTAAATGCAACCTGATTCCTGGTAATAAACACTCTTCATCTTCAGGGCAGAAACTGATGAAGGCCTGCAGGCCTTGGCAATGTGCTTTGCTCTTCATTTGATTTCTTTTGCTTTTGCAGTGGTGAGAAAGAAATCAGGTCCTAGGTTAAAGGTGCGGATGAACTTCTAGTCAATGAGGTGAAGGAGAAAAATCCAGGCCAGTGTTTGGAGAAATTGTGAACTGTGCTTTAGCTGTAGCACTTTTCTCCCTTGGTTTCTCTCTTGGCTGACAGGGTATTTCTCAAGTCCCTCACTTGTACAAAACTCACAAATCTCATTTGCTGAGAACCCTGTTCCCACACAAGGTCGACCAACTGGGGCATTGCATTCACCTCCCTCACTGGTTTTTGTTATAAATTGCTATGAGTCTGTGCATAGGACGTGTCTTCTCTCAGAGGCTTGTATCCCGATAATGGATCCAGGAAAGATAATATACAATGAATTCTTTGCTTGGAACAACTTGCTGTCCTGTCCTTCATTCCAGGCATTCTGAACACTAGTATGGAACAGGAAAAGCAATTCAGAACTCAGGCTGTGTATTCCTACCATTGCAAAAGGCAGTAGTGCCTTTGTTTCCCCAGCGACACCCCAGGCCAACCAGATCAGAGGATTGATTGTCCAAAAGAATCTATTTTGGGTTAGACATTTGCATTATATCCTGTATACTTTGATTTATCCCCCTTTTCTTCAAACTCTGTTCTAGTTTCAAACACAAATGTATAGGTCATACTAATAAGATTGAAAACTTCCTCATCCAGCCCCAGCGACTGTCAATCAAACCTCTTCAAGGAAAAGCAAAAGGGTATTAAATGTTCTTTCTCATTCCTCTCCTTCCAGAATGGTGAGATTGTAGAAACTGGATGGTACTTCTCTTCTGGAATTTTATACCTCCAAGAAGCAGAGGGAAGAGTAGATAAGCAATATCTTGCCAGGTGCCAGTGGCTCACATATTTAATCCTGCCTATTCAGGAGTCTAAGATCCAAAGATTACAACTGGAAACCATACAGGGCAGAGAAGCCCATTAGACTATTTTCAATTAACCAGCAAAAAGCCAGAAGGAAAATTTGGCTCAAGTGGTAATGCATCACTGTTAAACAAAGAAGAACAAGTTAGAATGTGACACCCTGAATTCAAGATCCAATATGGGCACATGTGTGTGTGTGCATGCACACACACACACACACACACACACACACACAGAAACATAATAGGTCTTCAGATCTACTAATTTCATGATTATATTGTGAAGCTATCTATAAGAAGAAAAGGAGACAACTCAATATGTTTTTGTTCCGCTCATCTGTGAAGAGAGTAAGAGATGGAAGGAAGGTATTAAGAATAAGTAATGCTGAATACTTGGCCAGTGTGCACTGTGCTATTTCCTCAGTGGTTCTGCTCAGATCCGACAAAAGACATGATGCTAGCAGGTTTTATTTAAGTTTTATTGTAAAGGTGATTTACAGAGTAGTTACAGTAGGTACATCTCTTTTTGAACTGTTTCCCCCTCCCTCATTTTCTGCCATCTGCTCCCCAACTGCCCTTTTCCCCATTGCAGTTCAAGTCCAGCAGTGTCCAGTGATCATAGCTGTTGCATTGGTTTCCCCCTTGCCCCATGTTCTTGTCATTCTCCTTCCCTTCCCCAAATCAGATAAACTAATATACAAGACAAAGGGTACAGAAATAAAAAGCAATGGGAACAGGGGATAAATCAAAGGGAAAAAAGAATGGAAGGAAGGAAGAAAGGAAGAAAGAGAAAGAAAGAAAGGAGAAAAAATAATAGTAGTACACTAGTAAAATCCCTTGTTTAAATTTCTTGGAGCTCATTTCAATAAGCATTACTTTATATGGTCATACGTACATAGCTATTGAGCTATTGTGATCCTATGTTAAGAATATGCTAGAAGTATTCTAGTTATTACAAATGAGAGAAACCATGCAGCCTATGTTTCTTTGGGTCTGGCTTAATATTACTTAATATAATTTTTTCCAAGTCTTTCTATTTTCTTAAGAATGGGGCAATGTCATTCTTTCTGATGGCAGCATCCAATGGCAGTTTAATGAAATCCCATTTGTCCAGCCTCACTTTGATTTTTGTGTTTCTGGATCTTTACCTTGGAAGCTTCCACCTGTGCCAAGTAGCCCTAGTATTTCCCCTATTCCTTCCAGTAATATTTTCAGGGTATCTGGTCTTATATTGAGGTTTGTGATCCATATGAAATTGGTTGTAGTATAGTTGCCTATATGTGTTTAGCCAATTCCCTAGCAGATTCTTTTTTTCACATTTTATGTTTCTTTATTCCTCCACAACTTAAACACTCGAAAATCATTATGTAAGAGTTGAGATAATCATTCACATTTTGGAGTAAAATAGTACCCAACAGACCAAAATAAGAAGTCATAACAGTATGAACAAGGAGTAAACAGTGAGTATATAATAACCAAGATTAATAGATATTGTTTCATATTTTAAGACCTCTATGTCCTGATTTTCTCTATGTTTCCCATGAAGCAGGAAAATTCCTAGCAGAGGTAGGTCAGATTAGGTTGCCATCGATATAAAGGGCAGTTATCAGCACAAGAACAGACACTGAGAAGTCCTGGGACCACTCTCCCAAGACCTGACAGACAACCTGCAAACACTCATGTTTTATTCATGGTCACCTACACCTGGAAGCAGCCATGCTGTGTCTAGCAGGTACATGGAGGATAAACCCTAGCAGATTCTTGAATCAAAAGTACAAGATACATCCAGCAGTAGGTACTCAAATCTAGGATATGCACAGAATGCAAATCTGTTGGGACTTAGAAATGAAATGAATGCTTTCATCTGTTACCAAAAAATTGACTTATTGTTATATCAAGCCAAATGTATAAACTCTATGAATTTCATGACAGTCCAAATACATATGGCTCCTAATTATAGATGCTAAAAGATGATTCTACTATAAGAATTTGTTGTCCAAAATACTTTTTTAGCCTCTTTCCTAACTAGAAGTCACAGATAATTGTCTCCAAAGATGCTTGCTTGTACTATTTCATAGCTACTAATAATTCTGTTTGTATACCTTATTGCTTCACCCAGCCAAAATCTCTGATTCCTTTTCTGAACCCCCTTGTGGCACCAAGCATAAGAACAGGCCTGTTTTAGCCATTCAGTTAAACTTTAGATGTACAAATTAGTTTACCTTATTTTAAATGTATGCAAAATAGAACTGCTTGCCAAATTTTAATTGGTAAATAATGCAAAACTGCATATATTTTGCTTTGCTTTCTTTGAATATATTTTCCAATCCTCCTGACACATTCTATAACAAGGCTTTCATAAAAGGCAAATCAATATATTTGAACAGAGACTATTGAAGATTGCCTTTTTGGTGACAAGAATGAGAAATAGTCAGAAGGAATCCACTCTTCCCATTATTTCCAGATAATGAAAATATTAAGTTATTTTTCAATCTTTTACCCCCTGTATATTTATGCACAAGAGAGAAGCAGTCAAACTTTACATTATCATTGCAGGTAGAGAATACTCTGTGGGAACAAAGTAAATAGTGTTGAATTAGATGAGAATCAATATCATTTCTTTTATCAAAGTCTGTACCAAATGTACAAAGCTAAACACAGAGATGAAGATGGTGAGATTTGCTTCTATAGTTTATTAGTGAGTGTATTCAGTCAAGAAGAGGATACAGTACTGGTCATCACAATACCCAAATTCAAGCTGATCAGTATTATGTTACAGAGTGAAATCTGCTATCAGAGTTTCTTAATCTTTTCTAATATTGCTAGCCTTCATGTAGCTGGCCTTAAGTAGCTTGCATTTATAAATCTGATGGGCTATATATGTGCTGCTTTGTACTGCAAGATCATGCCATTATAAGAAAACAGAGAATAATAATTTATCAACCATGAAAGCCCCGAATGTAAGTGCAATTTAATCAATAAAGGTCCATAGAAAGTTACCAACAGGGATGGGAGTTTGGCCTACTGGTAGAGTGCTTGCCTAGCGTGCACCAAGACCAGGGTTCAATTCCTTAGTATCATATGCACAGAAAAAGCCAGAAGTGATGCTGTGGATCAAGTGGTGGAGTGCTAGCCTTGAGAAAAGCCCACAGACAATGCTCAGGCCCTAAGTTCAAGCCCCTGGACTAGCAAACAACAACAAAAAAGAAAGTTGCCAACAAACTCAAGATCAGTGAATGTTTCTCTTTTGATCTATCCCTGTGTCTGCAAGGGTGCTTAGAATAACAAGGTAGAGAGAAATGTGTTTGTCTGAGCCTAGTGCTATAACCTGAACTTGTAGCCACTTGCATTGGATTCTCTTCAGTTGTGTTCTCCAACCCTATCCTCATACTAGCATCGATTCTTAGACCATATCCCCTTAATTAAAAGTTCTGTGTACAGCCTCACTAAGTTTATTGTATTCATTTTCTTACTCATTTCTTGAGTACTTCTTTCCCTACTGCAAAAGACTTAGGGTCTAGAAGTCTAGAAGTCTTTGTCTATGTTTTAGTCTCCTGGATTTTCCTGCCTTGGCTGCTGTAAAGCCACAATTCTCAGATCTCGGCCTCCTTAGTAGTTAGGATTAAAGTCATGATCCATTGGTGCCTAGTGTGAGTCAAAGTAGTGCATGTGAAATATTACTGTAGTACTTTATAAATAAATTTTTTGAGATATTGTCACCTGGATGTTGTTTGGTACTGATTATGGGGCTTGAACTCATGGCCTGGACACTTTTGTGCTCAAGGCTGATGCTCTATGAGGGCCTTTTGGTGCTCTGTTGGAGGTAAAGGTGTCATGGACTTTCTGCCTGGGCTAAATCTCAGCTTCCTAGATAAGCGAGGGAAGCTAGGAGAAGGCCACTGACACCCAGTGGCTAATATAAATTGGTTAATTATAATTTTGCATAATTTGAAATGACTAAAATTTATTTCTACCAACACAAACTCCAAATTAATAGAGGGGAAATTAAGCAACATCTGCTATTAGAACTTAAATGCTTCCACTATTTTCTTTGTCTTTGGAATCATTATTCTTGTATTATATTAAGTTCCTCAGTTCTATGCTAATTACTTTAGATTTGCATTCACTTTTCTGAAACATTTAATAAATTACTATGAAGCTATAGACTGTTACTAGTGATTTTGTTGCCTTTTTTTGCCCACGTTATTACTAGATTTCCATATTAACACATATTTTTCATGCTAACATGTAATTTAGTGTTTATATCGTTAAGAATGGACTGATACTTATAATCTCATTTTTTTCTTTTGATTATTGAAGATGACAGAAAGAAAAAAATCTCTAATACTTAGGTTTTAGAAAAACTTCAGGTATTTTCTTTTTGTTTTGAATGTAGCAGTAACCCATGTACTCTTGAATTACTTAGGCCTACGTATGTACTAGAAAGCCCAGGATAAAATGTACTCTTTTATGCAGACATTGGTGTCTCTGAATCCTAGGAGCTCAAGAGGCTGAGATCTGAGTATTGTTCTTCAAAGCGAAGTACATGAAACTTATCTCCAATACCAAAACAGCAATGTGGCTCAAGTGGTAGAGCAACAACCTTGAACATAAATGCCAAGCATGCCTTGAGATCAAACCCAAGTAATTGCATGAGCATGCATACACACACACACACACACAGACACACACACACACACACACACACACAGACACACAAAAGAAAAAAAAACCCAAAAAACAAAACAGTATCAACAAAAAAACTTTCATGGAGCTGGCTATGGTGGCTTGTGCCTATAATCCTAGCTATTCAGGAGACTGAAATCTAAGAATCACGGCTCAAAGCTAGCTAAAGTCCATGAGACCCTTATCTCCAGTTAACTTACAGAAAACCAAAAATGGCCATGTGGCTCAAGATGTAGGGTAGTAGCCTTGAGCTAAAGAGCTCAGGGACAGTGCCCAGGTTAAGAGTTCAAGCCTCATGACCAGAAAAAAAAATAGAAAAAAGTAAAACCAAAAAAAAAAACTTTTATGGCATTTTTTTGATTGAATGCAATCCTGTGACCCAGAATTAAAAAATCTAGACAATAATGGAAAAAATAAATGTTAACTGACAATGAACACCTTCCACCACATTCATTTTGTTATATAAATAATTAGAAAGTGGCCGGGAGTTTGGCCTAGTGGTTAAAGTGCTTGCCTAGCATGCATGAAGACTCGGGTTCGATTCTTTGGTACCACATACATAGAAAAAAGCTGGAAGTGGTGCTGAGGCTCAAGTGGTAGAGCTCTAGCCTTGAGAAAGTCCAAGGACAGTGCTCAGGCCCTGAGCTCAACCCAGGACTGGCAAAAAAAAATAATAATAATTAGAAAGTGTCATGAAATTGACAGAGAATTAAGAAGTCAGGGCTGACTCCCTAACTCAAGTCAATCTGTTATGATTTAGGGGTTTTCTCTAGTCAAGTTTCCTAAAATGTAAGCCTCAGCTCAGAATATGTGATTGAATAGTAGCTATCAGCGTTTCTTCCAGGTCAGAAGTCCAATGTGTCTATGTGGTAACATAGTTCCCCAGTTTCATAATATCCTCTTCTTAACCCAAGACTCAAATGATTTTTTAGCTTGAACAATTATCATGTTCAAACATTAGCTGAGAACTTTGTGGGGAAGAACCTTTAAGCACAGACGGGGCACTAATAGTAGAGCATCATTTCCGGAAGCCAGTGGAAAAACCATGCCCATCTGTCTACATCCAGCCGGTAACAGATGGGCGAAACTGAACACTGTCCTTCAACTTGAGATGATGGGGAAGAATTGCATATTAGGTATATAAATATTCACTAATACAGTAGGAAGAAAAGTGTTTATTTTGTACTGAGAAAATTTCATTTCAGGCAGAGTGAAAGTATATGTGAAATGATTGTCATCTTTTATTTGCTTTGTAACTGTGCTAGATGGTCTCCAGATTCAGTAATTGATAATGGCATTTGTATATATATATATATACATATATTTATATATACACACATACATACATATATATATTGATGTATATCTCATATTTGTATATATACACATATATACACACAACAGCTTATTCAAATGAATCAGTAAAATAACACATCAAATGCAGGTAACATATTTCTTGTACATTTCTTGTCAAGCATTGTACTCACTACTTTATGTAGCTATCTGTAACCCCTCTGTACATCACCTTGACAATAAAATTAAATTTTTAAAAATGCAGGTAACAAAAAGCCATGGAAATCTAGAAGAAAAGATGGTTCATTGTCAGTAAATGTGCATGAGGGCAATGGAAAGGAAATGGCACACTCAGTCATTCAGATAAAGCAGTGACTCTCCCTTTTATTACTACAGTCTCCCAGTGTGACAACCTTCCTCCCACTGCTCTAAAGCTCCTCTCCTCACAGAGACAAATGGCTCTGGGTTTTCTCCCACTTACATTGTTAAATCTTCTTAATATTCAGAGGAGGAAAACATATCCCAGAGGAGATTCATGACAACCCCAATGGGGACGATTTCGACAGTATAGAGACTGGAAATCCAATTTCACTGAATTTTTAATTTACTTTCAATTGTACTATTATACCTATATGTATATACTTATATATATGTAAATAATTCTAGTTAAATTGTCACCTTTCCAGGTTTGAGTACTTGGTAATTGTTTTATTTTCTTAATTAATTAATTAATTGCTGAGTTAATGCCTGGGTCTCCACTCTGGCCATAGCAGCTTTAACACCTCCCTCTGTGCACTGTGTCACCAGCAAATGGATTTTCATGGAAGATTAAAGGAGGGTTTATAGAACCAATGAGAAATCAATAAAGGGGCACAAAGCTCTCCCAGCCCAGCGCCCTTGAAATCACAACAAATCAAAACTCCCTGTCTTGAGGATAAGCAAATTCAGACTTTACAATTCAATCATTATTTCATTCATTCTTCTGTTCAAGAGGTTTGGAACATGTAGCTCTAACCTATGCAAAGGGCTGAGAATCCAAGCAAGAAATCTTATCTGTTCTTTCATTGTCCACTAGTGGAAACTTTATAAATAGAAGTGACTCTTCTTAAAACATCAAAGGCTGTATTTTAAAATAACAGAAGAATCAGCCACCAGTATGAAGGATACTCTAACGTTTCAACCCACAAGTATCTTCATGATGTCCCTTCTGCATTTGTTTTAGGAATGAAGGTTTCAAACACTACCATTGAGATTTCCCATTATAGGGCTGGGTCAGCTGAGAGAACTGTGAAATCAGGAAATGTCTCATGCACTTGATGAATATGTCATATATGTCTTTCTACTTCAAAATATGTGTCACACTATCGGGTCCAGTGCCTGAGTCACAGCATTAGTGACATGGTTTCTGCTATACTATTGTCTACTGGAAATCTTCTTCTGATGGACATGTGCAAGCTAAGCTATTCAGAAATAACACTTATCAAGGTAGTCTCCCAGGGTTACCAGATCAAAGTACCTTAATCCTTATTTATTTATTTAGCCTGTTCTGGGGCTTGAACTCAGGGCCTGGGTGCTCAAAGCTATCACTCTACCACTAGAGCCACTGCTCCACTTTTGGCTATTTAATAGTTCATTGTAGATAAGAGTGTCAAAGCCTTTCCTGCCTTGCTTTGCAATGTGATCTTCATATCTCAGCCTCCCAGGAAGCTGAGATTACAGGTGTGAGCCACCAGCATCCAGACCAAAGTATCTTAATCTTGATTGTTTCATATCACCAAACTCTTTTCTCTCTTAGTTCTAGAATTTATAAGTTACAAAACAAGCTTGCTTTCAGAAGCTCTAAATAATGATCGATTCTTGGATTTTCCTCTTTTCATAGCCTCAATTATCACTGCCCATAGCTTAGCATAGCTCTAGTCTCCATTCCTTTGACACATGATGCATGCGGACTCCTCACTGCAGCATTACATCAGAGGAAGAAGAGAGTGCTCTCTGAATCCCAGTTTTATGGTCTCAAATCCCAGTTACTAGGGCTCTACTTTCAAAACCTCTACTAAAAGCTCCATCTGCTAAAGCCATCATACTGGGGGGAGGATCCATCACACAGGAAGGGTCAGAATTTTAACATATTCTAGAGGGACACATATTCAATTGTAAACACTCGATATGACAGGAATGCACAACTCAAATTGTAACCGTTTACACTAATGAGTGAAGTAATTTATGAGATTGCTTAGACAGGAAGAAAACCGTCATCATCATCATCATCATCATCATCATCATCATCATCATCCTCAAAGTTAATTTTATGATGAATTGAAGGAGCAGGGTTAAAGTTTGTAAGAGAAAAACTGGGTACCTGTGCTTTGTACCTAGCTACTCAAGAGGCTGAGGTCTGAGGATCATAATTCTAAGTCAGTCATGACAGGAAAGTCCATGAGACTATTATCTCCATTTAAAAAAGCAAAAACCAGGAAGTAATGGTCTAGCAGAAATGATAGAACTCCACCTTGTGCACAAAAGCTAAGGGATAGGGCCCGGGTACTGGGTTCAAGCCCTACTACCTCCACTAACAAACACATAACTAACTAACTAAAAACAATATGTTGAGTATGAGAGAAAATGCAAGAACATACAAATAAATTCAATATATCAGATAACAAAGTGAGGTACTGTAACAATATGAGATACCCAAGGGACAGCAAAGGAGATGAGAAATAATATAGTACATTAAGGACAACAATCATTCGTTATATGGCTTTTGTTTCAGTATCCTGGAGGTCCTTTCAATTAGCTTCATACTATATGGCCTTATGTATCAAGGTTTTGCTCTATTGCAGATCTCTGCTAGTAGAGCCCAAGGTTTCTACTGATTATGACAAATGAGGGAAACCATTGAGCCTAAGTTCCTTTGAGTCTGGCTTACTTCACTTAATATGATTTTTTCTAAGCTTTCCATTTCCTAACAAATGGGTGGATGTAGTTTTTTCTGACAGCAGCATAGAATTCCATTGTGTACAAATACCACAACTTGTTGATCCACTCATCAACTGAGGGACATCTGGGTTGGTTCCATATCTTTGCTATGGTGAATAATGCTGCAATGAACATTGTTGTGCTGGTGGATTTAGTATGCCCTACATTCTGGATGGTTGGGTAAATACCAAGTAGTGGAATTGCTGGGTCATAGGGGAGCTCTATGTTTAGTCTTTTGAGGAACTGCCATACTGCTTTCCATAGTGGTTGAACGAGTTTGCACTCCCACCAAAAATTTGATAGGGAAGGGGGGAAAACCAAGATGGGGGAGGAGACATGATGGGGGGGAGGGTAAAGGGTACCAAGACATGTGAAAGGGTATCAATGTATGTAAATTAATGCACCTTCTATATGGCAAATATCATGTAACCCTTCTATTAATTACAATAAAAAAAGAAAAATTATCCATTGAGAAATTTGCCTATTGTTTTATCAGTAAATAAAAGAAAAAGGTCTTGAAAGGCTTATATGATATTAAAAAAAAGAAAATGCAAGAACACAGAGAAAAGCAAGGATGACAGGCTCAAGTCCTGTGTGATAAAAGCCAGCCTTGGGCAGTCAGATGACTCCATAAAGCATATCAAATATTAGAAGGCACAACAAATGAATTTTCCAGCAGGAGCAGTGAGAAGGGAGGGAAAGGAAGTTTTCCTAGACCAGAAAATAAATGAACTATAGAAGCAGAGATTTGCAATATTGTAAAGTATATTAAGTCAGTGAATAATTTCCTTAGAAAATTGTCTTTGGCCCTCTCACAGCAATTTTATGACTTTTATACCTCCTTTATGGAAAATTAACACTTTACACAAGTCAAACCTATACGATTCAAGTTTCCTTTAAATAACCAAGCAAGGTTAACATGAGAATATCCATCGTAATAGAATCTGCCATGAAGGGATTATAGTTTCCTAAAAAAATGGCAAAAGTCATTCACTCCCTAACCCTCACTAACCCTTTTTTCCCAAGGCTCATAAGGTTAAATTACAATGGGAAAGATATAAGGTATGAAATTTAAAATTTTTTGGTGTATTTTACATCAGAAGGAAAAGGAAGAAAATGATCAGGAATTCTTCAAATAGAATATTGTCTTACTTTACTCAGTATATTGTTCTTGGTTTAACTTCAGTCATTCCCACCACAATATGTTTTGCTTTTTAGTCTCTCAGAAAGAGAGAGCTTCTTTTTTTAATGTACATTTCATGTCCTTCAGAAATCCACCTTCATAACACTAGTGCTGAGGAGAAGGCTTATGCTGGGAACCTCCTTTTAAGATTAGGTACCCCAGTCAGACATCAGTAGCTCATGCTTTTAATCCTAGCTGTTTAGGAGGCTGAGTTCTGAGGATCTCAGTTCAGAGCCAGCCTGTGTAGGAAAGTCCATGAGACTCTTATCTCCCATTAGACACCAGAAACCCAGAAGTAGACCTGTGGCTCAAAGTTATAGAGTGCCAGTTTTGAGCAAACAAAACTCAGGGATAGTGTCAGGCCCTAATTTCAAGCCCAGTGACCAACTAAAATAAAGTAGGTATCCACTCCTTTGGGATGGTTTTGGATGAGAGCCATGCAATTCTTCCACCTGAAACCCATCTTCAGTACAGTGCATGAAAGTGGCTTAATTGAGCTTTGCTCTATGAACCCATACAGTATAAGTAACCTACTATCTCTCAAGCGATTTCCCCCTCAATAGTGCCTTGGGATTATACTTTCTTGATTCTTGACATTCTGTAAGTTTTCCAACTCCATTCAGTGATCCAGCCGACAGTACCCCATTTTCCATTGTTTGAGAGCCTTCCATCATTTCATGAGTCTTTACAGTGGGTGGTTTGCCTTTAGGGTGTTATTGACATTTATTGAAATTGGAACGATGCTGTCTTTTTTTTTTTTGGATGCTGTCTTTTTGACTGCCGAGTTCTGGTTTGTATTTGGCTGTGAGTCACTCTGACCTAAATCACTCTCTACCATATTTGTTCATTTTCTATCTTCCTATTTTAAAATGAACACAAAATTTCTCAGTGTATTTCAGACAAATTTGCAGCCTCGCCAAAAAAATATAAAAAGGCTCCTTACTTTCTAAAATGCTGTCAAAGCACCAGCTAGTGCCCCAACTAAGCATAAGTTGAGCCTTCACTTTGGAATAGGAATCAGGGTCTCATGGAAATCACAAGGGAGCATTATTCTACAAAATAAGAGTAGAAATAGGATTTCAAACCACATAATCTGAACTCGAATTCTGACTCTTCTCATCAGTTGGGAAAGTTTTCTATCTGTTTAGTTCTTAATATTTTTGTAATCTGAAAATGGGGATTATTAACCCTATCTAATAGATTTTTTCTTAGTGAAGAGTACTGCTCAAAGAATGATCACATAGTCACAGGTGTTAATTATTAAGATGAGTTCTAGCGTCTCTCTCCAAAGATACTAAACATCTGGAATGGAACCCTCAACTCTGACACTTTGGCCTACCTAGCCTAGTATGCCTGGAGAACCACATAAGGAAACTTAACTGTAAAGTTCTTAGCAGACAGTAGACAATAACAAAGCATATCAATCCTTGGACACACAATCATTGCCTTGAAAAGAGGCAATGATCCTTGATAAAAGGCATATGAAAAAGCTCACATTGATGTGGATGAGCAGAAATCACTAGTCAGAGTTGGTTGTAAAGAACATCTTAGTAAAATAGAAGCCACAACTGGTAATCCCAGCTACACAGGAGGCTGAGATCTGTAAGTCTATGAGACTTTTCTTTAAATTATTGTCAGTGTGATATATAGAAGGGTCACTGTTACATTCGTGAGGTAGTGAGTCTATTTCTTCTTGAACATTGTTACTCCTTTCCATGTTTTTTCTCCCCTCCCTCCCTCCCATTGTTGTAAAGTTCATTGCCAACATATTTTCCCATGAAAAATTGCCACTGTTACACTGGTTCACCTTTGTCCTTTGTCACATCAACTTATTTTTTCCTTTTGTGAGGCTCTAACCTACAAGCATCCAACAGGAAGTCAGAAGTGGGGGTGTGGCTTAAGTGGTAGAGTTCCAGCCTTGAATCAAATAAAGCCAAACAAGATTGTGAGACTCTGACTTCAAACATCAATGCTACTACAAAAAAGCAACATAGGGCCAGGAGTTTGGCCTAGTGGTTAAAGTGCTTGCCTAGCATGCATGAAGACCCGGGTTCAATTCCTCGGTACCACATACATAGATAAAAGCCAGAAGTGGTGCTGAGGCTCAAGTGGTAGAGCTCTAGCCTTGAGAAAGTCCAAGGACAGTGTTCAGGCTCTAAGCTCAAGCCCAGGACTGGCAAAAAAAAAAGCAACATAAAGGAAACAAGGAAAAACAGAAACAAAGCAGTAACTATAAATAAAAGTGAATACACTATCAGAAAATAAGTGAAAACAGCATACGGTAAGGTTAAGGAAAACACATTAGCAACCAGCACTAAAATGTCCCTCAAATCTGAAGCCTCTGTCAGTCCTAAATGGAAAAACAAATCCCCACCCTAAGAGTGAGAGGCACAAAATATCCTCATATACCTGAATCTGGGATTGTGTGAGTGAATTCTGATGGGGTCTAGGAATGTCTGTGAAATCAGAGATGGGAGTAGACCAAATTAAAATGAAATCATGGATAAGGAAAATGGAAGCTTTACTACTTCCATGATAAGAAACAAATTGAACCAACTGATTCTGAATCCCAGTTCTAAGTCAGAGGGGAGTTCCCTACAGAGAGGTTGTCAATCAATACTTATTTGCATTTCTTTTCTAGACCTATGACAATATAATGGATGAGTATATGAGTCCATAATGAATGTTTGATAACTGGAACTAATATAGTAGTTAGTGAATCTTCACCTGTGATTAGATCCTTGTGTACCTAATATCCTATGGAAAATATTATTGAAGAGAACTGTAGAACATAGACCAATAATGGAGTTTCAAAAATAGTGAATACTGTAGACCATGGAAAATGATTATACATTTGAGAGGAATACTGGCATGCCATCCATCTAGAAGCTTTATTCCTTCTTTCATTGTATCTGTGTCTATTTCAGATATTAACCATAATGGTATACGAGTTCCTTTTACTATCATACAATGTTCTGGGATATCTCTTTATATAACACTCTTCCTTCTCAGTACCTGAGTTATGGGCTTATATCTTATTATGCATATGAAATATTTAGACAGCAATTAGTCTAGTAATTCAGAGTATTAATTATTTGCCTTTTAAAAAGTAACATGCCAGCAGTCTGAAAAAGAGAACCACACAAAAGAATCCGATGGCGACACAAGCATCTGTGTGTTTTTATAGATAAGTCCATTACACAGAGTCATTCATGGAGAATAAATGACAAGCCAAAACAGGATTTATCGGGAGAGAGCCCTAAGGGTTTGTAGAAAATACAAGAAAATCCAATTAGAACTACAGAGAGTTGGTTCAATCTCTTAATCGGCACTTCAGCACAGCAGATTAATATTATTACCTACTATTTAAACTTTATTACTCCATTTTTTTCTGTCTGTAGTCCTCTGCTTTGCCAGCCCACCTTGAAAAGATGGCAGGCAGAACCATAAAACACTTTTTTATGGCCTTGGCACCGGCACTGTTTTGTGGCTTGAAAGATAAGTACCATTCTGGAAATGATGAGATTGGGGAGCGGGGGTGATCGGCGGGTAGGCGACACTAGCTTGTTTTATAAGCCAGAGTGGAAGGCTGTTTACCATGCATTCTAATCAAGGAAGCCATCAGCAAGAACACTTTGCCAGCTCCAACTGACTGATGATGGAAGAATTTACAGGGGTCATTTTTCTATGGAATTATCCTCATAAAGTCAGAGGTAGTAGGAGAGAGTGACTACAGCAAAGATTCCCAAGTAGGTGTTGGTCTTATATTCCAATGACAACAAAAACATAGAGGTCCCAAGACTTTGGGACATCCAACTTTTCAGTGTCCTGAATAAGCCTGAAAGCTTATTGGAAGTCAGAATCCCAGACAGAACTTACTATGAACATTTACTTGTTTAAAAAATGTAGGTATGTCAGTTTCCCATAGCTGTTGTCACCACAAATCACATATCTCTTATTATTTGTTGTGTGTGTGTGTGTGTGTGTGTGTGTGTGTGTGTGTGTGTGTGTGTGCATGCACCTGTACTGGGGCTCAAATTCAGCTTTGTTCTCCTCATCAGCTTTTGCACTGAAGGCTGACACTCTATGAGCCATACCTCCACTTTAAGCTTCTTGCTTGTTATATAGAGGTGAGTGTCTCATAGTTTTTTCCTGGGCTGACTTTGAACCTTGATCATCAGATATCAGCCTCTTGAGTAGTTCAAATTATGGGCATGAGCCACCAGTGCCCAGTAACTCTAGGTCTTATGCAATATAAACATATTCCTTCAAAGTTCTGGTGGCTAAAGTCCACAGTTAAGTCATGGACAGTTTAGAATGCTTTCCTAAGATTTTAGGGGAAAAAAAACAACTTTTCATGGCTTTCTTCTTTTCTTTTAATTTCTTTTTTAAGTTTTTTGTGTCTTCAGTCTCCTTAGAATTTCTAGGCTTATCCATGCCTCATTCCTATAGCATCTCTATCTTCACCTGGATGTCTATCTGCTCTTCCATTACCTGAGTTTTACTCATTTTAAAAACTTGTTAAAATTGGACTCAGAGCCCACATCAGTCCAGAATGATCCTAGCCTAATTTAACTAATTATATCTACCATAGTTCTATTTCCAAGTAGGTCTTCATTCTGAGATTCCTTCTGAACATGAATAGAATTAATTAAATCAATTAGAATTAATTAAATTAATGGAATTAATTTTTATCCCATCACTCTATTTTCTGGTAAGTATATTTTAATATTTAAATAATTTAACTTCCCATTACAAAGTAATTACATACCTGCATAACATACATATGCCATGCTCTATTTTATGTTATATTAACTTATAAAACAAGAATTTGCTTCACACTTCTGTCATATTTATAATTGAAGCAGATTGTGTAATTTTTTTGTTGTAGTCTATTTCTCAAATTTTCAAAGTAACAAAAGATTTCTTGAGTTATGACTTCATTCTTTCGTTCCAAAAAAAGAGAGAGATGGTAGGTAAAAGTTAAAGTTTCAGAAAACTGATAAACGTTCATCCTCACCCCCAAATCACATGAGCATCTTCTTTTTTATGTAGTAAATATGTGGTTGTTGTTTGCAAGTCAAAATAATTGCATAAAAGAGGAACCATTTAATGATCACTTATTAATTTGTTAATGTCAGCATTATTTCAGGATCAAATAAAGTTTTAGAATAAGTGTCTTAGGATAGTTGGTCCTAAGGCCTAGGTTGCTTTGGCAGAAGAACTCATTAGATCCAATTCAATCATTGTACCTAACCAAATATGATTACTATTGAGTAAGCAAAGTTTTCCATCTCTGAACTTGTAGTTCTCTTCCATTTTCCAAGTTCATGAGATGAATGTAAATATAATATCCCTTGAACACACTACTGGGTCATTTCTTTTGTTTGTTTCGTCCCAGGTATTGCTTTTTCTTAGCTTCTGTTTGAATCTATTTTACAGTATGGAAAGAGTTGAGTTGTAGAAGTGGATGTGTACATTTGAAAACACCACTATTTTTCCTTCATTTTTCTACTATTCAGATGAGATATTTTACTTTTAAAAGTGTGCCACTGAATGTCATCACATTTTCACGTTTTCAATATCAATTCCCAAACTTCCTATCATTTAATTCTGCCCATGCAAACATATTTTGTGCCACCAGAGAAAAGAGAGGAGGTACAAATCTCAGTTCCTCCAGAGGTCTCACTTATCTCTTCTGTAAATCACTGAGCCTGATAGTTTTGCCTTACTGGCTTCTCTTAATGATCACATGGGAGACAACATGGCATTTTCAGAGACAACGTTGCATTTTCTTATCCCCCTACCACCTCCCATTTCCCACATATCTCCATACACTTTCATTCTTTTTCTAAATATGGAATTCATAGGACCTATTCTTTTTGTTCCAAATTAGTGTAACAATCCTGCTTTGTATGTTTATCCTTAATCCAGTCAACATTCTGATGGCTCTTGGTGGCAAGTTCCTAGAGGGAAATCTAAAATCATTGTTCTTTTCTTTGTAGTATGGCAAACAATTAAATTCTTGACGACCTTGTTCTACACCGTTGGTTTTCAGGATACTTTCATTTATTTATTTATTTTTGTCTCAGCATCACAACATTTAATGCTTCAGGAGGGTGAGTCATCAGCCCCAAATCTGGCAAATATGCACACAGAGAAGGCAGGTTGTTCCCCTATTTATGCCTAAAAAGGCAGACCTCACTCCTCTGCTCCAAGGGGTTGAGCTAAGGTTCACAGTAGACTTGTGATTAACTAGTTTGAATAGAGTAAGATGTATTTACATAAGGTGACTTTAAAAAAGATTAGCACGGTGTTATGGCTCAAGTGGTAGGCCTTGAGAAAATCTAAAGACAGTGCTCAGGCTCTGAGTTCAAGCCCCAGGATTGGCAAAAAATAAAAATAAAATAAAAAAACATCTTAGCTGGGAGTGATGGCTCTCACTTGTAATCCTAGCTATTCAAGAGGCTGAAATCTGAGGATTAAGGTTCAAAGCTAGCCTGGGCACAAAAGGGCCTGACACTCTTTTCTCCAATTAACGTCTAGAAAATGGGAAGTGGGGCTTGGCTCAAGGGTAGGGCAGTAACCTTGAGATAGAAGAGCTCAGAGACAGTGCCTAGGACTAGTTCAAGCCCCAAGCCCCACAAAATTTTTTTTAAATATAAAGAAAGAGATTAGCAGTACACACATAATCTCAAAATATACACCCATCCTCTGGTATTTCTATAACAATTTGAGGGCTTTCAAGACATTTTGCAGTTACTTTACATTGAGCCCTAAAAATTAGTGTGCCCTAACGTTTCTTTCCTTCCTACCTTCCAATATCCTATTCTCACTCACTCACTTACTTTCAGCCAATGCCTGCCATTAGTGAAATGCAAGTCAGTGTCTGCAGCCAGACATCTTTTCCTTACTCACTAAGTGTTCAGCTTCAATCTAACACAATTGCTCTACTGACCACTTCACTTCATGCACACCCTTTTGTGCAATGAATATGCATTAACACAAACCACTACAAAAAGAAATAAAGCTTCTAATATTTATTCATATAGCATCCATATAATTTTTATAATTCAAAAATATAAGGTGAGAGATAAGCAAGGTTTTTAAACAAGACCAGAAAACATCTTTTTGAGTGTTTAAGTTTCTTATGAAAGATTCTAATGCAGAAATAAACAATATCTTATATGGTAAATATAGAGATGTTCTTGTTTCATTAGAAGTATGTATCTATTACCACAAAAATGCCATAGGTTACTCTTTCATACTGAGTGCGCTGTTTTCCATATTTTCATTTTTCTCCAGTATTTCCTTTTATTTTATTCTTGGCCGGTTGAGGGTTTTGAACTCAGGGCTTAAGCAATGTCCTTGGACTTTTCTCAAGGCTAGAACTCTACCCTTTGAGCCACAGCGTCAATTCCAGCTTTTTTCATATGTATGTGGTACCAAGGAATCAAACCCGGGTCTTCTGTTGCATGCTGGGCAAGCACTCTACCACTAGGCCAAACTCCAGCCCCTCGAGTATTTCTTAAAATTGCACCTCACTTCTGGACATCAAGATTGTATGATGTTTTGGATCACCAAAATCTGTTTCAAGAATAGCTTAAGAGGTAGATGGTTGAAATTGTCTTATTTGTGAAGAAACCAGGAGCCTAGGTCGAGCATTCTGGGTTACAAGAAAGCCCCTGACTTTGAATTAAAATAATGTCTCCCTTTTGTTATCTCTGGGTGCCTATATACATCCATCTCCCAATCAGGACATGAGCCTAATCTTGTATGGAGAGCTAAACACACTATCATTTTGGAAGCATCTTCTCTGAATTATATGGGAGAGTTTTGTTGTTGGTTTGGGTTTCTCTAATCTACTTAACACAATACTGAACTGATAGTTTTAGCTTCTAGTCTATTTATGAATCTCTCTATGGCTATGGCATTAGGCTGCTATTAAAGATGATATATATGATAGATTCAGGCTAATTTCTGTTCAACCCAGCCTTACTATGACTCCCAATGCATTGTAATTCATTGTTATTTCTTTTACTTTTCAATTACTTTATAATGTAAGAGCTAGGTGCTATATGTTTGTCATTTATTTTTTTATATATTTTTATTGTAATTAATAGAAGGGTTACATGATATTTGCCAGATGGATGGTGCATTAATTCCCATACATTGATACCCTTTCACATGTCTTGGTCCCCATTTCCCTCCCCCCCACCCTCACCCCTCATCTTGTTTTCCCCCATTCCCTATCCAATTTCAAATAACCAAATACAAATATATCTGATACATCAGGTAACAAACTGAGATACTGTAACAATAAGAGATAACCAAGGGACAGCAAAAGAGATGAGAGATAACATAGTACCTTAAGAACAACAATCATTCATTATGTGGCTTATGTTTCCATATCCTAGAGATCCTTCCATTTACTGTCCTACTATATGGCCTTTTGTATCAAGGTTTTGCTCTATTGCAAATCTCTGCTAGGAGAGCCCAAGGTTTCTACTGATTATGACAAATGAGGGAAACCATTGAGCCTAAGTTCCTTTGAGTCTGGCTTACTTCACTTAATATGATCTTTTCTAAGTCTTTCCATTTCCTAACAAATGGGGCAATGTCATTCTTTCTGATAGCAGCATAGAATTCCATTGTGTACAAATATCCATATCTTTGCTATGGTAAATAGTGCTGCAATGAACATTGTTGTGCTGGTGGGTTTGGTATGTCTTTGTTTGTGGATGATTAGGTAAAAGCCAAGTAGTGGAATTGCTGGGTCATAGGGGAGCTCTATGTTTAGTCTTTTGAGGCACTGCCATACTGCTTTCCATAGTGGTTGAACAAGTTTGCACTCCCACCAACAATGTAGTAGTGATCCCTCCTGGCCACATCCCCTCCAGCATCTGTTGTTACCAGTTTTCTTGATCCTGGCTATTCTAACTGGAGTGAGGTGGAATCTTAGAGTTGTTTTGATTTGCATTTCTTTATGACCAGAGATGTTGAGCATTTCTTCATGTGTCTATAGGCCATTTTTGTTTCTTCTTCAGAGAAGACTCTCTTTAAGTCTTTGGCCCATTTTTTAATGGGATGGTTCTTACTTTGGAGATTAGTTTTGGATTGATTCAATTTTTTGAACTGTTGATATATTTTAGATATGAGGCCTTTGTCTGTTCTTTGGTTGGTGAAGATCTTCTCCCACTCTGTAGGCTTCCTAATTAGTTTACTAGCTATGTCCTTTGCCATACAAAAGCTCTGCAGTTTAATGCAGTCCCACTTATCCAGCCTTTCTCTGATTTGTTGTGATTCTTGGTCCGTATTAAGAAAGTTTCAACCTGTGCCAAGGAGGTCTAATGTATCTCCTATTCCTTCTTGTAAAGTTTTCAGAATGATTGCTTTTACCTCCAGGTCTTTGATCCATTTGGAGTTAATTCTAGTACAGGGTGACAAAGAAGGATCCAACTTTAGTTTTCTGCATGTGCTTAACCAGTTCTGCCAGCACCACTTGTTGAAGAGGCTATCTTTCTCCCATTCTATTTTTTTGGCTCCCTTGTCAAAGATTAGGTGGCCATAGGTCTGTGGTTTAATATCTGGGACTTCAGTTCTATTCCGTTGGTCTTTAGGCCTGTTTTTGTGCCAGTACCAAGCTGTTTTGAGAATTATAGCTCTGTAATAGAGTCTAAAGTTTGATATTGAAATTCGTCCTGCGCTGTTCTTTTTGGTAAGAAGTGTTTTTGTATACGGGGTCTTTTATTATTCCATATGAAATTTTGGATTGCCTCTTCTATTTCTTTAAAGAATGCCATTGGGATGTTGATGGGTATTGCATTGAATTTGTAGATAGCCCTTGGCAAGATTGTCATTTTCATGATGTTGATTCTTCCAATCCAGGAGCATGGGAGGTTTTTCCATTTCCTCAGTTCTGCTTTAATTTCCTTTTTCAGGGTTTTCATCCAAAAGATCCTTTACATTCTTAGTTAAGGTAATTCCTAGGTACTTTATTTTCTTTGAGGCTTTTGCAAAAGGACTTGCTTTCCTGATTGTTGCTTCATTTCTCTCACTGTTGGCATAGAGGAAGGCAGTTGATTTTTGAGGGTTAATTTTATACCCTGCTACCTTGCCAAAGTTTTGAATCAGCTCAAGGAGCTTGGGAGTAGAGTCTATAGGATTCTTTAAATGCAGGATCATGTCATCTGCAAAGAACGATAGTTTTACTTCCTCTTTCCCTACTTGGATCCCCTTTATACTTGCTTCTTGCCTTATTGCACTGGCTAGGAATTCTAATACTATGTTAAAGAGGAGTGGAGAGAGTAGGCATCCTTGTCTCGTTCCTGATTTTAGAGGGGATGGCTTTAGCTTTTCGCTGTTAAGTTTAATACTCGCTGTGGGTTTGCCATACACAGCCTTTATTATATTGAGGAATGTTCCATGGATTCCTGGTTTCTCCAGAGCTTTTAACATAAAGGGGTGTTGGATCTTGTCAAATGTCTTTTCTGTATCTATTGAGACAATCATGTGATTTTTGTCCTTGCTCCTGTTGATGTGTTGAATTATATTAATTGATTTGCATATGTTGAACCAGCTTTGCCTCCCTGTGATGAATCCAGTTTGATCATAGTGTATAATTTTTTGATGAGTTGTTATAGATGGTTGGCCAGTATTTTGTTGAGAAGTTTTGCGTTGATGTTCATCAAAGAAATAGGTCTATAGTTCTCTTTCTTTGATGAATCTCTGTCTGGTTTGGGGATGAGGGTTATACTGGCTTTATAGAATGAAATTGGTAAAGAACCTTCATTTTCAGTTTTGTTGAAGAGTTTGAGGAGTATTCGTATGAGCTCTGCTTTGAAGACCTTATAGAATTCAGCTGTGAATCCATCTGGCCCTGGGCTTTTCTTAGGTGGAAGTTCTCTTATTGCCATTTCTATTTCAGTGCTTGAAACAGGCCTGTTTAGTTGGCTTAGTTCTTCTTGGTTCAGTGTGGTTATGTTAATATTGGCTCGAATTTGTCCATTTCTTCTAGATTCCCTGATTTGTTGGCGTAAGGTTTGAGAAGTATTCCCTCATGATACTCTGGATCTTGGTAACTTCTGTTGTGATATTACCATTTTCGTCTGTGATTTTGTTTATTTCGTTATGTTCCCTTCTTTTTTTGGTAAGATTTGATAAGGGCTTGTCAATTTTGTTAATTCTTTCAAAGAACCAACTCCTTGTTTTGTTGATTCTTTCTATAGTTTTTTTGGATTCCAAATCATTTAATTCTGCTTTGATTTTAATAATTTGCTTCCTTCTACTGGAATTAGGGTTGGTTTGTTGTTCTTTTTCTAGGAGCTTAAGGTGATACAATAAATTGCTTTGCGATTTTTCCAATTTGTTATTGTAGGCACTCAGAGCTATAAATTTTCCTCTGAGTACTGCCTTTGCTGTGTCTCAAAGGAGTTGGTATTTTGTGTGCTACTTATTGTTAAATTTCATGAACTGTTGGATTTCTGTTCTGCTCTCTTCGATGATCCATTGGTGATTCAACAATGTGTTGTTCAATCTCCATGAGTTACAGGGTTTTCATTGGTGTAGTTGTGTGTTCAGTTCCAATTTTGATGCCCTTGTGGTCTGAGAGAGTGCAGGGAATAATTTCAGTGTTTCTGAATCTGTCCAGGTTTGTTTTATGGACTAAAATGTGGTCTATTTTGGAAAATGTTCCATATGCTGCTGAGAAAAACTTATAATGTGTTGTTGCTGGGTGGAATAATCTGCAGATGTCTGTTAGATCTAGTTGGTCTATATAGTTGTTCAATTCTAAGGTTTCTCTGTTGAGTTTTTGCCTTGTTGATCTGTCCAAAGGTGAGAGTGGTGTGTTAAAGTCACCAACAATCACTGTGTTTCGATCTATGTATGGTTTCAGTGAAAGTAAAGTTTGCTTGATGAAGTTCAGAGCTCCGGGATTCGGTGTGTAGATATTTAGGATCGTTATGTCCTCCTGGAGGAAAGATCCCTTTAGTAGTATGTAGTAACCTTCTTTGTCTTTTCTCACTAATTTTAGTTTGAAATCTATTTTATCTGATATGAGGATGGCAACTCCAGCCTGTTTATGGGGGCTGTTAGCTTGATAGAGTTTATTCCAACCTCTCGATTTTTTGGGTAAGATGTGTCTCTTGAAGACAACAGAACGATGGATCCTGTTTTTTGATCCAACTAGATAATCTATGCCGTTTAATTGGAGAGTTAAGTCCATTGATATTGAGAGTCAGGATTGAGAAATATTTATTAGTTCCTGCCACTTTTACAAGCTTTCATTAGGGCCTGTGTCTTGATAGTCTTTGTGGTACTTAGATGTTATGAGTTTTAAGTGCCATGTCTTTCTCTGTATTACATTTGTGTTGGTTTTCCATGTGTAATACATCTTTGAGAATTTTCTGTAGTGTTGGTTTTGTTGCTATAAAATGTTGAAGCTTTTCCATGGAATGGAATGTTTTTATTGTTCCCTCAGTTATGAATGATAGCTTAGCTGGGTACAGTATTCTTGGCCGGTAGTTATTTGACTTCAGGGCATGGTATATATCGTTCCAATCTCTTCTTGCTTGCGTGATCTCTGCTGAGAAATCTGGGGTTATTCTGATTGCTTTGCCTTTATAGGTGATTGTTCTCTTCTCCCTGACTGCTTTTAGGATCCTATCTTTGGCTTCTATTGATCCAGTTCAGATTATAATGTGGTGATAGGATGTCCTTTTCTGGTCAGGTCTGTTTGGGGTTCTAAAAGCTTCTTGTATCTGGATGGGCCTGCCCTTATGGTTATTTAGGAAATTCTCTGAGATGATTCCCTGACGTATATTTTCAATACCAGTGACCTCTTTCTCTAGATCCTCCTCAATACCAATTAGCCTAAAATTAGGCTTCCTAATTGTATCTTGGACCTCCTGTAGCATTTTCTCATATTTCCTAAATTTGAATTGACTCATTTTCTGTTCTTTTTCTATAACAACTAAATTATCTTCAACCCTGGAAATTCTCTCTTCCGCATTGTCTAACCTGCTATCAAAGCTATCTACTTTATTCTTCATCTCCCTTGCTTCTAATTGCTCATTTTTGATGCCTTGCATCTCTTATTTTAGATCATGTATGGATTTCTTTAGCTCCTTGATTTCCATTTGAGTGGTTAGCTCAGCAGCTTTATTCTCTTTGGACATTTGTTGGAGTTCAGTCACCTTTTTGTTTTTGGATTCTATGAATTCGTCCATTTTTCTTTTAAAAACCTTTATTATGGCCTCCTTTATGGCTTCCCCTTTTTCACATATTAAATTGTTTATGGTTTCCTCTTGTTTAGCTATGGCTTCCTCCCTTATCTCTTTCTTTATGTTTTCACATTTTTTCATTAATGATGTTTATCAATTGCATTTGTATAACACTTGGAAGGCTCTCCTCTAGATTTGCCACTGACTGCTCCATTGCCTGTTTATGTTGGGTAGGAGATGCTATTCTTTGATTTGACATTTTTCTTGAGTTTCTTGGCTCAAATCTCTAATGCAAGCTATTCAGGAAGCTGAGATCTGGAGTACTGACATTTGAATTCATCCCAGGCAAAAAATGAAAAAAAAATATCTCTGATTAACTAGCTAAAAGCCAAGCTGGCAGAACAGCTTATGTGGTACAGTGTCAGTCACGCAAGCAAACTTAGCTTGCTGAAGACTATGAATTTAAACCTTAGTACTGGCAAAAAGTTTTTTAAAAAATCCAAAAGAGGCAGGGAGAAAATTCCCTAAAGTTCAAGAAACATCTTGTGGCAAATGAGCCAAATGTAAAATAGAGATTTCTAACAACTTTTAAAAAGCATTTAATTAATTCAAATGATCATATTTCAGGAGAAAATGGTATAAAAAGAAATTAATGTTGACATAACAGTTATTTGATCCATTTTAATACACCAAGTAAGCTAAATAAACAATTTTTATATTTATATTGGCCATCAAAATAACAAAAACAATAGTCAAATCTGATATTATTTAATGTATATTTAGAAACTTAAATACATACACTTAATTACCTTTTTGATATATATATATAAATATATATAATCAAGAGTGTGTATATTTATATGGTGTATGATTAGGAGTTTTAACATATTTGGAGATGTTGAGAAAATGAGCTATTAAGTCAGAATTATTGCGTTTTTCTTACTCTGCTTTCTTATATTGAAATTGTTTCTCACTTTGCTTTTCCAAAGAGAGCTCTTTAATTATGTCAGCGTTTATTAAGATAATTGATTCAGGAAATGAAGATTACCTTTTGTTCATTTGATTTTGGAGGCACACTACTGTGACAAATAAACAACCTTGTCATTTGCTACCTTGTTTCCAGTGGGTGCTCATGAAAGAAATTAAAATGATCATCACCGTTGTATCTTCCTGCAAAGTAAGGAAGAACAACTTTCACAAATCAAATGCATGTAGTTCTACCTGAGACTTGGCCCAATTGAGACTCTGCTCAATTAAGAGTCCAATCATAACTTGCTGAACATATATCATGCCGTTCATCTCCAAAGACATCTCTTTTCAAGGAATCTACTAAGTGGCAGAAAACATACCTTGCCACATCCTTGTGTTTTCTGCATTGTATCCATAAGGGAAGGATACAGAAAAAAAAATCTCTTTAGAAAATTATGTGACAGGAGCTGGGAGTGTGCCCTAGTGGTGGAGTGCTTGCCTAGCATACAAGAAGCCCTAGGTGTGATTTCTAGGTATCACATACACAGAAAAAGCTGGAAATGGTGCTGTGACTCAAATGGTAGAACCTACCCTTGAAAAAGCCCAAGGAACGTGCCCAGGCCCTGAGTTCATGTCCCAAGATTGGCAAAAAGAAAAAAGGAAAAAGAAAGAAAGAAAATATTGTGACAAAGGTACTAATTAGCATTGGATAGATAGATGTGTTATTTTAATTCTGTATTAATGTGTTCTGAAAAAGTAAGATGCTGTTCTCTCTTCATATTAGATGAAAAAAATATTTTATTTCACGCTATAGAAATGCTCTTTTTCACTCTTCTTTGGAGAATTAATTGGCTTGTGCTATGCATTTTATATCAAGATGGAGTTAAGAAAAGGTTTCTACTCTACCAGCTTTCTGTAGAAATCAAAAGATACTACAAATACTGATCATTTCAGTAGACTAACCAAATCATACTTACTAAAAGTAGATAGAACTTCTTGAAGAGTTTTACCTTATAGAAATTAGGCTGTAGCCTCACTGGCTTTCAACTAAACGATAGGTAAAGAAAACCTGATGCACACACACACACACACACACACACGCTAAACTACATAAGAAATGTTCACAATGACAGGGATGACACATTTTCTATTTTATGAGGAATATTTATTTATATATTTACAGTTAGTCATATATGTATTATATATTACATATGTAGTTATGGAAATTGGCAGAATGTAGTGGAGAAGGAATAAGAGGATTATGAGGAAGTACAAAATAGTAAAGTCCATTGTGTTTGTGTATGAAGATGGCAAAGTGACCCATTGAAATCTATTAAAAATAAGAAGAGAATGGGGAAAATGGAGTTAACATATGTACATAAAAACCTATATGAAATACCACAGTAAAACTCATTTGAAAGACAAATTAATATACAATAATACAGATAAATAAATGAGTTATGACATAGTCACACTGAAAATGGAGAGAAACAATTCAATCTGTTTCCACGGCATATCAAGAGATAGTCTACTGCTGAGCTTTAAAGTGTAGACTAGCCACAGACTGTATGGGTTCCAGGTTCTTAAATCTGCTATTTGCCAGCTGTGTGACCTTGGACAAATCCTTCATCATTCAGTGCACAAATGTCCCAACTGTAAAAGAATGGTGGTTTCAGTTTTCATCATATAAATTCATGAAGAAAATGAAAGGAGCTTTTCCTTCCAAAGAATGCATAACAGGATCTGGTGTGCAAAAAAAAAAAAATCGTGATGCATTATACTATTCACAGACTCACATGGTGAATTGAATCCCTGTTGTTTAACTACTTAATGATAATTTGGGGAAAAAAAAGAAAAGCTAAGCCAAATAAAATATTCAAATCTATGTAAAATTTAAGGTTTTTTTTGCCACTCATGGAGCTTGAACTCAGGAACTGAACACTTTCTTTGGGCTCTCTCACAAGGCTAGTACTCTACCACTTAAGCCATAGCACTGTTCTGGGCCTTTTCTATATATGTGGTACCAGGGATTCAAACCCATGGCTTCATGCACGCTAAACAAGCACTCTACCACCAGGCCACACTCCTGGCCCTTAAATTAGTTTTATCATAGATTTTGTCTTTCTGAAAAATGAAAAAAAAATAAGGCCAGAATGCAGAAAACTAATGATGCATGTACAGAAATATTTTCCCCAACATTTATTTATTCTTCATGAGATATCACCAGCCCATTTTTAAAAATATAAAAAACTAATAAAGTATAGACATTTACAAGAAAATATTATCTTGCTATTGTATGTTATATTGTAAAGCACCCAAAATAATCTGAGGTGTTATATATGATGAAATTTTAAGTAAAAAAGGAAAATAGAAGTTGTTCATAAAATGCACATAAGCATAAGAAATTCACTTATCATTTAGCAGGGGGTAATTGGGTAAAGACATTATTGGTGACGGTAATTTTTATACTTCACTTTTGTCTAATTCTTTAACAGCATGTATAGCTATTACAATCATATAAATGTCTTCTAAATCTATGGAAGTATGATTGCATAAACCATTATGAAACAGCAAAATATCCTAAAATATTAGCATATGATTGCTTTCTGGGCATTAATCTTATCCCTAATTTGCAAGACTGTAAGGTTTCTAATCAATTCAAAAAGGAAGAAATTTCACCCCTTGTAAAATGTCTTCTGTTTTTCTCTCTATGGCTCCAAGGTTCACATGCTGAATTAAAACAGTAGCTAGAAGCATGTCTGACTCCATGTTGCTAAAATCTAAGATGAGTTTTGTAAAACTACCTCCAGCTCTGCCAGGGCAGAGCTAGTGTATAGAATATCCTTCCCCTTTAGATGTGGCCTCAGTGTAAGAATGGATAGGGCTGGAGATGCTCAAAGAACAAGTTTACTGGGTGCTAGTGGCTCACTTCTGTAACCTAGCTACAACCTGCAAGGCTGAGGTTAGGGGAATCAGGCTGACCACAGCCTGGCCCAGAAAAGTTCATGAGACCCTATTGTAAGTGGAAAGGCTGGGCTTGGTGGTATGTGGCTGTAGTCCCAGCTATGGTGAGTAGTATAAATGGAGAGTCATGGTTCAAACCAGCACTAACAAGTCAGCCCCTATGTCAAAAGAAACAGTAAAAAGAACTAGAGACATGGCTCTAGTGGTAGAGCTGCTGTCTGGCAAATACAAAGCTTTGAGTTGAAATCTGATTTATTTTTGGTGCCAGTACTAGAGCATGAACTCAGGACCACTGTCCCTTAGATTTTTCACTCAAGGCTGGTGCCACAAATCTATGTTGAGCTCGTTGCTGTTTAATTGAAGATGAAAGTCTCACTGGCTTTTTAAGCATAGGCTAATTTCAAACCCACAATCCTCAGATCTCAAACTCCTGAGTAACTTGTGTTACAAATATGAACCATTGGTTCCTGGCTTCCTTTTAATATTAATTTATTCATTTAAACATAAATTTCATTTCTTTCTTTTTTTTATGGTTGGTCATGGGGCTTGAACTCTGGGCCTGTGCGCTGTCCCTGAGCTCTTCATTTCAAGGCTAGTGCTCTACCACTTGAGCCACAGCTCCAATTCTAGTTTTCTGGTGGTTAATTGGAGATAAGAGTCTCACAGACTTTTCATGCCTGGGCTGGCTTTGAGCTGCAATCCTCAGATCTCAACCTCCTGCATAGCTAGTATTACAGATGTGAGCTACTGGCACCTGGCTCTAAACATTAATTTTCTATATCTCTTTTCATCAGCCTAATAAATAAAACCAAAGTTATTTCACATAAAGTCACTATGTTATATTTTTTACTAAAATATTAATGTGGGACACAATCATTAAATTAATAGCCTCAATTTAAAACACACAGTGAAAGAACAGCTTTTCCTCATACTGTCTTGTATATTTAAATTTTCATCTCATCTTTTTTTCTGATTTTGTGCCTTTAGCAATACAGAGTATCTATCTTAGTAGCCAGTCACTCTACTGCCTTGTCAGCATATAGCTAGGGTTAGATATGTGAGCCACCAAAGCCCAGCTTCTATATGCCATCCTTTCAAGTTTTGTATAACAGAAAATCTGTTCTAGGCATTGGGTCCTCACTCCTGTAATCTAAGATATTCAGGAGTTGATATTCAAGAATGAGGTTCTAAGCCAGCCCAAGTAGCAAAGGCCATATGACTCTTTTCTCTAATTAACCACTGAATTACAACTGTGGCTCAAGTGGTAGAGAACCAGCCTTGAGTTTAAAAATAAATAAAAGCTAAGGGACAGTTCCTAGGCCCCAAGTTCAAGACTAAGTACTAGCACACACACACATACACACACATGCACAAACACACGCATACACACACATACACACACACACATGCACACACACAAAGAATCATTTATCATACCATTTAAATTATGCTCTTGTTTCTTTAGTAATACTCTAACATTCAAGTGTTAAGTAGGATTTTTGACTTAGATTTTCTCAGTCTTGTCATAGATTTAGTTTGAGAGCTCAGATTCTCTCTGTTCCAGTTAAAACCATTGTACCTAGAATTCATGAGAATGTATAACTCAGTGAAACAGAGATTAAATTATAAGAAGTGTCTACCTCCTTGTTTTGGTGGTATATGAAATTTATACAATTCGGTTCTACCATCTTCCTCTGAACACACTGTCTTGCCTAATATGGCAATCCTATGGAATGATAATAATTATTTCTAGGGAGACTGATGTGAGGAAAAGAAAACCTCAGAATAGTCAGAGTTATATTTTTTCTTCTGTTCAATGACTTTTGTATTTATGTGGATAATGTGACTCTGGCTTAGCAGTTTAGCACATCTTTTAAACACAAATAATCCAATGACTTCTCTTGTTTTGGTCAGACACAGTATAAATTTAGTTTCCTGAGACCTCAAATATATAAAACAGAAGAGAAAATTTAACAAAAATTAGAAAAATCCTCCTTAATAAGCTTGATATTATTTTTCTCTCTTTTTGTTCTCTATGGCTACAAATAGGCTTTATAGTTTCTGCTTTCCTTTTAAAAGTGTGAATTTGTTAACTCTATTGTTGGATAGCTTATGTAAAATTGTAAAAGGCTTATTGTGAAATCACAAACTCTCTTCTTAACGAACAGAACTTAAAAAGCTAAATTCCCTGCAGATGTGTAGCAAATGAAGCCAATAAGATGAAGAAGTAAAACTTAGTTCTGAAATCACCAAAAAAACAATAATTATCTTTAAGTAGTTGTACAAAGGAGTTACCATTCAACAAAGCAGTTTATGAAAACAATATATCTTGATCAATGCCATCTCTTTCAACATTTTCACTCATCCCTCCCCTGCTCTTGCCCTGTTTTTATTAAATATGTAGGATATACATTGAATTCTTTACTGCATCCTTTCCCCTTCTCCTCTTCATTTATCTATCCCTTGACCCTGTGTGGATCCTGGGTGTATATTAATAAATAAATAAATGCATGAATGTTACTAATGGGTTTTTTGGGAAAAGTATGTAGGCGTTAGGACTGGTGTATAATCAATCTTGACATAAATGAAAAGAACTTTAGTTCTCTATGGGGTACATGTAGTTTCATGTAGACATATTCATTTAACCTGTAATTCAAACAAGTTGTATTAGAAGTCTCATAATTCAAGTTCTGTATGCTCAGTGTATTTTTCTACCCAGCTTCTCATTTGCTGGTGAAGTTAAATTCTGCTAAAATAATCGTGTTCTGCAGAAATATTCCTTTTCATGATTAATTTCTTAATGTTATATTTCTGTGTTTTGTTCTCTAAGTTTTAATATAATTTAATTTATTCTGCCATATAGTGAAATATGACAACTATTATTGTGGTAGCTTGCTATTCACCCCCCATAAAATCTGTTTCATAAAGAAGTATTTTTTAATTATTTCATATTTTCTTTGTGGATATTTTTTGCAAGACCTCAGGCAAACTGGAACTCAAGTCCAGGGCACTGTCTTTGAGCTTCTTTTGCTCAAGGCTAGCAATCTACCACTTGAGGCACATTGCCACTTCCAGCTTTTTCTGTTTATGTGGTACTGAGGAACGAACCCAGGGCTTCATACATGCTAGGTTAACACTTTATCATGAAGCTGTATTACAAACCCTCTTTGTTGACTTTTACTTGTCTAAATCACATGCTTTGCTGGCTTCCCACTGTGGGGAAAGTGGGGCAGCGCAGAAGAAATGACAAGAAAATCATTGGAGGTTGTGAGTTCAAAATCAGCCTGCATTACGTAATAAGATCTGGTATCAAAAACTGAATCAAATAAACAAACAAATAAAAATAATTGTCATGATTTGCTTTACTTGTTTTAATAGCTCATGTTTATAGATAGTGCTTGACTTTACGATGACTAACTTAATGGTTTTTCACCTTTATGATTATATGGAACTGATTTGCATACACTCCACACTGAACATAGATCCCTTCCAGGGTCAGCTGCATGGACAATCTCTTTTTTTTTCAGCTCTTTTTTTTATTGTAATTAGTAAAAGGGTTACATGATATTTGCCAGATAGAAGGTGCATTAATTTACATACATTGATACCCTTTCACATGTCTTGGTACCCGTTTCCCTCCCCCCCCCACACCCCCCACCCGTCTTGGTTTTCCCCCATTCCCTATCAAATTTCAAATATCCAAATACAAATAAATTCAATATATCAGATAACAAAGTGAGATACTATACCAATATGAGATAACCAAGGGACAGCAAAGGAGATGAGAGACAACATAGTACATCAAGGACAAAAATCATTCATTATGTGGCTTTTGTTTCACTATCCTGGAGGTCCTTTCAATTAGCTTCACATTATATGTCCTTATGTATCAAGATTTTGCTCTATTGCAAATCTCTGCTAGTAGAGCCCAAGGTTTCTACTGATTATGACGAATGAGGGAAACCACTGAGCCTAAGTTCCTTTGAGTCTGGCTTACTTCACTTAATAGGATTTTTTCTAAGTCTTTCCATTTCCTAACAAATGGGGCGATGTCATTCTTTCTGACAGCAGCATAGAATTCCATTGTGTACAAATACCACAACTTGTTGATCCACTCATCAACTGAGGGAGATCTAGGTTGGTTCCATATCTTTGCTATGGTGAATAGTGCTGCAATGAACATTGTTGTGCTAGTGGGTTTAGTATGTCCTTGTTTCTGGGTGGTTGGGTAAATGCCAAGTAGTGGAATTGCTGGGTCATAGGGGAGTTCTATGTTTAGCCTTTTGAGGCACTGCCACACTGCTTTCCATAGTGGTTGAACGAGTTTGCACTCCCACCAACAGTGTAGTAGTGATCCCTCCTGGCCACATCCCCTCCAGCATCTGTTGATGGACAATCTCTTTTGTGGTGTGATCTCATCAGCATTGTATCCACAAATACAGACAGCTAATAATCTAAATGGTACCATATTTGTAACATATTCAGGAACTAGGTAGCTTGATTGTATGTTCAATTCACTATGTTTTAAAATTATGATGGGTTTAATCCTGTGATAAATTGAAGTGCACCTGTATTTTAAAGCTTCATCTATCCATTGATTTGTCCATGCTTTTAATGTGTTACTATTCAATCACCAGGAATTTTTACTTTATTTCTTAACAAGACAGAAATTCTTAAGCTTTTAAGAGTATGATTTATGTCAATTATGTATCATCATTGCTATTCACTTTGGCCTAACTTCAAACTTAGAGTGTTTTTTCTTAATTTTTTATCTTGTTTTGCAATTATCTTTGTCTTTCCTTTGCCATGTGTATTCTTCTGTTGGTTTAGTTTTAGTTGTTAATTGATGACAACTTTCAAATCAATAGAAGTAAAAGTTCTCACTTTTACTGTTTATTCATCCATAATATTTATAGAATACATGTTATGTACTAGAAAATATTCAAGCCAGTATAGATATATCAATGAAAAATGCCTGGATTTTAATCGTATTGGTGTGTGTGTGTGTGTGTGTGTGTGTGTGTGGTGTTGGAGATTAACACAACGTCCCCAGCTCTGCAAGAAAGACATTCTACCACTTGAGCCACCCTTATGATCCTTTTATTTGCACTGGTTATTTTTTGAGGTGGGGTTTACTTTAATGCTGGGTCTGCAATCCTTTTACTCTTGCTTCCCCACGCGATGGTGGTGAGAGGTATGAACTGCTGGCCCAGACACTGCATTTCTACAGTAGTTGTCATGCAACACGACACTCAGCCATAATAAATTACTTAATAAAAATCAAGGCTGAGAGTTAATCTATGACAATTCTGAAGGACTCAGAAGTGATTATGAAGTGGATCACGCTGAATTTTCTTTATTTAATGACTATATATCATGTCTAATGTACCAGTCTCTGCAGTTTAAAAGTGTTGACTCACTCAGTCCTGATGAACTATATTCTCATGATATTTATGCCCATCTTAAAATATCACACAGATGACAAAAAGTAAATTGTAAATTTGAGTACAGAAGCTCTGTTTTCAAACTCCACATTTAGCACTCATCAAAATTCACCATTGTCACAACAAACTAGATTTCTTTGTCTTGTGCACAAGAATATGTGTGTAGAGTCACTGGGTTACTATCTATTTTACAAAAGACATATTTTTTATTTTTATTGTAATTAATAGAGGGGTTACAGTTATATTCTTCCGATGGAAGGAGCATTACTTTACACACATTGATACCCTTTCTTATGTTTTTGTTCCCATTTCCCTCCCCCATCTCCTCCCCTCATCTTGTTTCCCCCTTCTCTATCCTATTTCAAATAAATAAACATATATAATATACCAGATTACAAGGTAAGATGCTATAACTATATGAGAATAACCAAGCGACAACAAAAGAGATGAGAAATAACATAGTACATTAAGAACAACAATCACACATTACATAATATAGCTCTTGTTTTCATATTCTGGAGGTCCTTTCATTTAACCTCATCCTATATGATGTTATGTACCTAGGTTTTGAGCTATTGTAATCCTCTGCTAGAGGAGTCTAAGTTTTGTACTAATTATTACAAATGAGGGAAACCATTGAGCCTATGCTCTTTTGAGTCTGGCTTACTTCTCTTAATATGTCTTTTTCCAAGTCTTTCCATTTCCTTACAAATGGGCAATCTACTTAAATGGCAGCATAGAATTCCATTGTCCAACGATATAAGATTCTTGAACCAAGAACATGCTGATTAGATTCTGATGTACCTGATTACTATAAAAGTATGGTTAAATAGTCTTTGTTCTGATAAATAAGTATGTACTTTAATGAGTAGACTATTTTGTTTTGAATATACCTGACTCAGAAGTCCTAGGCTTATAACTGATTGGACATATACCTACCTAATGGCTACTTCACAAAATTTAACTCAAGTCTATTGCTCTTGATTCTCAAATCATGATACAAAGTGAAATCTTAAAAGGAAAATAGGAAAATTATTTTGTTTATTTTATAATATGTGTCTAGTGAATGTTAGACTGCGTATTATAAATTAAGAAAAATAAGGTGGAAGAGATATGACGAAATGTCCTAGCAATTTAAATCATTTTAAATGAAATTTGACTTCTGTCTACTCCTCTTTGGGGCAAATAAATGAAGCAGAGGAAGACAGAACATTATATAAGTGGTCATCAAAAAACTCTGAGATGCAAGATAGTAAAGTGGAAGATATGACACAGCACAGATTGGCAATTGACGATGTATAAAGTGAAATATAAGATAAAATATAAATATAATGATAGAGTCCAGTATGACCTCTGGACTGAGAATATCTGGATTCTTGAATGCTGGTCAACCAAAATTTGAAAGACCTACACCGTCTTACATATGTTCTGTCTTGCAATCTTTGTTTCCAGATAAAACACATGTGGAGCTCTTGAATATTTCAGAATAAGAATGTTATTGTGCCACTTTGCATGCTTGTCATAACCTCATTTAAAACTCTAGGATGCTGCTCTAATCTTTAGAAATGGAGATAAAGAGAGGACTGTGGCTGTATGAATCTTGTTTCTTTCCAGATATGTCATCAATGGTTTTATTTTTAGTCTATGTACATTTTTTGGCTTGGATAATGAGAGCATGTATTATTTAATCTTTTCTATTTCAATAAAAAATGGTTGATGATTTGTCAAAATGTGGATTGCTCATCTTAGTTCTTGCTTATCATAAGGAGATATCAAAACAATTTTTCCTAGCTAAGCAAATTTTTCTTTTCTGGGCTTACACTCAAGGGCCTGGGCACACTCCTGGAGCCTCTTTATGCTCAAGACTATCACTTCACCCCTTGAGCTATAACATTACCTCTGACTTTTTCTGGGTAGTTTATTGAAGTGTTTTACAGACCGTTCTGCCTGGGCTGGCTTTGAACCATGATCCTCGGACCTCAGCCTCCTGAGTAGATAAGATTATAGACATGAGCCACATACACCTAGATCTGATACCATTACAATCACAAGTTTTATAGACTCTATTAGAGAATCTAAACAGGCCTAACCAGTATTGTAGTAAAATATAAATGAAATAGTACATTAAATAAATTCTATATTACATTAAAATGTTCACTTAGAGACATTTTTGGTATACTCTATTTCCTATTTTTTGAGAACTGACTTTGAGGAAGAAAATATTGATTTAGTTTTTATTCAAATATGTCTTTCTGTTAGGCAAAAAGCCAGAAGTGGGGTTATGGCTCAAATGGTAGAGTAAACAGCCTTTAGTGAAAAGACCAAGTGAGAATAAAATGCCCTGAGTTGAAGCCTCCAGTTCTGGCACAAAACAAAAATCAACTCTGCCTTTCTTTGGGAATCCAAGGCTCATGTGGCTTAAAATGACTTTCAAGCTCATGAGTGGGGAGGCTGTAGACTCAAGTCAATATAACAATGAGAGGATTAACTAAACACTGTCAGCAATTTAACTACTTAGCAACTGCAGAGCAAAGCCTTTCATCACACCAAACTACTAGAAATATGAGCTCAGCCATTTTCAACTACCTTTCCATTGATTAGGGCTCTACTCCTGCATCTTTCTTTCTTTCAAACTCTTTGAAAAAGTTTTCCTCTGTAATTATTTTTAAATCTCAACTGCTTTCCTTAGTCTATCCTTCCAAGGAATACAGTATTTACAGTGTTGGTCATTATGATGTTTTTGTAAAGGATGGACATTGTGTGTGTGTGTGTGTGTGTGTGTGTGTGTGTGTGTATGTAGATATGTGGATGTGTAAGCGTGCTAATAATTTTATAACATAGTGACTCAGTGGGCCTCTTGGTTTGTGTAAGAGTATATGATGTTCTACAATGAAAACCTGCCTGATCATTTGTTTCTCAGGATACATCTCTATTAAGTAATAATCATAAATCCTGATTCTTTTTGCTTGATTTTTATTTGTTTTTGTGCCAGTACTGAGTCCAACTCAGAATCACACATTTTCAATGCAGACTGTCATTTGAGCCATGCCTCCATTTTGGCTTTTATTTTACTTTATTTTATTTTTGATTGAATTATTCCAGATAAGAGTCTCTTGAATTTGCCTGCCAAAGCTGGTTTGGTATTCCTGATTCTTAGATCTCTGCCTTCTGATTAGCTAATATAATAGATGAAGGCCATGAGTGCCTGTACAATTTTCTCGTTCTTAAGAAAGACAGAATCTTGTTAACAGAAAAATACAGAGCAGGCATTCTAGAAGTTCTTCTTGTATCCCCTTGTATACTACACTACAAAGATGGCAAGTGTTTTGAATATGCTAGCACACTAACACATTCAACTCTTACCATAACCTAATGAAGAGATTCCAAGGAAGGGACATGTTTATACCACAAGGGGGAAGAACCTACAATTGGAGTTAGAAGTGTCTCTTTTAGGCCCAGGCCCTCTATCATCTCCACCATCCAAGGAAAAGGCATAGCTAAGTTTTCTTCCTTCTGTTTCATTTTGCTCTTTACCACCAAGACCAAATAACTCATCATTGGCTAGATCATTTTCTTTTCTACTGAAATAAATGTAGGGTTCTTTATAATTCCAATTATTTTCCTTCAGCTGGTAACTAAAGAGAGGAAGAGGAATAATAGCTTCAACGAAGCTATTTTTAGTTATTCTTTAATGTTGCTTAGCTATGTCTCCTAGACACTTGGAGGAAAAGAAGGTAATGAGTTGAGAACAGATAATCAAGTGATAATCCTCCTGCTTAATTTGTGGGAGTTGAAAAAGGTCAAATATTTTGCACAATTTTTTTTCAATGAGCCTGGTCACCTACTCAGATTTAAATTTTTAGTTTGGGGAAAAATAGTAATTAAAATCTTATCTCCTCTTACTAAACCACCACAACATTTTCTCATTGTTGAGAGTTGTGCAAGATCACTGAGGTGGAAATATAATACAGAACATTTGAATAACAGTATTATCCAAAAAATTGCCTTATTACTGAAAAGGTCCCCACCAGGGCTACGTATATAAAGAGTAGAAATAAAAAGATCAATGTATAGATGAATAATACAGAATAAGATGATTCAAATTGGCTACTTTTATAATACAGTGTGGGTTTATGGACATTTTAAAGGAGAACTCATAGATGTGTAAAATAGGTGTACTGAATCTTTTAAAAGGTAAATTGAGAGCGTTGCTAGTTTCAGACTAGATTTCAGGATGAGAGGTGACAGAAAGACCCCCATTAAAATGCTTGGGGAGCACTCTGGAGGCTGCCTTGGAGTTAATCAGTAATTTTTCACAGACGACATCTAATCTATGAGTATAAATTACCTTGCACTTGTATTATTCCTTAATTGAAGTGCACCAATGTGAAATTGCCATAAATGTCACAGGAATGATTCTAGCCTCAATTAACTGGGGTGGAATTGAACTCCTACTGCTCGTACTCTCCCCTCACACTTTGCTTTTTTTTTTACCTCAAGCTGGCACTATTGTCTGACATCTTATATTTATTTAAGTTGTTGCTACAAAATGAGAGAGAGAGGAAGAGAGAGAGAGAGAGAGAGAGAGAGAGAGAGAGAGAGAGAGAGAGAGAGAGAGAGAGAGAGAGAGAGGAGACAGTGTGTGATTAGGTATTTATAAAGAAGTTTGGCAGCCCAAGGAGCAACTACACAATCTGTTGCTGTTTTAATCTATACCCATCACAGGCAGTTGTTTTGTGTAACAGATGTGTAGCCAGTAGTAGCTTAATCTCTTCCATTTGGGAAGGTAGATTAATAGCATACATTTTTTTAAAGTGGCATTTAGAGTCTCTATGATTTTTAATTCAAAAAGCAACCACCCCTGTTATTTCTTAAGCTAATTCTTCTACAGAGCTGCTATTGTTGAATAAATAACATATGACATAGGTTTTTTATCTAGATTGATGGAGGGCAATATAAGCAAGCTCATTCTAAGTATTTCACTCTACAAATTCTAAAAACATTGTAAAATATATTGCTATCAGCACTTAGATGTTAACAGGTAACTGAACTATAATGTCTTGTACTGTTGGTTCCCACTGACTATCATTTGGAGAAATATTCTTGATTTGTTAGATTTTACCTGGAATTAGAAACAATGAGGAATAAGAATCAGGTATATTCTATGCTATTTATGAAAACATAGAAATATATAAAATACAAAATAAGTTGGTCTAGCTCTCATTTTTTTTTGTTTGTTGGTTGGGTAGTTGTATTGAAGTGTGTGTGTGTGTATGTGTGTGTGTGTGTGTGTGTGTGTGTGTGTGTGTGTGTGTTGATAGGCTGGTCCTAGGCTTGAACTCCATTCCTGGCACTGTCTCTTAGCTTCTTTTTTTTTTCTCAAGGCTACCCTTCTACCACTTGAGCCATACCTGGACTTCTGGTTTCTTGCTGGATAATTGGAATAAGAGTCCCATGAACTTTTCTAGATGGGGTAGCTTTGAGCCACTATCCTCTGGTCTTAGTAGGCGTGATTTTATTCATGAGTCACTGGCCCATCCCAGATCTCAGCATTTTTAGAAGTAAACTTTAAAATTGCTCCATAATTACATATTAAGTGATTTCTGTTTTGGCTCAAATATTCCATTCAATTACATTTCACTTTCTTTTACAATATATTTTTATTGTAATTAATAGAAAGGTTACATTATATTCAACAGATAGAAGGTGAATTACTTCACAAACATTGATACATTTTCTCATGTATTGGTTTCCATTCCCTCCCCCATCCCCTCCCCTCATCTTGTTTTCCCCCTTCCCTATCCTATTTTAAATAAACAAATAAACATATATATAATATATCAGATAAGGTAAAATACTGTAACAATATGAGATAACCAAGGGACAGCAAAGGAGATGACAGATAACATAATACATTAAGAACAACCATCACTCATATGGCTTTTGTCTCTATATCCTGAAGGTCCTATCATTTAGCGTCATACTATATGGCCTTATGAATCTAGGTTTTGTTCTACTGTAAATCTCTGCTAGGAGAGCCCTGGGTTTCTACTGATTATGACAAATGAGGGAAACCATTGCATTTCACTTTCATAAGACATATAACCCATAAGTAGTGTAAGCAAGTTTATCTAATGAAAATGTTAGTGACTTAATAGTATAATATAGAAATGAATTAGCCTGTCTGTCTGTCTGTCTATCTATCTATCTGTCTATCTATCTATGTATATATCTATCTATTCACACACACAGACATACCAATTTACCAAGCCTTTATTGAATACTGTTGCTACGGAATGTGCTGCTCGGGACCTAATATTTAATAAAAAAAACTCTTAGCAGCAGTGGTGTTCTGGTTTAGATTGTGGTATATTAGAACCAAAAGTGGGCACAAATAATCATCAGGAAAGCAAACTGTTGATTGGAAAATTAGGAAGCCAAGGAAGCCTGGCTAGTGTGCCACAGGACAAGTAGCTAATGAATAATCTGAATTAATCCCAGCTAAATGCCTATGCTTGCTTCCTTAGCCTTATTATTTTCAGGGCCAGATAGGAACACAAAATAATGTAAATCCAGAATCAATAACACAGGAGCCTACAAATTGTGAGTTTTATAAATATGTTCCATTATAAATGCTGAGATTCAACTAGGGACACTGAACATGCTTCTTTAGAAGGTTAGACAAGCTTTGAGTCGTTATTGTCGTTTTAGGTGTTGCTTGGAGACCATCAGGAAAGGTGAATAACTGCGCCTATTTTCAGTTGGAGTCCCTGTACATTTACCAAATAGCCATTGGGGTCACATCTTGGTGACACACAAATCTACAAAATAAATATAGTCCTTGACATGAGGTGGCTCAGTGCTCAGCAAGCTCTGCTAAAGCATAGGTTTTTATTATTCTTAATAGGGCAGAAAGTAAGAAAATATGTTAGAAGGAGAGGAGAGGGGGAGAGAGAGAGTGAGAAACATCTCACTTCTGTCTGTTTGCTAAGAGTCTGTCTCTCAAACTCTAGGAAGGATTCTTGGTGGGTCTTTCTTCTTGCTTCCTTTCACAACTCTTCCTCTTATCCATCTAAAAGATGGATCCATCTAAAAGATATTATTAACCTAGTTGAGGAGTCTCTCTAGTGTGTTTATTTTTACACACAGTTATCTACTGTCCCTCAATAGCTGACAACTCTCTGTTAGTCCAACTTGTATCCATCACTCGCTAATCAAGCAGCCCTGCTCCAAGATGAAATGAGATAGCTTAAGGCAACATTCTATTCCAGTCTGTCAGGAAGTTAACCCACAACTGTCTTAGCTAGAGACCACCCAGGCTGTGAAGCAAGGGGGGCATTCAGGCTCAGCTGAAATACCAGTTGATGCTCTGGTTTGTCCCAGTATCTTACCTCATCTGAACAGGGATCAGAAGTGTCTATAAATCTGCCTGAAAATGTGCATGTGAGAAATATGTTTAGTATACATTTTTTTGGATAAAAAAACAATCTATATGTGATGAATTGCTCATCTATGTCATCTATGTTTGCATTCAACAAATAAGCAAACCAGGCCTGACTAATCCATTCACGTTGGCTGTACTGGCAGTGGGTATGGATCAATGCACTATCATTTCAGTGTTGGTATTGGTAAGTGCTAGAATTTAACTCAATTTCAGGTTTCACAAGGATGCTTACCTAGTTATTGGGACAAGTTATGAGGACTGTGGAGGGAGCAATACAACCAATATCTCATTTGTCTTAGTAGAAATAACACTCTGATTCCTTTATCTTTTCTTGTGCTCTAAAAACTTGACCATATAGCCTCTGGAGTATTAGATGTAGACAAAGATTCTAATAGTAATTTTTTTCTCTGTCCTTCATATCTTCAAATTTTTATTGCCTAATAAGAAACATCAATATTTAGTGTAACCAATTCAACCTACTATTTTTAGGAAGCGTGTCAGGATCATATTACATAATAGAATCATAAATTTTTACTTTGGATTATAGTATAGGAAATTAGAATCCCAAATGGGCCTTATAATCTAAGAAGCAATCATTGTATTAGAATCATTCCATATTATGATCTTCCAAATTCTGTTAATCTACCTTTTACTCCATTTTTACTCCATGACTTCTGCATGTTTATTTTGATGGCCCACATTAGTGGGAAAGTTTCAAGTGAGAATTGGGTAAGAACCCTAAAGCGAATGCAAAACTTAGATTAATAGCCATTTCTTTGTGTCTTAATGGAACAATTTTAGGTTCTGATTAAAATAATGTATACCAGAAGTCCTATTTTTTTTTGCCAGTCCTGGGCTTGAGCTCAGGGCCTGAGCACTGTCCTTGGATTTTCTCAAGGTTAGAGCTCTACCACTTGAGCCTCAGCACCACTTCCAGCTTTTTTCTATCTATGTGGTACCAAGGAATCGAACCCGGGCCTTCGTGCATGCTAGGCAAGCACTTTAACCACTAGGCCAAACTCTTAGCCCCAGAAGTCCTATTTTATAGATGTTAAAAATGACTATTTTACTAGTGGCTCATACCTATAATCCTAGTTATTCAAGAGACTGACTTCTGAGATGATTGTAAATTCAAAGCCAGCTCAGCCTAATTTCCATTAACGAACAAAAAGCTGGACGTTGAGGTCTAGCTCAATGGTAGTGCATTGGCCTTGCACAAAATAGTTCAGGGATAGCACCCAAGACCTGAGTTCAAGCCTTAGGTCACACACAAGTATGCACATGCATGTATAGATACATACAGACAGCCAAACACACACACATCATATTTTAGTTTTTTTTCCCCAGTCCTTACATTTATATGATATCATGTAACAATTAACAATGAGCTAGGGGTTATAGTTACTCCTTTGCTGTGAATGTTGAAAGAGCACAGCCC
Source organism: Megascapheus bottae (assembly GCF_031878675.1). Taxonomy (NCBI): domain Eukaryota; kingdom Metazoa; phylum Chordata; class Mammalia; order Rodentia; family Geomyidae; genus Megascapheus; species Megascapheus bottae. The sequence continues at coordinate 33,903,994 of NC_143509.1, forward strand.
TTCCTTGAAACTCTTCAGTCTCCAGAGTTTTAACTGACAGCTGTGTTCTTCTGAGATGAGTGCTAGTATGAACAGAAGCTACTTTTGCTACTACTTTTAAAAATTAGTGTAGAATTAAATAGATACTTTATCCTTGTACCTACCTTATGAAAAGCGGGCCTTATTCTACTTAAATTATGGCTGAAGAAACTATAAGACGTTAGCCTGGATACACTTCTGATGAAAGGCAAATTTTCTATTGTGTCATGTTTAAAAGCAAGGGACTTCTCTTGTACTTTTTTTCCCCTTAGTTATTTCTCTTCTCTGATTGTACCTTTGTATTGCAAAAAGAAGACTGCTATGTTGCATTGTCATAAATGGGTCATGCATTTGTTCCATGACCCATTCCCTCTGGAAAAAGAGTCAGCTGGATGATTCATTAAGGGACGAAAAAGTTAAGTGTTCAAAGCAGAGATACTCAGAACATAGGAAAAGTCATATTTTAGGTTGCTGCACATGAGGACTTTTAGTATTCATGCTATTTTATTTTCATAATATTCATAATTGAGATTTCCATTATTTTCATTGTCATTGTGGAATAGCATAAACTGCATAAGAATTCTGTTTGAAAGCCATATTGACTTCACTTACAAAAATATCTGTTCTTGTAACTTTAGGATAGAAATAAATATTTTTTAAATTCCCTCTGATAATTGACTTAATTGAGTTAGCTGCTTCTTGAGTAAATTTTGGTAATTTTCATTCATTCCCCAAATCATTAAATAATCAAATTGTCAAAACTTACTAGCTAGAATTGCTCATGATACTTAGGAAGAATATTTTATTTAAAGAGATGCTCTTACATACAGCATATTTCATTATTAAAATATGGAGTGTGTTCGTTTTATCCAGGACAAAGTCATACTGTATCATTAGCTCCTTAGGTGACCTCAAACTCTTATCTATTTATCAGAGCTATTATACTGATTAAATGAAACATGACATGCAAACTACTTAGCCAAGTGCTTATAAAAAACATACCTCTCAAGCTGGGTGCCAGTGGCTCACATCTGCACTCTTAGCTATTCAGAATGAAGATCACTTTTAAAAGCCAACCCTAGAAGACAAATCCAAGGAACTCCTATCTCCAGTAAGTCAGTAATATCTGTAAGTAAGGACATGGCTCAAGTGGTAGGGCACCAGTGTTGAGCAGAACTCAAGCAAGAGCACGAAGCCTTGAGTTCATGCACACACACACACACACACACACACACACACACACACACGAACACACACAAAGTACTCCAGTAATTTCTAGTTATATCACATAGGACTAATCAGCACTATTATTAATTATCCTACATTAGAATATACATTGCAGACATTGTATAATTAGTCTATTTCTAGAAAGACTAGACAAAAACAGGCATGCCTTGCTTAATGATAGGGACATGATCTGAGGAAGGTATCATTAGAGGATTCACCAATATGTTGGCATTGTAGTAGAAAATCACACAAACTAAGAAGGCTATAATGTCTGTAGATGATATAATTACATGGGCTACCACTGTAGTGATGTCTGTGTAGACAACGATGTGGTACTTGAATGCACATGTATTAAACTTGTTTGTCAATTAATGACTGGCAACAGTGGCTCATTCCTTTAACCCTAGCTACTCAGGAGGATGAGAACTGAGGATACAATTAGAAGCCAGTCCTGGCAGGAAAGTCCATGAACCTCTTACCTCCTATAAACGATGAAAAAAGCCAGATGTGGAGTTGTAGTTCAAATGGCAGAGCATTAGTTTCCAACACAATATCTGGGACAGCACCAGGTCGTAAGCTCAAGTTCCAGAACTGGCAAAAAAAAGTAAGATTAATTATCTTTTGGTTTGATATATATATATATATATATGATTTTATCCAATGTGTTTGTATTTATAGTAAAAAAATTGTAAAGGAAACCAAAAAATTACTTGGTGAGTGAGAATGTGTTGCAAAAAAAAAACCAACCTGAAGATAATAGAGGGAACAAATAGACAACAGCATGGCAGAAAGCCTTGAGACAGACTCTGAAGTCTAGAAAAGGGGAGTGGGGAAGCTATATACACAAACACAAATCCTATTCTGCCTGAATCAAAGAAGCAGAGGAGAGAAGAGGCAAGAGGAGGTCATATACCTGAAGCAGACTTGGTGCTCAGCCTTGGAGCAGAGTTTGAGAAGTTAACATTCTTTACTTCTGGTCATAAATAATTGAAAAAAAAAAAACAACTATGGCCCAGCTCAGGAAAGGGAACAGCTCTGACCTAGGATATATAACTAATCAAATATTGATCATACCCTTCTGCCCTCCAAGCCCTGCTTCTTCCTTGAGTGAGGCTTTATTTGATGGAATCTGACATATTTTTTAATAATGAAAAAGCTTCTGTGTTTCACCATGAAATTACCATACCAGCTCGATTTACACCTATCAAACTTGTGCCTATAACTGGGAGACTATGATCAGAGCCATGCCCCCAAAACCCTAATTAAATACACAAAACAAAGAAAACTGTACAAAAGACACTATTGGTAAACACAACAATAATGAAGGAAAACCTTCCAAGGAATATTTGCTAAAATAATGGATGGATAGATATTTTACAGTGCATCTTTGTTAGTGGTGGTTTTTCTTTAAAAAAAATGGTATAACACCTGGGAAAGATAAAGAAATATGCTGAACACTTAAGCAGAGCATGTCCTGGAGCTGCCAGTAATTGTAAAGGGAACTCTGTGCATCATCCTTATACACAGCCTTTCTTGTGCCACAGAAATATCTGTCCTGACCTATGAACAACCTGTGCCACATAGGTAAAGCTTGCTTGCAAGGTCTTTTCTCCTACATTACTTCAAAATAATAGCACCGAGCATGGCAATATTCTTTTGGCAAGGCTAACAGGAGAAAAATTACAAAGCGCATTATTTTCTTTAGAATGGATGATGTTGCCTTTGTTATAGTTAATTGTATTTGAATAAATTGCAAGTTAAATGACTCTAACTTGGCTCTGAACAATCAGTATCTATCTATCCTATTTATTTGGACATTTATGTATTGTTGGAAAATGATCCCACATAGAGCACACAAAAGAGGATTGGATTGTTTTGCCTGGAGAGGAAGGACAAATTTGTCTTAAATATCCTACCAGAGGAGACTGCCAGATGTTCTCCATCTTTGTGAGCTCAGAGGAAAAGGAAACTGGCTTACACTGTATGGATAGTTCCTCTCTGGAAAGAATTTGCTAGCTGATACAATAATAAAATTTGTTTATAAGGGCATTTTTCTTAAGGTAGGTAAAATCTGAACAGCAAGATTAAAGATTTCATTGGCTTGTATTTTCAAATGCAATTTTTCTTATTCCTTTCCTTTAGAAATAATAAAAAAAAAGACAAATAAAAGTCAGCATATTCAAGTACAAGGAAGATCAATACAGGTATATAGAGAATAGTTTTCCAACAATAGAGCATTTGAGCAAATGAAAACAGGAGGCCCCAGGTTCATGTCCCAGTAGCTCATTAAGGAAGGAAAAGGTAAGGGAATAGTTCGTTAAGTTCATTATGGCAGGGAAAGGTAAGGAAATATATCTAAGATTGCAAATAATTTCAGTAAAGAATCCACAAACTATTTCTTGCCCTTTCCATGAACTCAACTAGAAGCCAGGAAATTTGGGGTCTTAGCCAGTTGTATGATACCAGGCAGGTCATGTTACCTCCCTGATCCTCTCTTTTCTTTTTTTTTTTGCTTTATTTTTTTATTGTAATTAGTAAAAGGGTTACATGATATTTGCCAGATAGAAGGTGCATTAATTCACATACATTGATACCCTTTCACATGTCTTGGTACCCGTTTCCCTCCCCCCCCCACACCCCCCACCCATCTTGGTTTTCCCCCCTTCCCTATCAAATTTCAAATATCCAAATACAAATAAATTCAATATATCAGATAACAAAGTGAGATACTATACCAATATGAGATAACCAAGGGACAGCAAAGGAGATGAGAGACAACATAGTACATTAAGGACAACAATCATTCATTATATGGCTTTTGTTTCACTATCCTGGAGGTCCTTTCAATTAGCTTCACATTATATGTCCTTATGTATCAAGATTCTTTTCTTTCCTGTTATGTGGTCACACTAGTTACTAAAGGTCCTTCGAGTCCTAATAATTTTAAGATATCAACATTCTCAAATTTCTTCCTCCCTCTTCACTTACCCTCCCTTTCCTCCTGTCCCATCTCCTCCTCCTTCTTCAGGGAGGTATTTGGAGATTCTCAGCTAAGGGACACTCACTAGCTTGGTGTAAAAACATTGAGCCATGCATGCATCCAGTTGTGGGTCTGACTTCCTATGTGTGGAGTAGGGAGAAGAGTGGAGGGTGCATGGTGCCTGGGCTATGATCTGCCCACTTGAAGCTTCTTCTCATCTGGGATCACAGATGTATATCGCCACATCCAGCTTTTCTTCATAGAAATGGAGGAAAGGGACTTCTGGGATGATCTGGAACGTAGATCTTTCCAGTCCTAGGAGCCACCTGTGTCCAGTAACAATGGCAATTTCTAACAGGAAAAAAAAGTGAAGCAGTGTCCTAAGTGGCTAGAAAGTTCTTTGAAATGTAAGAAAATTAAAAAATCATACCTCTTGTCAACACAGCTTTCTTCTAATCCTTGCTATAAAAGAAAAAAAATGAATTCACATTTGTATGTCTTTTGCTAAATGGCATACAGAATGCTCTTTTTATTCTGGAAAAAAAAAGATCAACTCTTTAAAGTGTTAGAAAATCACACTGTCACTTCTAGTCGAAGCAGCTGCCTCTCATACCCCCTCTGCCAAATGTCACTCTCCTTCTCTAGGGTCTGACTCTCTGCTACTGGGTCTGGAGGAGCCGCTGTAACATTGCCTCTGAGCCTCCAGACTCAGATTCTTTCTCATTTCACCTCATGTATATTAATACAGAGATTAGTCTTCCTTTTTTGTTGAATAGCTAATCAGTTGGCAGCCTACATCCAACTGTGACTTTACAGGTCAAATCAGCTCCAAAGGACAGTGACTTCAAGCTGAAAAAATATAATGCTTAGTGAAAACTGTACCCAAGACAGGACCTCAGACTGTCGCCCCAGACATGAAAGATTTATTTTCAATTACAAATCTGGGCTTAATGTGAGGGCGCCCTGGGGAAGATTCAGATCACTGCTCCTTCTAAATTGGCCTTCTACTTGTTTCAATATTTCCTTCGCCATTGAACAGTGTCCCATGACCCTCTGAGTTGAAGGTCCATGTTAGCTACTGAAGAAATTGCATGGCTAGGAAAACTTTTGAAAAATTCTTTCATCTGAAGGCCAAGCAGTGCAAATAATTGTCTCGTTGGTGATTCTTCACTGATGATCATGGCAATAGATCCTGAGCTTGGGCAATAGTGATTGTAGACTGCAGGGACGGAAATCACCTGACTATGTGAACTCCTGTAAAACTGAAATGGAACAAATGTATCCCAATTTGAAAAAACTAGCTGGATTGTTAATTCAGAGCTGTCCGAGTTTCCTTAAAGTCCAGTAAATTAGATCCCTAATGACAGCTGCTGGTTATGCTAGCCCTGGCTGCACAATTAATAATCTACCTCAGTGTATGTGTGTGTGTGTGTGTGTGTGTGTGTGTGTGTGTGTGTGTGCTCACTAGGACATTAATCTAGGGCCTCCTGTTTTCATTTGCTCAAATGCTCCACTGTTTGAAAGCCAGTTGCTCACACTTGTAATCCTAGTTTCTCTGGGGGCTGAGATTTGAGGTTTGTGGTTTGTAGTCATCCAGGAAAAGAAAGTTTAAGAGATTTTTATCCCCAAATAAACACCAAAATGCTGGAAGTAAAATTGTTGCATGGTAGACCCTGGCCTTCAGCAAATTAATAAGCAAACAAATAAATGTAAATAAAGCAAACTTGCTCAGGATGAGTGCCCAAGTACAGAAGTCAAGCCCCAGACCCAGCATGCATGTACACATGTGCACACACACACACACACACACACACACCCCAGAGGTCCACTAAATCACACCTCTACTTATAACTTTTTCTGTTGAATGGGAGATAAGAGTCTCACAGATTTGTCTGTCCTCTCTGACCTTGAACTATGATCCTCATATCTCAGCTCTTTCAGTTGCTGGGATCACAAGCATGAAACATCAGTGCTGAGTAGGACATATTTGAATGGATGAATTTGAATTTCTCCTTGACTGAAGAACCAAACTATGTGCCTATCAATAAATAAGTGGACAAAGAAAACTTCATATATAATATATATTTCATATGTATACTATATAGTTATATATATTTATTTCACTATTTCACATATGTTTGTGTGCATGTGTGTGTATAGCAGAATGTTGTTTTTCTGCCATAGAGAAGAATGAAATCATGTTGTCTGTAAGAAAAAGATGGTCCTAGAGGTTATATAATAAGTGAAACACATTGGATTCAGGGAGATAAGTGTGTTGGGTGTTGATGGGTGGCTCACACCTGTAAGTTTTGTTACTCAGGAAGCTGAGATCTCAGAATTATGGCTCAAATCTAGCCAGGTCAGGAAAGTCCATCAGACACTTATTTCCAATTAACTGCCAAAAAGCCTCAAGTTGCTCAAGTTGTAGAGCATTAGCCTTAAGGAAAAAAGCTCTGGAACAATGGGTAGCCCCTGGTTCAAGATTAGAACTGGAACAATAAGAATAAAAAGAAGAGGAGAAGGAGGAAAGAAATTGTGGAAGAGGAGGAGGAGGAGGAGGAAAAAGGGAAGAGGAAGAGGAAGAGAAGGAGGTGGAGGAAGAGGAAGATGAGGAGGAAGAGGGTGGATTTTGTCTCATGTGGAATGTTTTAAGTGTATTAAAATACATATAGGACTATTTAAAAAACAAGAAGGGAGCTGGGCACGGGTAGCTCATGTCAATAATCCTAGCTACTCAGGAGACTCAGTTCAGAGCATGGTAGTTCAAAGCCAGCTTTTGAAGAAAAGTTCAGAAGACTCTTATCTCTATTAAACTACTCAAAAAAAAAAAGCCAGAGTACAAAGAGACTCAGGAAGAGCACCCAGTCCCTGAGTTCAAGCCTCGGGACAAATAAAAGAAAAAGAAAGAAAGAAAGAATGAAAGAAAGAAAGAAAGAAAGAAAGAGGGACTGGGAGTGTGGCTTAGTGGTAGAGTAGTCGCCTAGCATGTACGAAGTCCTGGGTTCGATTCCCTGGTACCACATACACAGAAAAAGCTGGAAGTGGAGCTGTGGCTCAACTGGTAGAGTGTTAGCCTTGAACAAAAAGTGTCCAAGGACAGTGCCCAGGCCCTGTAATAAGTGAGGCTGAGAAGCAATAAATATGATCAGAGTACATTATGAAAATGACATAACACTATTTTGTACAATTAGTAATCTTGTATGATCAATTTGCATATGAAATTATGTAAACTGTCCTCTGATTTTAACTCATGATACAGGCCTTATCCTATGTATCCCTACATATTTGAATGCTTTGGGGTGTTGGCAAGTTGGACAACCTCCCTGTTTCCTATGCAGAACCTGATCAGTTCTGCCTATTTTACAGTAGCTTAGTACAGTCTCTTTCCTTTGCTCTTTTATAAATGAGTTATTAACATTTGTTAGCAATTTCATGAACAATTCTGAAATAATGACTTGTCAGCAAATGAATACCTATTCTTGTGTGCTTTATCATGGTGACAGGATACTTGGCACACAGAGTTGAGTGTGTAGTACAACCCAATTAAATGTTTGTTTGAATTCTAAGGAACTACCTATAATGACTACAAATGTGTTCTTTACCTTTAATAGGTTCCCTTAAATTTGTTTATGTTCTAACAAATGCCTTTACTACTTTAATTAAAACTAGGAAGGAAACATATGTTTTGAAATGGCTTCCCAACCATTCTCTGTAAAATAACTTCAAGATTGTTGACCATGTTAACAAATAAATAACCTTAAAATGATTATTTTTTCTTTTAATTTTCTGAAATATATCTTGTCAAATAATGTAGCAGTTATTCAGTTTATTTGGATGAAATGGCAATGAGTAAAATATTGAATATATTTGTTTTAAATATCTGTGAGAGACTGTGTTTATGTGTGTTTGTATATCTCAGTGGTATGAGGGTTTGGACTAAGGACCTCAAAATTGCTTGGATTGCCGAGGAGCTCTAACACAAATCACACATTCAGCCCAATTTGTGGGGGGGATATTTTGGAATTGGAGTTTAGTAGACTTCATCAGGGAATTTTTCACCCTGGCAGCTTTGAATTGCAATCCTTTGGGTCTCAGGTTCCTGAAGAACTAGGATTACAGGTCTAAACTGCTGGTACTTGGCTAAAGATACAGTATATCTAACACACACACACACACACACACACACACACACACACACACACACACACATCAAAAGGAGAGAGAGAAAGTTCTCCATACAAAAAATCCACTAGTTTTAATTAATAACAATTATATGTTTCCTCTTGATAAGTTATTATGGATACAATTCTTCTAAGAATGTGATAGCTTCATGTCTAACAGTAGGTCTTTAATCCAATTTTCAGAGCTAGAATGTGTATTTTGGGGGGGGGTGTTCTATATTAACATTTGTTTAGGTATGCCCAACTTAGGGGAATTTAAAACAATGTATGTTAATAATATTGAAAACATGAAATAGTCTTTAAAAAGAAAGATCAATTACTCATTCAAATATAACAACACAATTTTATTTTCAGAGCTTAGTACCCGACTTTCTACTAGAACACGTGTTTCGAAATAAGTTTGGGATTCAAATAGAAGATAAACTAGTTTTTTAGGTTTTTGAAATTAAGTAAAAAAATATTTCCTGTGTTTTACAAGAAAAATTGCTGAGGTTCTATGGGGAAGGAAAGTGGAAAAAACATGGGAGGGGTAATAGTTTGAGAAGAAATATACTCACTACCTTATATATGTAACTGCAACCCCTCTGTACATTACCCTGACAATAAAATTAAATTCAAAAAGTAAATGAAGAATAAAATGACAAAAAAAGCAGTTACAAACCTGTAACTCCATTATGTGAGGCTTAAAACTGGAGCCAGCAGTTGACCAGATGGGAAGAATTAGATGGTGAGAATCCCAAAAGCGTTTGAGGTTTTAATCCTAGAGTTTTTTAATCCTTTTATGTTTAAAATGGAAAATCCTTAATGAGCTGTTTTTTTTTTTTTCAAATCCATATTCCCAAACCACTCACTGCTCCTCAGAATCTTATCTACATGGCTGGCTCTGGAATGATCTCTTTGGCCTCTGTTTTGATGAACTTACCAATTTGACTCTCAAAGCCAACCAGTGCCATCTGTACTTGGTCCACAGCAGTCATAAACAGCAGGTTTCCTTTCTATTTCTCTGTAGCCTGAACTATATAATGTGGACTCATAAAATCATTGCATTGCATAGGAAGTTCCAAGACATGTAAGTGTGACTTCTGTCCAGCAAGAAATAAGAAAGAGCTGGAGACTGGCAGTTCATGCCTGTAATCCTAGTTACTCAGGAGGCTGTAATCTCGGGATCATGGTTTGAAGTCAGTCAGATTAGCCAAACTGTGAGACTCTTATTTTCAGTAAACCAGCAAAAAGCAAGTGGAGCTGGGTAGAGTAACAAGTGGTAGAGTAACAGCCTTCAGCAAGACAAAAAGGCAAGTGAGGGTATGAATGAGCCTTTGTGATTAAACTAAAATTGAAGGATCAGTATAAAATTCCAGTTACAGAGATACATGATAGTCCTACTATTAACAGTCTAACAGCCAAGTCAATTAATTTAAACAAATATTTTGGTGAAAAAACAGATATAAGTAGTGACATCGGTGTGTATCATTTATCATTTGAGTAAATTGACTCTTCTGAGGGAATGTGTTTAATGTCCATCTTTTGTGAGTCTTTGCTGAGCTACAGGTAACTTTTTCTTTCTTTTTTTTTCTTTTTCTTTTTTGTGTGTCATGGGGCTTGCACTCTACCTGGGCATTGTCCCTGAGCTCTTCAGCTCAAAGCTTTCGCCCTACTTCTGTTCTTGGGCATTGTCTCGGAACTTTTCAGTTCAAGGCTACTTCCATACCCTTCAGTCAAACCCCACTTTTCATTTTCTAGAGGTTAACTGGAGATGAGTCTCAGGTCCTTTTGTGCCTGGGCTGGCTTTAAACCTTGATCCACAGATCTCAGCTTCCTGAGTAGCTAGGTTTACAGATGTGAGCCACCTGTAATCCTAGGTTATTATTTTAACATAGCATCTGGAATGCATGTGAACATCACTCTGCTAGTCTGAAGACATATGATCTGATGGCTCTGTTGGGTCTTAATAATGACAGAAACAAGGCTGTTTTTTTTACTGTTATAAGACCTTGAGTGACTCCAAATTCACCATACTGGGTATATGGTTTCAGGCATAAAGTTGAACTAGCTAGGTAAACAGACAGTTCAATCTACTGATAGACAAATAGGAATCAAGCCAGGCACAGTGGCTCATGCCTGTACTCCTTGCTATTCAGGAGGTTGAGATCTGAGGACTGAGGTTCAAACCCATCCCAGGCAATAGGAAGCTGAGAAACTCTTTTCTCCAATTAATCACTAGAAAATGGGAAGTGGGGCTGTGGCTCAAGGGTAGGGTAGTAGACAATGCCCAGATGAGAGTTCAAGCCCCATGACATCCGCCCCCCAAAAAAGAAAAATAGGAATCAATGACATATGAAACAGAATCAAGAATAAATGAAAGTCAGTATTGAAGGGTAAAATTGGATACACATTTGTCCTTGCTGAAGCTTAATGATGCTATTTTAGAGTTGACTTGTTTTACAATTGTTTTTGAAGATGCTACCAGGTTTCTTTTACTTGTGTAGAAGTTACTCTTCAGATACAATGTGTCTTAGAAGTATTAATTTTCTTTTTCTATTACCAGTCCTGAGGCTTGGACTCCGAGCTAGGACACTGTCTGTGAGCTACTTTTGCTCAAGTCCAGCACTCTACCACTTGAGCTACAGCACCATTTCCAGGTTTTTCTGTGCATTTGGTACTAAGGAATCGAACCCAGAGCTTCATGCATGCTAGGCAAGGACTCTACCACTAAGCTGCATTCCCAGTCTCTGGAATTATTCTTATAGCACTTCAAAATTAATTAATCTACCAACCAGGATATTGGAATTTTTGCAAGTAAAATTGGAATTCAATTAAAGATAACCTTATTATTATCATGGTTTTCATTATGCTACACATTGAATGAAGGTGTTTTTTCTTTTACTATATCTTTTTTTATGGAATTAGAGATTCATTTGAAAGTAACTGTGATTTTCAATATTATTTTAAAAGGAATTAGATGGAGTCATGTTTTGTGTTAAGTGGCTTAAGCTATATTTAGAAATAAAAATTTTACTTATGTATATTTGTGACATTCAATTATGTATAAAAATTACTTACAGTATTATATTCTCTCTTGCACACAATACACACACACATACACATATACCACACACACACACACACACACACACACACACCTCCTTTTAATCCTTCCAAATTCCTTTCTAGCTAATGAATTATAATTGTTGCAATGTTCTTTCCAGTGCTCATGTCATCAGTCTTCCTTTGTAGGCCAAAGCATTTCTACCAGAATCCTTTAGATTTTAAATGAATGTCTTGGTCTTACAGAAAAGTTCATATAAAGCCAAATATAAAGAGCTTCCTACTAAGCTTTTCTTTTTGTTTTATTATAACCCGTGTATTTAACAATGTTTTTATGTAGGAACATACTGTGAAAATTTCCATATTTTGATGAACATTCAATGAAAGGCAGTGGGTATGCCAAAAAGACACAATTAAATTGTTGATATATTGTATTTATAAAAATGTAACCTTAAACTCAAGGATAACTAATATTTCCAGGATGACACAAAGATGTGCATGTGAACATCCACAATGGGCTACAGGACTTTTGTTTCTAAGAATTTGTGATCTCCTAGGAAAAAATCTAACCAAATGTCCTTTTTACATGTTTCATAATTACTCAGAAGGAGGTTTGCAAAAATTCATTTTGGTTTTTGATTTGTTTCTTCAGCAATGGGTATTTCTATCAGAGTCTGTTTTGATCTAATAGAACTGGCTTTGCTCAGCTTTGGTGCTCACAGCTGGTCCTCTAATCACCCAGGCTACACTTTCAGTCCACCCTTTATACTGGTTAGTATCCAAGATTTTCTGGTGGTGTTGGCTTTCAATTATGATCCTCAAATCTCAGCTTCTTAAGAATTTATAATTACAAACACGAGTCACCAACACTCAGTTTAAATTGCCCATTTCTTAATACTGGAGCATCATCAATAAAAATAAGTATATAGAAGGTTGTTATAATTTTATGGAATTGCTAAAACTGTTCTCCTATTAGATGGGAAAGTATCTCCTTTGTGCAACCATGCTTACAGTCTATGTCACACACCTTAAATTCCAAGCATGATAGACTACAAGAAGCTTGAGGGTTGACAGGGTATGCTATACAAAGTTCTCATTCCTACCCAGTGCCAGTGACTCACACCTATAATCCTAGATACCCAAAAAGGCTGAGGTCTAAGGATCATTGTTCAAAGCCAGCCCCGGCTTGGAAGCCCTTGGGACTCTTATCTCTAATTAATCCTCTAATTAATCACCAAAAAGGCTAGAAATGGATCTGGGGCTCAAGTGGTAGAGGGCTATCCTTGAGCAAAAGAGCTGAGGGACAGCACTTTCATTCCACCTGGGCTTTGAGTTCCAGCCCCAGGACCGGAATATACTCATCACATTTCTATAGCTTCCATAATACTTCCCTAATGGTTCAGATGAAGAATTTCTCTTCTGGAATGTCTCCTTTGAGGTCTTTTAGAATGTTTTCATTTCTTAATCTTCTTTAGTGATCTGCTGGAAACCAATAGGGAAAATCAACTTCCCTTTACAGGTTTGAAGCACTGCTGGTCTTATGATATATTATTTTATCTTGTGAGAAATAATTTTTATTAAAAACTTGTGCCACGCTCACTTTTATTAACACAAGTTTCAATTGTATTTACAATTTCTCTTTTTTATTATGAATAATTATTAATTTATTATATCATTTGAAATATTATCTTTAAGAAATCATACAATATCTTCTTAATGCATGTGAACCTGAACAAATGTCCTCAAGGGTCTTCTCATTTTTATTTTTCAGGTTTCCTGAGTACAGGAGATCAGGCTGCAAAAGGAAACTATGGCCTCCTTGATCTCATACAAGCTCTAAGATGGACTAGTGAGAACATCGGATTCTTTGGCGGTGACCCCTTGAGAATCACTGTATTTGGATCTGGTGCAGGGGGTTCATGTGTCAATCTGCTGACTTTATCCCATTATTCTGAAGGTAACCGTTGGAGCAATTCAACCAAAGGTATTTTGCAGGTTGCAAATTTTGACAATTTTGGTGTCTGCATGCCACCACCATCAGTAGTATGTGATGCTTTGTATATAGTTCTCTGTTCAAACTGTTAGGATGGACTCAATACCTGTTCAAAACTATGTTTCTTCAGTTTTTCTATGCATGTTTAAAATTTTTGTCAGTCTTTCCTTTGTCCCCTGTGGAGTTTGTAAGGGTTCCTTTCTGAATATGCCTCAGGAGAGTTAGCTTTATATATTTATTTTCTTTTCTTCAAATGGTGATTTGGGTGGAAATCAGGAAAAGACATTCACAGTTGTCGGTTTATTCAGTAATCAGAATCAAAGTTCTTTTTCAAATGCAAGAAATCTATATGATCTATTCTCAACAAATGAATATGTTAAGCCTTTATTATTTATTTAACATGCCACTCATGAAGCAGTCATAAGCAAGCTTGTCTGGAAGCATGTGATTTCAGTTATTGTCTGAGAAAAGAATGGATATTTAATTATTTTGCATGCACGATCCAAAATTGTCAAAGCATCCAGGCCACTAATAAAGCTTTTGATTACAAAAGAAAAATATATTTGATTTTGTGCTTTGCTATTTGAAACTCAGAAAAGTGGTTTTATTCCCCTCTTATATCTGGGCAAAGCAGCGTGGAGCACCACTGCTGCTGAAATTCATGAAACATTTTTTTTCTTTTCTTTTGTTTCCATGTCCTGGCTTTGACATTGTTTTCCAAAGCTCATCAGGTTGTTTATTATGGGCTTCATTTTTCCATGTGTTTGATCATTCATTCTAACTGCATTATTAACTTAAAAGATCCACAAGAACTGTTTTGTTGCAGAATTCCACAAAATAAATACTTTCTCTCCATTATTTATTTATATATTCTGGAGAGGGTGAGAAGGAAGACAGAGAATATGCATCAATATTTACCATCATTTATTTTCACTTACTTGCTTGTCAACTACTTACTTGCCAGCTACTTACTTAAAAAAATTAAAACACACTGGCAAGTATAATTCACAAAGAATTTTACTTTGTAAAACTGAGTTTGTGACTTAAATATCAGACACATTTTTTAAGGTATAAAGCTGCAATTCCACAAGAGCAGGTAGATTCTCAATGAGTACAGGCATTTAGAGAATCATGTTTTATTATAGAGTTACTTTACTGATCTTGTTCATATACAATCTCATTTAGGGCTATATATATCAACAATCATATACAATAAATGGGATAAATGAGTTAGCCTTTTTTTGGAGGGGGTGTTGTGCAGCTTGAACTCTTGAACTCTGGGCCTGGGTGTTGTTCCTGAGCTCTTCAGTTCAAGGGTAGAGCTCTATGATTTGAGCTCCAGTGCCACTTCTGAGTTAGCCTCTTTTGATAGCCTTTAATTGTAGCAGTTATGGAAATGTGTCCAGCTGAATATAGATATGAAGTTCCGTAGGAGGAAAATAATTTCAGTCAGTATTTGGATTTGAAATGCAACAAGTATGAAGATGAGAATTTTCAGTGGCAGGGGGATTTTAATCTACAATTAATTGGCTTATTTTGAAGCTATTCATTTGAGTTGTACTAGCAGGAGAGATCATTCTAGTCTTAGAACCATAGCTGCTCCAATATTTAGAAATTATCACTAAGCAATCTGTAAGTAATTCTCATGGTTGGCTCAATGATAGAGTACTTGCCTATAAAGCATAATGTTCTGAATTCAAACCCTAGTCTTGCCAGATTCATGAACTTACTCATCATTAACAAGGTGGTAAGCAGTGGCAAATGGTTTTGTTGACAGCTGAAAATGTTATCTTCCATCATGATCTCAAGCAAATGGATCTATCCAGAAAAGTGGACTTGGGTTTTACTTAGTTCAGAATACATCCACAAAATGAGCTCCTGACATAGCGTGGGTGTTCAGATCTCCAGGAATTAAGGCTGATTCTGCAACTCAATTCCACCTCCAGTGCAAACTTAGCTTTGAAAACTATACACGTTACAAAGGCATACATTACTCTGCAGGTCTGCAACCACCACATGCTAAGTCCATCATGAGTATATTCAACAACATTCTCTGATGATTTCCCCAGTACTACCTATCTGGCATATTTAAGGCATTATTAAAGAGGATGTGCATGTCCCATTAAATCTGCCTTGGTTTACTGAGTTAATGTCATTGAATCTCTAAAGTAGGAAAGATATTATATAAGCTACTAGGATTATTTTAGTTATAAATTTTAATTATTAAAATAGTTCTCAGCTCAATTTATTTTAATTCAATTTTCAGGGCTTTTTTAAAATTTTAAGTGTACAAAGGAGTCATCATCAACTAAATACAATGCATCTTGATTAATGTCACTGTTTTTATCATTCTAATTGCATAAAATCCAACCTTTTCTTCCATTTTCTTATTTGTGTAGAATATGCATTTATGACTGCATTTTCCTCCTTTCTCTTTTTATTTGTCTACTCCCTCCCCTTGATTCTACCTCTGCCCCAGCCTGTACATTTTTTGTGTAATTTGCTCTCTTACTCATTCTATCAAATTAACATGTTAGATAATCAAAACAAATTCAATGAGTGCTTTTTTGATGCTTTGAGTATTTCAGAATTGAGTAGGAACACATTACAGACATCTAAAAATATATGTGTCTTTGGAGAACAAAAATTAAAACTTCAAAGCAGACACTGCTTTAACATCTTTGTAGAGTTCTTTTCTCACTATCTTATATGAATATTTGAACATATTTTCAGTAATTGAACAATAAAACTGCTTGTAGAAATTGGCAATAATGGAAAATATTTTAATGGAAAGAGATAAATTATATTTGCAAAGTAAGACCTGTATTAGAAAACACTTTAATGAGTAAGGTGCACTTGTAAATTTAAATGGAGTGCAGCTTTTATCTAGCATATTAAGTACCATTTAAAATTCTTTAGGGCAATTTAGTAGAAAGCAGTGGGCCATGTATATTTTTATTTTATGATAAAAAACAGTGGTGCACATTCAACGCTGGAAAAGTTTAAATAATCCCCCATTAACTCCTCTTGTTGACAGATTTTAATTTGGTCTAGTAAGTGGACTTCAAATGTGTCTTCCTATGAAATGTGAATGTTCAACACACTACATCTGACAAGAAGATCTGAAAAGATGATGTCTAAAGTGTTAATCTGTTTCGTCTAACTGTAGAGCCATCCCCAGGGTATTAAATGAAAACCCTAGCCCCTACAGTTGTGCCAAAACTCAGCAATTTTTGTTTTGTTTTTAAATAAAATCTAGCTAAGACAAACATGTCTAGTCATTTTGAAGGAGGGTAGACATAGTTAAAAAGAAGAAAACTTTCCACATAGACAATACATATCTCATCTGGTAGTCTGCCGGGGCCTACCGGCAGCAAATTGGGGTTCCTGAAATAGGGGGCAGGGACTGGAAAAAATAGAAGAGAGACAAACACATCCGGTCGGGGAGGTCTGCAGCCCAGGTAAAAACTGCAGCCTCGCTTATTCTCAACTCTAGGCTTATATCCCTTCTTGAAACCAGGGAACTTCCAGGTGTTACATTCATATGGTAAATCTCAGGTCATTTAAACAGAATAAGGCCAGAAAACAATAAGACAATAAAGCCATTGTCTGATGCAAATCAAGGTACAGTTTGATTCCACTCTGGCTCCCAACAGTAGTCAAGCAGACCATTGGCTGTATGTAGCCAGTGATCACATCCTAAACAAGAAAATTATTTGGAGTTCCTTTTCTCTCTAGCACTTACAACTTCTTCCCTTCTCACTTAAAGCCTCTTGGAGATTGCAAAATTTAGGCTTCAAGTAGGTGCATCTCTAAAGTACATGACATTGACCCACCTTTCTGAATCTTTATACCCTGGGAATGACTTGGTTTTCCTTCTTTTAGGGAAAAAAAAAAAAGAAAAACCAAAAAACAAAACTGTCTGTTGGAATGTACCTGGGTTTTTATATACATGTCTAAACTATCAGATGTTCTTGTTTTTACCACCATGTTCTTCAAAAATCACCTGAAACTCTTTATTATTGATTTTTCCCATAGGACTTTTTCAACGAGCAATAGCTCAAAGTGGAACGGCCCTTTCCAGCTGGGCTGTTAGTTTCCAGCCCGCAAAATATGCCAGAATGTTGGCCACCAAAGTTGGGTGCAATGTTTCCGACACAGTAGAATTAGTGGAATGCCTTCAGAAGAAGCCTTACAAAGAACTCGTTGATCAAGACATTCAGCCAGCCCGTTACCACATAGCCTTTGGACCAGTGATTGATGGTGATGTGATACCAGATGACCCTCAGATCCTAATGGAACAAGGAGAGTTTCTCAACTATGATATCATGTTAGGAGTGAACCAAGGCGAGGGGCTAAAATTTGTGGAAAATATCGTAGATAGTGATGATGGTGTATCAGCTAGTGACTTCGACTTTGCTGTTTCCAATTTTGTTGACAACCTATATGGCTACCCCGAGGGCAAAGATGTTTTGAGAGAAACTATTAAATTCATGTATACCGACTGGGCTGACCGCCATAACCCAGAAACCAGAAGGAAGACCTTGCTGGCTTTGTTTACAGACCATCAGTGGGTCGCACCAGCTGTAGCGACTGCAGATCTTCACTCAAACTTTGGTTCACCCACCTATTTCTATGCCTTTTATCATCATTGCCAAACAGACCAGGTTCCAGCGTGGGCTGATGCAGCCCATGGAGACGAGATTCCTTATGTATTGGGGATACCAATGATTGGTCCCACAGAGTTATTTCCTTGCAATTTCTCCAAAAATGACGTGATGCTGAGTGCAGTGGTAATGACATACTGGACGAATTTTGCTAAAACTGGGTACGTACCTTCACCATGAAGTTTGCTGGATTTTTTATTTTTTACAAAATGATGATTTAAGTATTATTTGTATTTAGACCCAAATAACTTAATGGCTTACTATTCAATATTGTAATGTTTCAAATAGCCACTGCTTTATGTGTTCTTGCTTTTTAGTGTTCATTAAGGAAGTTTATGTCTCCGTTGTGTTAGTCAATAATTATAAACTAGATTCTTCTTAGTTACACAGGACTGCTTACTGTTTCATAGTACTTTTCAGTCCATAATGCTCTTTTATCCTTGCAACTACATTCAGAGGTAGGCAAGTCAGATAATATTAAATGTGTTTTACATAGAAGGGACTTGAGTTTTTGAGTGGTTCAAACAGGTATATTTATTTTTGATATGTGGTGGCACCAGGAATCAAGTTTTCATCTATCATTTAAAAAAATCTAAGTACTTTTTATTCTTTCATGCTATTTCTAGTAAGTGGTCTATCAGACAAGAGAAAAATAAATAGATAGATAGATAGATGCATGTATATACACATATATACTGAAGCAAGTATTTTGAAGTCTTTAAGTTGACAGTAGTCCATCTCTGCATAAGCAGAAAAATAGAATGTGAAATGTTTTTTTCTTCCATGATCAGCTGTTAGTTTGCCCCTTAGGACATTTGAATTTCTAAGTAATTCAAGTTAATACTCAAACTACCTAAAGCCTTGCTAAGGTATCACTTCAAGTAGATGTCACCTTGGAAGTATTTTTGACAATGTAAAATAAATTTTAAAAATCGTTGTGGTCTCATATTTTCTTCTGTTTCTTTCTTAGCGACCCAAATCAGCCAGTCCCGCAAGACACAAAATTCATCCACACCAAACCCAATCGCTTTGAAGAAGTAGCATGGACCAGATACTCTCAGAAAGACCAACTTTATCTCCACATTGGTTTAAAACCAAGAGTGAAAGAGCACTACAGAGCCAATAAAGTCAATTTGTGGCTGGAGCTGGTACCTCATCTGCATAATCTCAATGACCTTTCTCAGTATACCTCCACAACAACTAAAGTGCCATCAACTGACATCACCCTCAGACCAACCAGGAAAAATTCCATACCAGTCACCTCGGCCTTTCCCACCACCAAGCAGGACGACCCCAAGCAACAACCAAGTCCATTTTCAGTGGATCAAAGGGACTACTCAACGGAGCTGAGCGTCACGATTGCTGTGGGAGCATCCTTACTATTCCTGAACATCCTCGCCTTTGCAGCCCTGTATTACAAAAAGGATAAGAGGAGACACGATGTGCACAGGAGATGCAGCCCTCAGCGCACCACCACCAACGACCTGACCCACGCACAAGAAGAAGAGATCATGTCCCTCCAGATGAAGCACACTGATTTGGACCATGAATGTGAGTCCATCCATCCACATGAGGTGGTTCTGCGGACCGCCTGCCCCCCGGATTACACACTAGCTATGAGGAGGTCCCCTGATGATGTTCCCTTAATGACACCTAATACCATCACCATGATTCCCAACACTATACCAGGAATCCAGCCCTTGCACACATTCAACACATTCACTGGAGGACAAAACAACACTCTGCCCCACCCCCATCCCCACCCCCACTCACATTCAACAACCAGGGTATAGCCAGATAGGAGAGACAAACTTATTATTTGGTTTGGGGTTTTTTTTTTGTTTTTGTTTTTGTTTTTGTTTTTTGATGGACTGCAGTAAAAGCTGACTGAAGATTCCTTGGCTCTCAACCTACAAGACACTCACTATTTAAATAAGGAGGAATATTATGTGAATATACATATCAAGGACTTCGGGGGTTTTGGAAACAAATGAATTGTATATATATACATATATACACAAAGAGCTTAAACTTTAGCAATTTCAATTGCTTGAAGCAATTGTTCTGAATGATACTTTCACTTTCACATTCAAGAATTCAGTTTTTGGTTGAAGATTTCAGTTACGTAATGGAATTAGGCATGTGGAACACCAAACAGGAAAGAACTATGTCTGAAATATTAAAATTTAAATTAAAAAAAAACAACTATCAATATGCACAAGGGACACCCCAATGGAATGTCAGATAATTTTCATCTGTTTTTATTTGGAGCCGTTTTATTGTGTAGACCATATTTACATGTTTGGATAAGTACACACAAGGCACCAATGCTGTTAGTGGCCTTAGCTGAGGCTCATGCTGAAATTTGCCAGTAAAACAAAGAAGTGGAAAGACTGGCAGGTACAACATATCACATAAGTGCTGTCAGTATAAAGTTGTGGGCATAAAGGAAACTGGATATTTTTAGCACGATGTGCATGATAATTTATATGCTTGGTGGCTGTACTGCTGATTAAACCGTAATTAAAATTGTTCTCATCCCATTGGAGTTTTTAATAGAAGCTTCCTCCATCAATTGGCAGAACCTAAAGAAGATTTTAAGGGGCAAAAGTAATCACAATAAAATAATTCATGATAGTCTCAATAATAGAAGGAATTTGTTCTTAAAGTTATTTCAAGAAACTGGAGGCACAGTGGTGAATACTTGTTAATATGAATCCCAGAGGCAAAAGAAAATTCTTGTGTCTTTAGTGCTCTTTCCTTTACCATCAAAATAATAATTTTTAGAAATAAAACCTTAATTGGCCATGTCTTACGGAATCTAGAATCTGCTCTGGTTTTATTACTCTGAATGATGTCCCTCTTGATAAGGCAAAATGTGTCAATGAGTCTATCAAAAGGTTTTGTTTATCATAGGAAAATGACCCTTATTACCAATCTGATTCCAGTTTCCATTGAATTTGATTTCCTCATGTTGCATGGCAAAATGTTTACGACTTCTAATTCAGTATGAAGTTATGTTCCATTTCACATCACTTACCTGTCTCACTGAGGTCCATTCACTGGAATCTCTTCGCGCAATCTCAGTAGAGTACAACGTAGATACAGAATCTAGGATGTCAACACCTGGTGGAAGTTAGTCTTACACGTATGTGTGATTTCAGTTGAATATTCTAAGACCACAGGAAGCTCTTTATCCTCCTGATGTTTACCAGTAATATCAGTATATCACAGACCTTTCCAGTTGTTTGTATATGTAATCAGATGTACATTTATATTAAAAAATTGAGATGGACTTAAAGAGCACATCCTGATAAATACTTTCTCTCTTATCTGTACTATATTTCTATTAGACTAAAGTTATGTGGTTTTTTTTTACATTTTTTCAGATGACTAGCAATTTTGATAGTTTGTAAGTAATGCAAAGAACTTTCTCTGACAAACTAACTGCAGTAACAGAAACCTTTCTTTTCAGTTACTCTTTTTCAAGAATGAAAGCTTATTATACAAAAGAAAAAAAATTGTATACTACTTGATGGAAACAACTTTGTACATCTTGACCAGGCCACTGGTAATTGCGTGAAATAAAGATAATACGGATAATGACTATTCGTCAAATGCTAAGAGACGTGATCTTTGCTCATTAAAGAGCTAAAATGCTTATTGCTGTTTTGTCTTTTTTTTTAAAAAAATAACAAAATCAAAAGAAAACATGACTGTCTTAAAGACTCTCTTTTGTAGACCAGTCAGGTTTTTGAAGACATCCATATAAGTGACTTCTGCTGAAAATACAATCATGTCTTTAAAAGCAAGGCTCAGCTGAAATGTAACTCTTGACACTTTAACATTATGAATTCCTAACCTCCAGGAACCCAGGGGGAAAAAAAGTAGCTTTGTATTTTTTAATACTCCGTATGTAAAAGTGCTGTTAAAATAAGTCACCAATTGTTTTCACTTAGAAATGCTAAGTGAAATGCTAGATCTATTGGAGGTAAATGAACACTATCTCATGAAATACAAGCATCTGTGTTTATAATAAAAGGTCAATGAAGCTCTTATAAAGTGTAGATTAAAAATTCATCCTTCTAAGAGAATTTAGAAGTGCTGAGCAAGATTGACCCTAAAACAATAAAGGAATTTATTTTATTATAGTTTAATTCCTCTAATTATTGAATATCAATAAAATATAGATATTGACTTATAATTTCAAATAAAATTCTTGCCTAGAATCAAAGTCTTCAAAATCCAGAGAGGTCTATGAGTGGTTTTTGTTGTTATTGCTGGTTTTTTTTGTTTATATTTTTTGTTTTGCCTAATGTGGATTCGTTAACAGATTGTAAACAGCTGATGTAAGTCCTCAAAAAGAATTGCGCTATATATGAAATGTTGTGTAATCAGAAAACTGTCTCTCACTCTATTGATTAAGAAAAAGATAGAATCAGATGTAGAGGCAGCACCACAAACCAAAACAGAAACAAATGAATACTTTCATATGTATTCCCGCACTGGGCAAAACTATTCTCTTTTACTGATATTTGTATTTCTACTTGTCCATTGATGGCCTTCTATCAATCCACCTATGTGTAACATAACCGAGACCTGCTTTCTATTAATCAAGGGAGCATATGTAAGGAACCTGCTTATTCTTTCCTCTGATTAAAGATGGTAATGACATTGTGTGGGAGACAAAGCAGTTAGGTTTTAGTAATCTTTTTAAGTCATATGGTCAATGTGAGTACTGGTTTCCTAATACTAGTTTCTAGTTTTCTCAATAGAAAATTATGTCCCACACTACAGAGAACATTAAGAATTGCTTTAAAAGCTGAAACATAATTTTAGAATCTAAAACATTGCTGCACATTATTATTCAATTTTAATTAATATATTTAGATACAAATTTCCTTAGCAGAAAAGTAAGTCATGAAAACTCAAATAATATTTGTCATTATTTATTCAGAATTTAGTGACTCAGATTAAATGGAAACTAAGCATGACTGCTTAGAATTTATATAAACTTAAGCTAAAATGAACTTGATTCCATTATTTTATTTTTCCATAAAATTGTCAAATATTTATCAAGAATAATCTTACTTCACACAGTAAGAGGATAAAGATACTACTGATAGATTTTATCATTTTAAATTTTTATTGGACATTTGAACAGTGAAAGTATCTAGTTGACTCCCACAGTTATATTTCATCCTTAACTTTTTATGCATATGGGAATCTGATTTGTTCAATCATAACAAATATCCAATTCATTGATCCTGTTTAAGTCAAAACAGAAAATCTTCTTATAGATTATTTCCTTCCTCATTTCAGATTTGAAGATGATGAAACCCATGCTTTAATGCAGATTTCTTTGATCTGCAAAAGCTGAAAACAATGAGAAATACTTTTGCCCACCAGAGACCATATAGTATATGAAGGAAGAAAACGAGAGGACACTAATTTTGGTACAGAAATGTCAGAATTCACTTACTATACCTGTGATAGATGAACTTCATCTGCTGTCACACTCTTAACTGATACACATACTACTCTTAAGAAGGTTGGGTGAGAGGGGACAAATACTATTGGTTTAAAAGAAATTTTACATAGAAATTAATAGGAATTCTTTTTCCTTTGGTGACTTTCTCTACATATTTTTACAGGGAAAAATGATAAATGCAATGTATAGGAAAGATGTCCAATAAAATGACAGTCCTTTGGTGTTAGTAGTTTTGTTTCCTTCAGTGATTGGCTCATAGTGTCAGGCCTTTCCTTCTTCTCTACTAATTAGTTGTTATAGACTATCACATTTTAATGTGAGTGAAAATTAAGTAATTTGGTTATACTTGTGAAAACATGCTCCAAAATAAATTCAATTAATGAACACTTCCCTGCTGAGATTTTGTTATCATTCATTTAGTTATATTGCCAAGCTTAACTATACCACAATTGTTTTAGATATTTAGTCAATATAATAAGGGGATGTTCCTAATAGGCTTATAGCTATCTTGCACTTCATATGAGAACTACATTCACATCAAACTTCTATCAGAAATCTCCAAGAAATTATCTGCAGATAGGCATTGATAGTTTCTGCTTGCAGTCCTATTTGCTCAAAGGGCTGAGAGCTGACGATTCAGGTTCAAGGCCAACTCAGGCAGGAAAGCTCTTGATCAGTAGCTCAAGTGATAGATTACTACTCTTGACCAAAATTATAGCTTAGGAACAGTACTAAGTACCTGAGTAGATGACAAGGACAGAGAGAGAGAGGGGTGGGAGGAGGTGAGGGAGGGAGGAAGAGAGAAAGGAAGGAGGGGAGGAAGGAAGGAAGGAAGGAAGGAAGGAAGGAAGGAAGGAAGGAAGGAAGGAAGGAAGGAAGGAAGGAAGGAAGGAAGGAAGGAAGGGAAAGAGGGAGGGAAGAAGGAAGGGAGGAAGGAAGGAAAATTAATGATGAGAAACAGCTGGTGGCCAATTTGATTCGAATACCATACACTCTGTGATTTGGTTTTAGTTTGGCATTTTGTTGTATTTATATGCAGGACTAAAATATGCAGATTAGAATAGTCATATAAAGGGCTTAAGTGCCTTTTCCCCCTGGGGTTTAATTTCTAAAGTTTGTCACTTTTCAATTTTTTCTAAAAATATGAATAAAAAAGTGAAATGGGGTGATTTGTTACCAAATTCTAATAGGTAATATTTTTTTAGAAATTCCTTTAGTTGAAGTTTCTATGATATGAAATGGAACTACAAGTATTTGGAAAGAATGAGATGTATTTTTGAAAAGTGAGTTTTTAGACATCTCGTTAAAAATGGAAATGGAAACAAACTAGAATTTTTCTTTTAAATAAACTTAATTTAGGTGTTTCATTTACTCTAGACTATATTTTACCATATATACCATATGACTTATTGGATATTTATGATGTCTATTTTCGATTCATATATTATAAATGATATTATATATCTTTCTAGGTATATAGCACTCTCTATAAACCATAAAACCAAAGTACTAATACCTTAATATTCAAATAAATGATAACGATCAATACTGTCAACAAATTTATACAAGTTCAAGACAAAAACTCAGCAGTTGAAGTTAAAACAAAGGGAAAATTTTCCAAAGTTGATATTTATAAACAGATGGTGTATTTAAACAGATTTTAGTGCTTTTAATTCATTCTCTTCCCACTTTGATATCGTTTAGCATTTTTATGAGTCATGTATCATTTTTTTAATAAGGCCATGGGGTGGTCATGATTCACATTGTGTTTTGGACATCCATGGCTTCCATGAAAAAATGCATTTATTATCATGAATAAATATAACCATGTTTTCCAAGCTGTGTTGACTATTTTTAAATCAGAAATTAATTTTTGTCTCTGATGCTCATGACAATATTTCTTCTTTGCATTGGTCACACATGTAGTAAGTGCTCTGACTTGATGGGAAAATTATAGTTTATGTAATTATGTAGTGAATACAACAAAAAGCTTGGAGAAAAGATTTTGGAAATTTAGACCAAGTCTTTGAAAAAGAATGAAAAGGGTGGAAAGAGAAAGAATAGGTTGGGAGATGAAATAATGGAGAAATGTCTTGACTATTTCCTCCAACTAGTCATTATTTTAAGAAATAAAGGGAAAGCACTTAAATTATAAATACATTGTCCTTTAATAGCAAGATTAATAACATTTACAGAGCGATAGCAAACTCAATCCATCTAAATATCAGTAAAACTATATCACCAGGAACAGCTAAATTTAAAAATATCATCATGTATTTCTAGTATTGTACTAGCTAATCAGCAATGATCTTTGGGGACAACACTATCTGAAATATGTTTTTTCTCATCGTTAATTATAATGCAATACAAGAGTGCAGAGAAAAAAAGGATATTATAGAATTTCTTCCATACGAGGCTCAAAGATCAATATTTCCAGATTGCCGAGGAAAGGAACTAGACTGTTGTGAAGCTCTTTGTGGTTGCACTGGGCTTTTGGTGCCAAATAAATTAAACACTTTGAAAACATTTTGTAAGGGTTTCTGTCCACAAAAGTTCCTAGGTGTGCTATAGAATTTGATGTTGTGTGATGTGATTACACATTTCATGATGTTTTTATGGCTCCTTCGAGCTTACAGAACTTTTTTTTTTCTGATGTCCAAAGAAAGCCCCAAAGATATTCTGTAAATGTTCATACGAAAGAAGTATTTTCTAGTGAAATACCATAATTGTAAACATTGCCTACTGTCCCAGGTTTGAAGATTTGCCTTGAATTTTTGGTGAAAGGGTTTCAAATTCCCTGAAATTGTCAACTTTGCTCTCAGAGCTGCCCTTTATGTTACCAGGGAGCTTCTCAATGAGATGGTTCTGATACCATTCCAGAACTCTCTCATTACTATTCATTCTACCTTCAAGGGTACAGAACTCTTGAGGAATGTCAGGAAAGGTACTCCAACTGTTATTGTGAGGATTAGCTTCGGAATCTGTCATTTATTCTTTCAGTACATGGTGTCCACTATGTGTAAAAGTACTTAGGCATTGGGCATATGGTCCAACCTGACAGATCATCCTTGAACAACTATTGCCATGATTGAAATAAGTTCCAACACTTGCACGATTCCAATCAGATCAATTTCTGTGCCATTTACTGGATAAAAAATGGTGTTCCTCCTTGTTTTATCAGTTTTATATGTCACAAAAGGCATGTTTTCATTTTTCTTTTTATTTTTTTGCTTTCCTCCTCCTCCTCCCTCCACCTCATTCCTCCAAAGCTTGGGTGCTATCCTTGAGCTTTTGTTGTTGGTGGTGGTTGTGGGGCTTGACCTCCAGGCCTGGGTGTTGCTCCTGAGCTCTTCTACTCAAGGCTACCACCCTACCTCTTGAGCCACAGCTGGTTTTCTAAAAGGCAATTTTTTTTTGGTCAGTCCTAAGGCTCAATGTCAGGGCCTGGGAACTGCCCTTGGGCTTTCTCAAGGCAAGTGATCTACCAGTGGAGCCACAGCACCACTTCTGACTTTTTCTGTGTATGTGGTACTGAGGAATTGAACCCAGTGCTTCGTGCATGCTAGGTGAGCACTCTACCAGTAGTTCACAATCCTGGCTCCCCAAATACAATCTTAAACATGAAATTGCACTTGTTGAACTCACCCCAATATTTGTTGAAATCTGTTCAGCAGGTTTGCCACTCAAGGTAGGTAGCAGTTATCTCTCCTATACATATGGCCATATCTGAAGCCACATTGTACTCTGACCAAATAACTGATAGAATATGGACTGGGCAACTGAAAGGCCACCTGATTCAACATTTTAAAGAATCTTTAACCATCTTTCTTAGGCCCAGCTTGTAATTGTGAATCTTATCATTGATCTGATCATCATGTCTGTGGAATTTTTTTGTGTTTTTTTTTCTTTGTCTTTTTTTTTTTTTGCCAGTCCTGGGGCTTGAACTCAGGTCCTGGACACTGTCCTTGGACATTATTGCACAAGGCTAGTGCTCTGCCACTTGAGCCACAGAACTACTTCTTGCTTTTTCTGAGTATGTGTTATTGAGGAATGGAACATAGGGCTTCGTGCATGCTAGGTGAGTACTCTACCCATAGGCTACACTCCTGGCCCCATGTCTGTGGAATTATAAAACACCAATTGTATTTCAGACTTTTGGGAATTTTGTTCCCACGTTGAGTTACTGTGATATCTCTCTTTTGACAATTATAAAATCTCCATAGCCTAACATGCTTTTAACTATTTGAAGACAACTACCTTTTCTTCCACAAGTCAATTTCTTCTCAAAACAAAATTCCTGCTTCTTTTTTTTTTAGTTGTAAAGCTGATGTACAGAGGGGTTATAGTTACAAAAGTAAGGTAATGAATACATTTCTTTTTGAATGATCATCCCCACTGTCATTTTCTCCCACTTTCTACTCCACACCTCTTCCCCAACCACACCAAGTGGTAAAGTTCATTTCCAATATAGAGTATAGTCAGTATCACTATTGCTTTGGTTCACCTTATGCCTCTGCTTCTAACATAAATTAAATGAGACCTTTTAAATCATTTTATTCACTATTCTTTAATTAGTTCTTAAGAAACATAAGATTCAGAAGTGACCGTGAAAAAAAACTTCATTATAATTGAATTCTAACTAGTGAATCATCAACTTTGCCATTGTAGAAACAGCTTACTTTAACATAACTTATGGTGGTGATACCTTCTTTATTGGTTGTAGAATATTAGTAATTCAGATGGAGACTTAATCTCTGATGTCATTCCTTTAATTTTCTATGCTATGAACTAGAATTTTCTGCTATGAACTAGATTCTGCCTTCATCTGACCCTTGATCAGTTGAAGATTTCCCCCATTCTCAGGATTTTATCTCATAAAATTCAGCACATTGCTCCAGTTTATGAAGATCTTTTGACCTATGTTGGAATAAGTAAATTGAAAAAGACTATAAATATTTATTCTTCCTTCACCTAAGTCATTAGCAAAATATATAATGCCCAGTTATGTGGATGAGAAAGTTCTAGAGTTGTAATAATAGAGTAGCTAGGATGCTGAAACAAGGAGTAGCTGATATTTACTGACAGCCATTGCTGAGAAAGACCATCAACCAGTTTTCACTTCTTTATCACAAACAATAAACTACTACTCCCATCCTCTCCCATCCTCAAAATATCCATGAATACTTTTGATAAGCGTATTCTCTAATTCATTTTTTAAGAAATGCATTACAGAGCTGAGAGTGTTGGCTCATGCCTATAATCCTGGCTAATTCAAGCTCTAAGAATGAAATCCTGAGTTCAGGACCTAAGGATATGAAAAAAGATTACAAATCTATACTATATAATAAATTACTTGATGCACAGAGACATTGCTCTGTCACTAATAGTAAATTGGTTAGTCTTTCCTTTGTCTATATACATAACAGAAGAGACAAAATGAAATATTTTGCGGAAACAATTTACCTTTACTTGTAGTATGTACCTGATACCATATCTGTAGTAAGAAACTTGGTATCAATTCACTAGATTCTCTCTTTTCAGGCCTTGTGTTTTGAGTTCTTCATATTAAAGCATGTAAGATATCATAGGAAACAAATTTTCATAACAATCACCTAAACCTGTGGTTTATGTCATTGAAGTGTATTCATCAAATAGTATTGCTGAACAAAAATGTAGGAGTTTAAGAGTGTAACTCCATCGTAGAATGTTTTATTTGCATGTAGAGTTCTAGGATTCAATCCTCAATACCCAGAGAGAAGGGAGGAAAGAAAGAAGGGAAAGAAAATTCATACAAAAATAAAATATTTTAGAGTGAAAAGTAAACATCTTTCTCACTTCAGATTCCAATCCCTGAGTCCTTTTCTGAAAAGACACATCTTTTTCTTAAAAGATAGTTCCACAAAAATTCCGTTCATATGCAATATATACAAAAATATTCAAATTCATTTTGTCTGTGTAACCTGGAAGCTATTACATGTTTATATTCTTTCAAAATTTATCTTGAAATGTTCTATATGAAGATAATGTATCAGCTTTATGGAGAATGTAGAAGTAAATAACTGATATTTATGTGTAAAATGACTATCATCCTAATTGAAATTGCAACAGCATTTATTTGAAATGGCTATAATAAAGAAAAGCCAAATTCTCTGCATCTATAGAATGAGCTGCA
Organism: Megascapheus bottae; assembly: GCF_031878675.1. NCBI lineage: Eukaryota > Metazoa > Chordata > Mammalia > Rodentia > Geomyidae > Megascapheus > Megascapheus bottae. Next base: position 33,933,768 of record NC_143509.1, read on the forward strand.
GTTACTACAATGCTATTGCTGTTTAAACAACATGGCATTAATTCAAAGAAACAGAGAAATGAAGATGGTCAGAGAACTCGTAAGCAGACCTGTAAAGAAAGAGAAAACTGCCGTGTGCAAGAGAAATGTGTAAGCCAAGTCAGGTAAAAACTATTTATATTGACAAAAGAAAATCTTCCATCAAACCATATGATATATGATACAATCCCATATAAAATGAAAATATGAACATTATAAGTATATTTGAAATATTTTGAATTTAAAAAAATATATGCAAAAATGTCATATAAAAAAGGAAAAATATTAAACTAAACATAAATCATAAGGGAAAGGATAACTTAAAGTACCAATATATCAGGTTACAGAAATTTTAAATGAATGAAAGCATATAATAAAATGAATATTTACAACACATAAAAGGTTTTAAAAATATGTGTAGATCAGTAAGGAAATGAGAAATCCACAATAAAAATTAAGTGGTTAAATATAATGCTTGGAAACACATCTTCGTTTCTTTCCTCTTGCTCATGTTCATCAAAGAAAAGTACACATATTTAAATCTACAAGAATGAAGAGGGGACAGCAGCTTGGCAGTGCTTAAAAGCCTTTGGAAGCTAGAAATAAGAGAATATTAAGAATGGGGGCTGGGAGTGTTAACTAGTGGTAGAATGTTTGCTGATCATACAGGAAGCCCTGGGATTAATTCCAGAAAGTTGGAAGTGGTGCTGTGGCTCAAGTGGTAGAGCACTAGCTTGAGAAAGCTCAGAGGCAGTACCCAGGCCTGAGTTCAAGCTCCAGGACAGGCAAAAAAAAAAAATAGAGTACCATTAACGAAGAAAACACAAACTATTATTAGAAAAGTTAAACATGGTTAAATTGAAAGAGATATGGAACCAGTAAGTTTTAACGTGTCCCCTTTTCATTCCTATAGTACTTCCAAGGTTTCAATTTTTACATTAATTCATTTTGAATTAGCATTAGTACAAGGCAAGAGACAGGGATCTAATTTCAGTCTTCTGTATATGGATGTCCAGTTTCTGAACATGATTTATTCAAGAGGCTGTTTTTGCCAGCATATATTTTTGACTTGTTAGTATCAGATGATGGTAAGTATATTTCTGGGTCTCCTAGTATATCCCATTGTTTTACAGATACATTTTTGTGCTATTACAAAGGACAAAAATATGATTTAAGCTACCTAGAAAATCAAAAGGGAAATATATGGAAAAGTTCAAAAGTGAAAAAATAAACAAATAAAGGAAAGGAAAAAGGAAAGACTGGAATTCAAGAAAAATATCATATGCTAATAAAAGGATTGGATATTATATTTTCAGGGATATATTGGGCATGCAGAAAAGCTTATCAAAATGATCAAGTCATAGACTTGATTTTAATAATAGTACTCTCTGCATCATAGAACATGTTGGCTTTCAAATCTAGGCAAAAATATAAAATCTCTTAAAACGAATATTCTTAAAATAGATACTTGAAAAGCATCACTTTACATGGAGAGAAACAGTAATGTCAGCCACTGGATAGTGCTACAACCTCTCTCCCAGTTACACTGTATTCATAGATGAAAATTGCAGTTTGACACCCATTTTAACCAATAAGCCCAGCCCAGCCCACTTTCTAAAAATAAAAAATGAGGGCCGGGAATTTGGCCTAGTGGTTAAAGTGCTTGCCTAGCATGCATGAAGACCCAGGTTCAATTCCTCGGTACCACATACATAGAAAAAAGCCGGAAGTGGTGCTGAGGCTCAAGCAGAAGAGCCTTGAGAAAGTCCAAGGACAGTGCTCAGGCCCTGAGCTCAAGCCCAGGACTGGCAAAAAAAAAAAATAATAATAATAAAATAAAAAATAAAAATAGAAAACGAAATGGTGTATGTTAAATACTTAAGAGTATGTAAGACAGAGAATTTTTATCTGCAGTCCATACACGGGCATTAAGTGTAAAAACCATAGATGAGCTGAAATCTACATCCAAAATTCTCAGAGGAAATTATTCCCAGGTGAATTTCTACCAAAAGTAGAAGGTGGCTTTGATGAAAGAAGCAGGTTGGAAAATATCATGGGGATGAAATCAGCAAAACTCATGCTGTTGCAGTCTTTACCAGTTAAATTATCTGATTTCTTCAAAAAGTAAATTGCAATAAAAGAATATAATAAGACATCTTTTCATTAAAAGAAACAGAGAGACCTGTTAGTGAGCTTTTGGAGGAGAGTGACAGAAGAGATGAGATTGATCAACATACTCTGTATTCATGTGAGGAAATTTCACAATAGCCAGGCAATGGAAACAACCCAGATGCCCTACTGCAGATGAATGGATACAGAAAATGTGGTATATATACACTATGGAATTCTACATAGCCAACAGACAAAATAAAATAATGGCATTCGCGGGGATGTGGATGAATCTAGAGCGAATCATGCTGAGTGAGACAAGTCAAGACCTAAGGATCAAAAGGCGCATGGTATCCTTAATATGTGGCTATTAAATCCAAAGAGTACAAGAGCGAGGACTCAATATCTGCCTACCCAATGCTATGGACATAGTAATGGAAATATAAACATAACTATATAGATATAAAAACCTATGACTCTATAGACATAATATTTTATTTCATAAATTAATGTTTCTATGACATACAATTTTGATTAAGTTCTAAATACTAAGTCCCAGTGATTGTAAATAGAGATTCCCTTCTTGAACACTCATTTGTTAAACCTGTCATTTAAAATATGATGTAAAAATCAACGTTAATAAATTCTTTAAAAAAATTTTAAAAACAACCACTCTTGTACAACTAATATATGCTAATACAAAAGAACTTTAGAAAAATCATTGACTTGGGAAGTACCTTCCAATGACAGAATTATAAAGAAAAGCAAAGTGGCTAGCCAATCCCCAAACACTGACAGTCAATGGAAGATTTGAGATGAAAATAGTGATAGGCCAGGAGTTTGGCCTAGTGGTAAAGTGCTTGCCTAGCATGCATGGAGACACAGGTCTGATTCCTTGGTAATACATATACGTAGAAAAAGCCAAAAATGGTGCTGTGGCTCAAGTGGCAGAGCTCTAATCTTGAAAAAGCCCAAACACAGTGCACTCAGAGGTCAAGCCCCAGGACTAGAAACAAAAAAGATAGAAAATAGTCACGAGGAAAATTTTTGAAGTGTCTTTCAAAATTCTTGTTCTCTTTTTTTCTTTCATTGGTCCTGGGGCTTGTACTCTAGGCATGGGCGCTGAACCTGCTCTGCCACTTGAGCCACAATGCCACGCCCAGTTTCCTGGTGATTAATTTAGGTAAGAGTGTCATGGACTTTCATGTATGGGCTGGCTTTGAACCACGATCCTCAGAGCTCAGCCTCCTGGGTAGTTAAGATCACAGACAGGCACGAGCCACCGGGGCCTATTTGCAAAATTGTATTCCTTATCTTGAGTCTTTTCTTTCAAAGACATATTTTTCAGTGATATAAGATATCTAATATGTATTTCATAAAGCTTTTCTGTACTCATACTTTACAATTTGGAGGTTTGTATTAATACATGGAAAGATTTCATTCCATGAGTTTGTGAATTGAGTTTATGAATTATATCCTAGGCATTATCCTAACTGCCCAGGATAAGATATTGAGAAAATATTGAGAGATAGAAGACATCTGAAAAGAAGAAAGTTGTCTACAGCTTTTAGGGAAGAACAAAAGGGATTTTCCATGTCAGATCTAGAAGCTAGAAGATGTATGTCTTCATGATTGAGAGGAACAGGGATTACAAGCAAACTGTAGTTTCTGATAAAAGACAAGATCCTACCTACATCAGAGTATCATTACTTAACCATCTGGATCTATAGAAAGAAAACAAAACAAAACAACAAATAACAACAAAAAGAAAACCAGGAGTATTACCAAAGGAGCTGGAGAAGAAAGAATAAAAAGCCAGGGACTCAAATAAGGCTATTAACTAGAACAATCTTGAAATTAGTAGACTAGCAGCGTTTCATCCTGTGACAAAGATGTTATCTGTATGGATATTTTAAACCTTCTTGCTAGATTGTAGAAGGATATAGAAAATCAAACCAACAAAATGTCAATTGTTAATGCAGAAAAAATAAAAAAGTATCACAGAAATGGAATGTAATGCACATGAGTTAAAGTACATTTAAGCGATCATTTTTATCAATGTAAAAGTTAGATAAAAATATTTTCAGTTTTTTGAACAATTTCCTAATTGTTTTTCAAAAATGGTATATGGACTTCCATTCCCAAGGGTGTGTTAAAGAACTTATTTATCTCTGTGCTACCCCCAAAAATGTGATTATTAATTTTTTTAATCTTTTCCATTTTAATATAAATGGAATGTCATTATTGTATTAATTTACATTTTTAATTGAGGTAAAGCATCATTTCTTATGCTTACAAGCCATTGTATTTCATTTTTTATATTTAATGTATTCCTTTACCTTGTATATTTTTCTATTTGTTTATTAATCTCTTATTATGGCATTATAAGAGTTCTCTGTAGATAAATAAAATCAGTATCTTTTGCCATGTGTGTTGTAAATAATTTTGTTCCACTTTCCTTTGAGTTTTAAATTTTTTTGTGTGCAAAGCAGAAGTGCTTGCATTCTACAATTTAAAATATAGCAATATTTCTATTTTCTGGGTTTTGACTCCTGCTTACAAAGCCTTTCCCTGTTGCAATTTTTTTCTCTTATTTTCTTCTGTATTGATAGCTTCATTTTTATAGTCAAATTTTGTTCTCCCTAAAATTTATATTGATATCACAGGAAAGATGTTCTACTACTTCCTAGGTAAGTCAATATTTTACTACAATGCAGACCAGCAACATCGATTGTGTTTTTAGCTAATGTGGAAAGTTTCTCATTTTCAGCCATGAAAATCTAAAGATTGTGGAATTATGTGTCAGCCAAATTACATGAAGGTTTTTAATGCTGTTTTCTTTATTGCATGCCTATAACTGAAATCTGCCTGCTTTCTAATACATGACACCTAATTCCACATACCACTCAAGCAATTGAAGATTCTCCTCCTAGTGAGAGGAAAGCCCTCCAATTTATCATTCCAGTCTGTATATAGAGATTAAGATTATAAGTATATTCACACTTAAAAACTATATTAACATCTGTATTTTAATCTCCTAAACAATATTCATGTATGTATTTGTGGTATATAGCATTTTAATATATACATATATATATTCCTATAAGGATGTAGAGACATGTATACATATATACAGGTACAGACATATATGCATGTATGTATACATACATGTGTAGTTATATATATATATATATCCATACATAGAGATATATCTCCCTCTCAATCATTTATCATTACTTTGTGCTAGGAGTATTGAAAATCCTATTGAGGTATTTTTTTTAGCTATATTCAGCTACTTTTTTACGTGTGTGTGACTGAGGACTGGGGGTTCACACATGCCATCCTAGCTACACACAATGCTGAGATCTGAAGATCGGTTTTTGAAACAAGCCTAGGCAGAAAAGTTCATGAGATTCTTATCTCATAAACTACTTTAAAAAGCCAGAAATTATACTGTGGCTCAAGTAGTAGAACATTAGTCGTGCGCAGTGGGACAGTATCTAGACTCTGAGTTCAAGCCTCAGGACTAACAAAGAAAAAAAGTGTGTGTGTGTTTGTTCTTGTGTGTGTGTGTGTATATAAGTGTGTATGTATGTGTTTGAGAGAGAGAGAGAGAGAGAGAGAGAGAGAGAGAGAGAGAGAGAGAGAGAGAGTACTTGGCTTCAACGCAGAACCTCAAGCTCTTGCTCTTATTTTTTTTTCCTTTTTATCAAGACTGGAACTCTAGCACTTGAAACATGCCTCCAATTCATGAAATAAAAAAAATATTGTTCACAACAATTATGTTATTTTGCTATTACTGTGAATACTGTGCATTATGTGCCTTTTTACATTAATAAAATAGAAAATATTATATTTATACCATTTTATACATTGTGCAAACCTGTATTACATATCAAGCTGACATTCACACACATGTAAATTCACATACATGAACAATGCTATTTTTTCCTCCCATTTGCCTGATTTTCCTCCTGTGGCCATCCTCTCATCTTCTTTCCCTCTCCCACACCACTCCCAGCCTATGATAACCACTATTCTGTTTCCCGCTTCTATGAGATTTTTCTAAGTGGTACTCAATACTAAAATTGCTTTAAGAATAATAAGTTTGTGGAGCCCTGCAATCACAAGAAAATCAATGAAAATAAAAGAACCATGATGAGAGAATCTTTTGATGTATGTTAGAGTCAGAAAAGACAGACAATAACGAAAATATGTTTTTATCTGTACTTGGACTTACAGATCTAAATCAAATGGCTTGTAGATTCATCTCTAGGGTTGCCAAGAATTTACACCAAGTATCCTGAAGACATTTGGAGATGTTTTGGTGTATTAAAGATGCAATAGTTAATGGCCGTGTGTTTCTATGGAGATTACACACCAATAAAATCTTCTCTCACTGGTTTCCTTTTTATTTCCCTCTAGATAAGAAGGAGCCAACATAAAGGCCTATTTAATTTCTTTATTTATTGCCCAAGACCTCTCTCATATCTCTGGTTGTCTGTTTATCATTTTTGAGGTTGATTTTGAGGGGTCATCGTTTGTTCATGATTTATCACACCCATGCCCTGGGTTCAATTCATCAGCATCACATAAACAAAAATAAATTAGAGAGTTTTCAAATAGCTAGTGTGTGTGTGTGTGTGTGTGTGTGTGTGTGTGTGTGTGTGTGTGTATAAGAGAGGAAAGAGGGAGAGACAGAGTCAGAGTCAGAGAGGGAAAGAGACATAGAATGACAGCCACAAAGATATACTAAGACATAGAAAGACAGGAAGGAAGGAAGGAGGAAGGAGGAAGGAGGGGAGGGAGGGAGGGAGGGAGGGAGGGAGGGAGGCAGGGAGGGAGAAAGGGAGGAAAAATGAAGGAAGGAAGGAAGAAATGAAGGAATGAAGGAAGGAAGGAAAGAAGGAAGGAGGGAGGGAGGGATGGAGGGAGGGAGGGAGGAAGGGAGGAAGGGAGGAAAGGAAGCTAGATAAAAGGAAGAAATGAAATGCTCCACTCAGTCTCCTTAACAGCCATTATTTTGTTCAAATTTCTGTGATGTGTTTTTTTCAGAGACAAATGACCTCATGCCATGAAATTACAGATATTTTAAGAAGTCTTCAAAGGTTAATTGCATACTAGGTGGGCCAGATTGTATATAGGAAAAACATTTATTTATTAGGCTAAGTATACTTAATCTGCATATCTTATGTGTACATCAAGCTGTCACTCTAAACAAAGACTTGCACAGTGTTTAGTTGAGAAGACAAGACAAAAAAAGCTTAGCTAAGTATGGGAGTAGGAGAAAACTGAGCTGTTTGCTGATATGCAAAGATAGGATAGGTGAGCTATGAGTATTTTCCCTAAGGCAATCAAGAAGTGTCTTCAGTAATAAGCAGCTGTGTTAGTTGCAGTGGTTGTGCAACCACTGGGGACCCTTGTTAGGAATGAACTTCTAGTTGTTAGGTTGAGAGAAAAACATCAGGAAGGAAGATGCACTCATCATAATAGTCCCTGATATGAGTCAACCTTGTCAATTACCTCTTGAATTTTCAACACTTTGAATACTGACTTAAACTATATTACCTTTCTGTGTCCTAAGGCAGAAAGATTTTTTTCCATCAACCCCCACCAAAAGATGGGGATATAAAGCTGTAGATTTCTAGATATTGAATGTGGGACTAACAATACTCATATCCCAGAAAATAGCTGTCTTTGCTGTGTGGACTACGGATACAGTACTGTGAAGTGATGATTCACCTTTAAGAGTTGTTTCTCATGAAGATTCATCCTTAAAGATCTAAGCTAAATTAATTACTCTACTTCTGCATATTAAATTGATGTACCTATCTAATGGGACAGCATTATAAAGGCGCCCTCATTTTTACTTTCATCCACATCCTCCTACATGAAGGAAGATCATGTCATCAAAAAATCAAGTTTCCTGACTTTTTTCCTAACTTCTCAGGCTCTCTGTGGCACCATACTCATTTTCTCCTAATGGCAAACTTTTGTTGTTGTTTTTGTGTTGACTTGCATTTTCCAAGCATAGACCAAAGTCATGAGCCAAATTATTCTTTTCTCTTTCGTTAGATATGTTGTCACAGCAACCCTACATGATTAATGTGCCGTCTTTGCTCTTTTTGATGAGTAGAAAAGGCACCATTATCTCTTTTTGTTTTACCCTGGCCACAGCATATATTATAGTTGACTTTAGTCATTTGCTTATCTGAAGACAACAAATTATATGAAATTAGTTACTGCCTTATTTACTATTACGATTTTATGCCTACTGTTTAGATTGTACTTGAGGAAAAGCATAGGCATATTCTTAGAGATATTTTTTACTTTGCCACTTTATAAATTTTCTCATTATACGTTTTCTTGGTCTTAATTTCAACCTTGTCAGTTTACCCTCTTACAGTCCAAAGCGAATGCTTTGCTATATTACATTCTTAATTGTACTTGTAGGCAATATTTAGATGTCTCTAGCGTCTTTTTGTTTTTTGATCTTCCCTGCTCATCTCCCCTAGAATTAATCTGAATTCCACTGTTCTAGATAGGAGTATACACTCAATGGCATTTTCTCTCACTCTAGACGGGTTTAAAATACAAATTCTGGATTAAAATATTTATATTCCCCACATCATCAGCTACAATGTGCTGAGAACTTGGTGCTTATTATGAACAGAATTGATTATGGTGAAATAATTCCTTAAAGTGATGTACTTTTATGGTTTTTCTTTTTTTTTTAGAAAATGTTGTTAAGAATATTTTTCCCTTTTGTGAATTGCTTTATTTTTCTCATTCTAAAAGGGAAACATACTTTTTTTTTAAAAGTATTTTCCTAAAGGACTGTTTCAGAAATCTTTAAAAAAATTGGTGAAAACAATGAAAGTATGTGCACAATTCTATTTTCTATAGGAAAATAACTGAGTAACACTAAAAATAACTGAAAGCAAAATTTTCTGGGTAAATGGTTTAAGTACGCTGTGGAGAAACTGGCAAGCAAGCATGGAGCCCTAAATTAAAAGCCCAGTACTGCCATGTAGACAGACAGACAGACAGACAGACGGATATGGAGAAACTATCCTGAATTAAGGCCTAAATTAATTTCAAAAATTACTTATACATGAAAAAGACTGAAAGGAGACTTAAAGGAGGAGGCTAGGTAACAGAAAAAGAGGTTGAAGTACTATGATTGCTAGCTTTGATGCTGCAATTCCAGGAAATGTGGAAACTCGCTCTAAATAAGAAAAGGCAAGAAAATGAATCTTTTCTTTTGCCAGTCTTGGGCTTGGGCTCAGGGCCTGAACCCACCACTTGAGCCACAGCACCACTTATGGCTTTTTTCTGTGTATGTAGTACTGAGGAATCCAACCTGGATCTTTGTGAATGCTAGGCAAGCACTCTACCACTAGACAAAACTCCAGGCATCCAAAGTGGATCTTTTCTAGAACCTTCAGAAAGACATGGTTGTGCCTGTACTAAGAATTGAGCCTGTTGAAATCCAGTTTGAATTTTTGACTTCCAGAAATGTAAGTCCTCACGTTTGTGGTATATACTAGACAGCCATACTAGACTGTTGTTAAAGCTGCATGCTCTATATAAATGCCTCCTCAATTAAGGAACCATTGAATGCAAATCTTGACAAATGTCCGATGAAATTGGTAAACAGAAGTTAACAATTGATGGTAAAACAGAGGGAGATATGGAGACAGAAAATCTCGCCATTCCTAATGGGTGGCAGAATTATGAGAAAGGTAAAAAAAATCAAACTGACATCCATTTTCTGACTTAGTCATTGAGTGGAGCAATGGAAAATATATAAGGAAAATGTGTGCTCTTAAATTGGAATATGCTCTTTAGTCCCAGTGGAGTAACTATACAGGAAATAACAGAAAATGAGCTCCAAGCACATGGATGGGTGAATGACATAACACTAACATGGGACGAAGAAGTCAGTGAAAAAATGGGGTTAGAAATGTATTGTGATGTTTCTTAAATGGCAAGAAAAGGCAAATCCACTGCATCAGGAGGGTACACTAAAGGTATTTCAACTAGGAAATAACGTAATCAACATAATAGCTTAACACTGAACTAATAGCCTTATAATAGACCGACAGAGGGAAGACAAGATAGAAATAGCATTTTAGACTCTAAAGTCACTTTCAAAGACTTCCTCTCTTTTGAGAGGCAGATAAGACAAAGCATTATCAAAGGCTAAGTTGTATATCATCATCACAACCTCCTTTTAAAGCATTACATAGAATTTTTAATAGGCACAACCTTTCATTAGTGCTATGTGAAGGTGCATGGTACAATTCCTAACTCTTAATATTCAAGGATCATTCATCAAGAGAAATTAGGAAAAAGAATGAAATTCATATACATAAAATAGTTCAGTCCTTCAATAATCCACACTGACCTGAGATGGTGGGGGGAAAACATTTTATTGTTGTTCAGTAGAATAACAGCAATATTACTGTAAATTGAATTTGAGAAGGTACTTTTGCCACATCTGGTAATCATCTTTTTATGATGGTTCAATGTTGTTAGTCAAAGAAAGGCTAAACTCAATCAAACCTTCTCGGGAACTCTCACAAAGAACTCTGTGACTTTAATGTTGACCCCAATATCTGAGTAAGAAGACTTCAACAGCACAAGCTTAAACCTCACATGCCATGATGAAAGAGTCTCTTGGGCTATATTTGGATGCTGTTAAATCACCAGGAATGATTTGGTCAGAGCAAGAGTAAGATGATGTGAGACAGGCCCTGGTGTATCTGGTTAGAAGCTCAAATTTTCTCCTCATTACCGTCAAGTCTCCCCCTGATTTAAAAAAGCATGCTCTTGAAGTATTCATATGAATAATTCAGTCCTTAAAGACCTTAAAATAAAACCCAACAACAAAGGACTAGTTTCATACACATTACAACAGGTACTGAGGCTGATTTTATGGTAAAGCAAGCTTGCTCTGTTGTTTGCTTTTGGTTCATTATGTGGCTTTCTAGTAAGACAAACAGTATTGGTCAAGGATACATTATTTTTTTTTTCAGACATGAGACAAATGGATACTGCCTATGAGCTCTTTTCGCTCAAGGCTAGTGCTCTGCCATGTTGAAACAGCACCACTTCCACTTTTCTGGTATTGAATCAGAGTAAAGAGTCTATGGACTTTCCTGCCAGGGCTATCTTTGAACTGCAATCCTCAGATTTCAGCCTCCCGAGCAGACAGGATTACATGTATGACCTACCAGCGCCCATTTTCCATATATGTGGTACTGAGGAATCCAACTTGGATCTTCATGCATGCTAGGAAAGCGTTCTACCACTAGGCAAAACTCCCAGCCCCACCACCACCCATCTTACACTATTATTTGAATGTGTGCTTACACTAAAAACACTGGGAACCTCAAAATAGCCCCGTGGCAATATGAATTTAAAAAAAAAAACACTTTGTCTTCACTATTATTTTATGTGCCTACTGCTAGCAAAGTTTTTTGTTGATTTTCTTTTGTTTTATGTTTTACATTTTTTATTTTATTTTTTACGGATAATGGGGGTTTAACTGAGGACCTAAAACTGTCCTTGGGCTTTCGTAAGGCTAGCACTCTATCACTGGAACCATTACCATCACTTTTGAGTTGTTCTGTGTGTTATGGTACCAAAGATTTGAACCCAGAGCTTTGTACATGCTAGGCAAGCACTCTAGCACTAGGCTATGCTCCCAACCAAAAGTTTTTTTTTTTGTTGTTGTTGTTTTATTTTTTGTTTATTTTAATTCAAATTGTCTGAGTTATTTTGAGGTTCTCAGTGTTTGATTGATGTCTGTGTGCTTTGTGTGTGCGTGCCCCTATACTGGGTCTAACACTCAAGATCTAGGTGCTATCCTGCAGCTTTTCTGCTCAAGGCAAGCACTCTACCACTTGTGCCATATGCCACTTCCAGTTCTATAGTTGCGGATTATGTCCAGGCTGGCTTCTAACCACAGTCCTCCAATCTCAGCATCCTGGGTAGCTAAGATTTCAGAGGTGAGCGACTGACCAGCATAGTGCCCCAGAAAGATTCAACGTGGTCGAGAACCAAAGTGCAGAAATCAATAGTACGTGCTTTGTCACGTGCCTCCTATGCTAAAGGAGGGGAACCTCCTAGGGCATCAAAATCTTCAGAGTCACAAGAGCTACAAGTGATGCTTATTCATCCTTAATTTGCAAAGCACTAACCTAAACTTCTGAAATTTAGAAATTTGAGAATTTATCTTCAATTTTGTTTCCTTAAAATCCTCCTCGAAAATCTTCTCAGAAATGGTAAAAGCTTCAAACACCAGTAAGTCTTTTTTCCTCGATTTGTTTGGACACCATGATCAGACATAATCAATCAACTCCTGGGCTATCAGGTCTTTTGTGCTGCATCTTGGTAATTGAATATAAATGAAGGCAGTCTTATTACTTTTACAAACAAACTGCTTGCTTGACTATACCCATAGCATGTTGCTTTTTTTCGAGTTAATTTGATTTTGTTTCAATCTGTGCAAATCTTAATAAAGAAGAAGGTGGTAGCCTAATTATCAGAAAGAATGAGTTGGGCTGAGTGCACTGCATTATAGCTTGGTGTCAGTTTCTCTCTAGCTGTACTTCATGGTGATAATTTCAATTACTGGATTATAATTTTATCCAATTTGTGTTAACTAGATACTCACCCATTAAACCACTGTAGTTCAATAATTTACTGATGAGTTTACTATCTGTATTTCCTTATTTATACATGACTTCAGTGTGATACTTTCTCCCAAGTAGTAGGTGCACAAAAGTCTCTCCTGAAATGTAATCTCTTCCTTTTGTTCTCAATAATGAAAAAATAACCTAGTTTTACAGGGTAGTTTGGTCTGGAATGAAATCTCTATTTCCACTTTCCACCTTATTGGCTACTCCAGTATCAAGTTTTGTATAATAATGACCTGTGGAGTCCATGCCCTGCCTCCCTCCTCTGCTGTGTCCTTGTCACTCTGCCACATTATAGTTATTGTCATCTTCTCTGTGGCTTGCCAGTAGATTCCAGGTTGTGGCACTCTAGTGCATGGAGTTCCTGCTGCTGCTGCTGCCTCTCTTCTTCCTACGTCAACTGGATTAAGGGACGATATATTGGTCATACATGGAGCCAAAGCGAGGAGAACAGAATCGCGTGGATTCTATTTCATTGGCTGATCTTGGCTGAGTTAATGAACCTTTCTGAGTGTCAGTTTCCTTCTCCTTCTTTGTGGTCATCCCCTGTGGCTTTGAACCATGAGCTTCAGGGTGATAAAAATTGTTGTTTTTTTTTTTTAGAGAAATGTTAAACTTAAAATCAGAATTTCAGTACAAAAGGGCATTCTGGAAGGTTAGATTCCAGTACTGTCTGCATTAGCATCTGCAAACATTTGCCAGCCACATGACCCAGAACATAAGAAGTCTACCTAGGTATCTGTTTCACCGGGCAGGTGATGTGGAAGATATCTTCCCTGACATTCAATGCTGGAGATGTACAAAATAGCTTCATATTCATATTTGGAGTCATATCATATATAGTGAATATGCATATGCATATTGCTTTTGAAATTTCTTTAAGACCAATCTTTAGTCCTTAATATGAGAATAAATAAGAATTATAAAGGTTAATGTTTTACAAGATCTTATAACCTACATCTAACTGAAGGAAAATTCAAATTCAGACAAAAGCCCATGGATTTTTTTCTAAACCAGCACATTAGTAGGCTGTGATAAAGTTCATAGAAATGTATACTTGTAAAAGTATATTTTGATAAGAAATGAAGAGCTACCTTTCCCTATATGTGCTGCTATAATAGAATATTTTTGGTTAGGTAATTATAAAGAATTTTAAAGATTTTTCTTTTTATAGCCCTGGATAGAGCAAAGTTTTAGGGACACGTGCTTATATTCTCACTTGACAGAAGAACAGAGGGGAATGGTCTCCATATTCATTCATTAATGAGATGGAGCCCTCATGAGGGAATGATTTCCCCAAGGATCTTACTTTTGAATAACACAAAGGGGACTGCAATATATGGTGTCGGGCCAACAGAGTATTTCCGAAAATGTGGCTATGAACTTGTAATTCAGATCAGATTTACTGGAGAACCAAGCCTAAACCCATCATCTCCTTTCTCAAACATAGTATTGGCAGTTGAGCCATGAGAAATGCTCATAATATAGATAATTAAAAAATTAAATGCATTTAGTAGCTTAAATGTACAAAAAAGCTGGTTTAGGTTTTTCAGGAGAGATACAAAAATGAATGAACTGAACATTTTTATCCCAAAGGGCATTCATCACACTGTAGTAAAGTTTATTGTAATGAATGTGTCAGAAAGTAGAATAGACGGAATAAATTTCGATCTAAATGATAAACATATATGAAAAATACATGGAGTCATATGGAAGGAGGTGATCTCAATGGTCTAACTCCTTTGAACAGCTAACATACAGTTCAATAAAATGAATATCAGGTAGCTGGTCCAGGTCTTGCCAAAAGTGGGAAATAGTAAGGGGATGGGGTCAAATGAATGGAGAGGGAGAGGTGGGGGGAATTGCATCAGTCATAATATTCAATGTACATAGGGAAAAACATAGAAGGTAACTTGAGGCTATGGAAGGTTGGGGAGAGATGGATAATGTGGAGATTCACTGTACTCATAAGCTTGCTCATTAAACCAAAACCCCTTTGTACAACTCATTTAAGGTCATTTTTTAAAAGTGAGATTAAATCAAATGAATTCTACACAGTGACACATTGCTAGAGAACATTACAAAGAAACAAACACTCACCAGTGATGACCTTCTGATTTTTTTTATTATTGTTCTATAAGAACAATGCTGTACCTAAAAGGAAAATGATGTCAGATTGTATAGCAGAAAAAAAAATCTGAATAAAACTTCCTACTTTGTAATTTACTGATCGAAGTTGCCAACAGTAAAACCGGAGGTTAGAAAAGGCAGAGGTTTCCAAAACAGGGAATGTGTATAAAACAAGAGGATGTGCAATAGCCTTAAATGATAGGTTAGAGAGGACTAGCCAGAGAGGAGAGAGAATTGGAAGAGAGCTGGGATGATTTTTCCCGTCAATCATGCTTCCTGGCCTGACCCAGTTCGCCTGACTGGAATTGTGCAAACAGTTCAGGAGTATTTCTGCCACCCTGAGTGCATCTGTCTTGGTGAAATTTAAAAATGCATGAAATGAAGTATGCTACAAAGAAATGGAGTGTTATCCAGTTTTGTCTTTAAAATTCCTCCTTCACAATTCATAGCTTCCCTCTCAAAGCTTAGGATAAATTTAAGTTCATAAGGTTGAAGTTGTCCTCTTTTCATTTCCCTACAGAACTCAATGTGTAAGTAGAAAAGAGTCACTTATCCTATTTGAATTTTTAAAGATTACTATTTTACGACTAGTCAGCCCATACACGTCTATATATGCACTTAACAAATTTGAATAATTGAGTATGCATATAATGAAACGAATTTAATTGTTCTTGAGCAACTACTTGACAGTTGCACTGAAACACTAATTAAATATCCCACATTATAAATGAACACTAGTTGAGGCTACAATAGTATGATTGGTAGAAGACAATGAATTTTCACATTTGTTTAAAAAATAAAGTGGCAGATACCAATGGCTCATAACTCCAGTCCTAAACTATTAACACCAGAAGGAGGTGTGCCTTAAGTGTTACAGCACTAGACTTGAGTGAAAATTCTAAGGGACAATGCAAATCCTGAGTTCAAGCCCCCAAATAAAATGGATAGATCAACTTCTATTACATCAGTAGGCTATGTTAATTGCATTTACCTATTAAGTAATGCTTCTTTGTATTTTGAATAGCAGGAAGATTTCAGTAGCTTTCGTATATGGAAGTCCCTCTGTCTCACCTAAATAAGTGCATCTGTGAGTTGCTTAGTCCCTGGCCCAGCCGGATTTCTTTATTAGCAAAGTGGGTCAGAATCTGCATATGGGCCTCACCATCTGCAGAAGGCAAACCATCTGGATGGGAAAGAAAGCTAACCTTAGAAAAACAGCTCCCTTCCCCCTCTCTCTCAAGCTAGACTTTGTATAGATAACTTCTCATTAGTGAATCCCTCTGACCCTAGATGCCCAAGGGAATACCAGATAAAGATGTTCATGAGAAGAGCATCAGACTCGGGTCGTGCTAGGGAGCTTCTGGGAGGAAACTAAGCTGTACTGAGAATTTCCTAAGTTGGCCTACTCAAAATTGAGACACTAAAACATAGTATGGTACAGAATGAACACACACTTTCCCTAACACCTCGAATAAAAGACATTTCTTTTTAACCAGGGATCTATTCTGCCAAGAATCTTTTCCAAATCTCCCCACAAACCAAATGGTGATCATCTTTGTTTCTCCAACATCCATAGCCCATTTTTATTTATCACATCATGCATTCCTGATTTCTGGCACCTCATAAATATCTACAACTCAGTTAGAAAAACAGATCCACTGGCTGGGAGTTTGGCCTTGTGGTAGAGTGCTTGCCTAGCATGTACAAAGACCTAGGTTTGTTTCTACATACATAGAAAAATGCAGAAGTGGTGCTGTGGCTTATGTGGCTTTAGTCTTGAGGAAAGCCCAAGGACAGTGCTCAGGCCCTGAGTTCAAGCTCCAGGACTGGCAAAAAGAAAAAAAAAACAAGAAAGTAAGGAAAAAATACCCAGCTTCCTTTATGGGTCCACTAAACTATTAGCCTTGAACTCAAAAGCTCAAGTTCAATGCAAAAGTCCTAAGTTCAAGCCTCAGGACTGACACACACACAAACACACACACACACACACGTGCACGGATGCACGCACGCACAACACATAAAATAATAAAAAGTGGTTTCTTTCATGGTGATTTTTCTGTCATACTCATGTTTAAGGACTATCATTAGAGGGAGAAAACGTAATTATTTGAAAGAAATGTGTAAAATACCTAATGGTAAAATAATTAGACAATGTTCAGTAAGATGTTATTTACCAAGTAAATAGCACAGTATCCAAGTAAGGCATTATGAGTCCTTTAGGTTCATCATTAAAATTGGTTGTTGGTTGAATGCCAGTGATCATGACTATAATCCCAGCTACTCAGGTGACAGAGAACTGGAGGATCATGATTTGAAGCCAACCTGGGTAGCAAAGTCTGAAAGACTCTATCTTCAAAATGACTAGCAAGAAGCCAGGATGGAGGGGTGAGGGACTTAAGTGTCAGAATGCCAACTATGACCAAATAAGCCATTCATGCACAAAGTTCTATGTTCAAACACCAGTACTTCCAAAAAAGAGAGAAATTGAGTGATGGAACTGTAGAGCTAATTAGAGTATTGTGTTTTTTTTTTAATGTATTGAAAATTTTCCCTCCTAAAATCACTAGCTAAATAATGACCCTTGTTAGACAATAGGGATCCTTTGGTCATGCACAGGCTTGTTATCTACACATGATGAAAACAAGGATAGATCTGGAATTATTCATTACAGATGCATCAGCACATTCATCTAATGTTATCTGAGCTTGATGTGCTAAGATTAATACACACTTTTTTGAAAGCACTTTTTCGGTACAAATTGCATTCTAGTTACAACAGTCACTTAAAATTGTGGTTTTTACCTTCTTGACCTTTCTCAGTGTTGCCAATAGCACTTATTAATTATAGCTACTCTGATGTAACATCACCTTTCGTTTTCCAATCCTTTTCTTTCTCACCTGACCCTGTCTGTCTTGAAAAATAAAACTCTTATTTTTAGAAAAACAACTTTAATATCTGGGATCAGTGGAAAGGGTCAGGTCTCATTTATTAATGTGTTGGAGTCTTTGTCCCTTTAGTCTTTTTTGATCTGAAGAAAAATAACTTTATTTTTTTTCTTCCAGCCACAAATACTCAGAAGCATTGAACCCTTAGCCTCTGGATGCCTAGCAGCTGCTTTTTAAAGGGATAAACTCTTCTTAGATTGGTTTGTACAAGTAAAACAATTTGAAGTGCATCCACAAGGTTTATGAGATCAATAGACTGGTCTATGGAGGAGATATCAGAATGGCTATAGAAGCTGTCCAAGCCACAACTTTCTTCCAAGCAGCTTAACAGTCCTTCAGCCCATGAGCAAGATTGAGCCAATCAATACCTTCTACTTGCTGCCAGTCACACTGCTGTGTAGACCAAGGAAGTGATGAGAACAGTTCAGAGTCGAGTCACAGTCCGAACAAGCTCCAGCCCCAGTTTCACAGAAATGGACTAAGACATTTAAAAGGAAGAAAGCATCACTATTATGAGAGTATCTTTTACTAATCCCAATGACAGGTTTAAAGGAGCAGGGAAATGAAAAAAAAAGAAGAAGAGTACATCTTGACACCAGGTGCCAGTAGCTGACCTATAATCCTAGCTACTCAGAATGCTGAGATCTGAGGAGCATGGTTTGAAGCCAAACTGTGTAGGAAAGTCTGTGAGACTTCTACTTCCAACAAATCACCAAGTATCTGGAAACGGAGCTATGGCTCAAGAGGCATGGCAGTAGCTTTGTGGAAAAAAGTTCAAGAATATTTCCCAGGCCCTGAGTTCAAGCCCCAGCACTGGTGCATACACACACACACACACACACACACACACACACACACACACACACACCAATTTTTTATATATTTTTTGTTGTAATTAATAGAAGGGTTACATTATATTCACCAGATAGAAGGTGCATTACTTCACATACATTGATACCCTTTCTCATGTCTTGGTCCCCATTTCCCTCCCCCTCAACACTGCTCATGTTGTTTTACCTCCTTCCTTATCCTATTCCAAATAACCAAAAAAAAATATATATATATATAATATCAGATAACAAGGTGAAATACTATAACAATATGAGATAACCAAGGGACAGCAAAAGAGATGAGAGATAACATAGTATATTAAATACAACAATCACTCATATGGCTTTTGCTTCTATATGCTAGAGGTCCTTTCACTTAGCCTCAACTGAGGGACATCTGGGTTGGTTCTATATCTTGCTACGGTAAATAGTGCTGCAATGAACATCATTGTGCTAGTGGATTTAGTATGTCTTTGTTTCTGGACGATTGGGTAAATGCCAAGTAGTGCAATTGCTGGGTCATAGGAGAGCTCTATGTTTAGTCTTTTGAGGAACTGCCATACTGCTTTCCATAGTGGTTGAACAAGTTTGCACTCCCATCAACAGTGTAGTAGTGATCCCTCCTAGCCACATCCTCTCCAGCATCTGTTGTTATTAGATTTCTTGATCCTGGCCATTCTAACCGGAGTGAGGTGGAATCTTAGAGTTGTTTTGATTTGCATTTCTTTTATGGCCAGAGATGTCGAGCATTTCTTCATGTGTTTATAGGCCATTTTTATTTCTTCTCCAGAGAAGACTCTCTTTAAGTCTTTGGCCCATCTTTTAATAGGATGGTTGTTTCTTCGGAGATTAGTTTGAGAGTGATTCAATTTTTTGAGCTGTTAATTTGCTTGCTAACACACACCAATTTAAAATAGTAGAACAATATTATTTCTGATGAATATTTTATTATCTTGAAATAGTGTGCAAGGGTGTCTCAATTCTAAATATCTATTTGTGAGTACAATACACCTTTCTGAATGGTTTTCCATTCTGCATTCCCCATTCAGCTTCTCAGCTTTCCTAGTTCCATTTTTCACACATATGTGCCTGCACCAATACAGAGGTATACACACAAACATACACACACATATATATGGAATGCAGTCATTATATATACATATATGTATAGATATATACATATGTATGTATACATATGTTATATACACATACGTATATATATATATATACATATACATATTCTCTTCTCTTTGTCTACCCTTTTCTCCTAACACCACAGTACTAGTTTTCTGGTTTTCATTTTGTTAGCATGTAGGTTAATTGCTCAAAGGAGTTATACTAGTGGAATTCTCAGCAGCATGTATCATATGTTAGTTAATACAGAAAAATGTGTGTTTTTAATTGCTTAACTTCTTGTTAATAAGACCTCCAAGCTATAAGTACGTGTTCAAATACTTGTGTGTTCACTGGGACATAATGACTTGCTTGATTAATATCGAATGGTAACAACCTGGATTTCTACAAATGCTACATATTTTCTTGCCAAATATGTCTTGTCTACTTCTACTAGCAAAATTAAAACTTACTGTTTAAGAAAACAGCAAAGTGAAAGGAAACAAAGTGAAATTATGTTGACTTGTGTGATTAATTATCTGATATGGCCTGCAAGCAGTATAAGGCAGCCAAAATCTTTTAGCACATGATAGGACAACCTGTTCTCATTGGCTGATGGCAGCCATCTGACTGTATTGTTAATTCTTTCTATGGCCTGTGGCTCATGTTGCTAATACTCAAACGGACCTTTGCAAATAAATGATTGTCTCCCCCACTTCCCCCCCCCATTAAAAGCTGCATTCGTGGTCTCTTATAAAGGGAAGACAGAGGAATTAGTAGGAAGGGATATGACAGGCACAGATGTGACCAGTACTGTCCTGGAATGGAGCAGGGCTGTACAAATATTCACAGTAATTCATTGTGTTGTTTATTTAAATTGTATGTGTTTTTGAATATGTACTTTATAATTCAAAAAATGTAAACTTCTGTGCCTGCCTCTTAGTTTTTTTCTCCACCTACTTAATACTCATCTAATATAAAAGTGTTGAAAAAATAATAATATAAAATGTAAATATGTTTTTTTAAATTTCAGTGAGATGAAACTCAGGATTTTGTGTTACATCTGTTTTGTTAACCATGATAAACCAAGCTTCTAACTAGAAACCTACATTGATTACCCTAGCACTCACTGACTGAACATCACCTCTCAGACATTTCCCACAGGCTCCCTCCCAAATGAACCATCCACTTCTCAGGATTTCCTCATTCTAAAACTTCTCCTTAGTCAACTTGCCTTGATTTTTCTCTAATTGTATGCTCAAAACCTTTTAATACTAACTTTTTATCTTCCAATATTTCTGGTGTCTTTTTCATTCATATCTACTTCTGTATCAAAGTAATAATAATGATGATAATAATAACAATAATAATAGAAGAAAAAGAAGAGGAGGAGGAGCAGAAGGAGGAGGAGAGGAATAAGAGAAAGAGGAAGAGGAGGAGGAGGAGGAGGAGGAGGAGGAGGAGGAGGAGAAGAAGAAGAAGAAGAAGAAGAAGAAGAAGAAGAAGAAGAAGAAGAAGAAGAAGAAGAAGAGTAATAGGAAGAGGAAGAAGATGAAGTCTGGGTTTTGGAACCTAAACTTAATTTATTCAGGAAAATGTGGAAAATTCAGAGAACATTTGTCCTATTACAATAGCAGATAGGCCTTAATCCCAGAATGGAGGAGCTGGCAGATCTGTGAATGTAGGCCGTGTGAATTGGCCATGTAGCCACACTTTAGTAACAGAACTCTTACCATATAATAATCTATGAGCAAATTTGGTATTTGGGGGTTTTTAAGAACAGAATTTTAGAGAAAGGTGATGTTTCCCTTCAGTATAGATACATGGAACTGCCAAAAAAAAATTAACAAATGATGGAATGAGGCTAGATACCACATCCCTAGAGAACAGAATCAAACACATATATGCTGGCACTTGGAAAATGATTAACAAGCAGACTGAAAAGCATTGCAGAACCTGTGCCATTATAGGATTTAGACTCTATATAATCTCAACACAAACACTTTACAGCCATTGCATTACAAAACTTACAAATTTGAAGTAACTGAAGTAACAATTATTTCAGAGATAGAAATATAATTTATTTATGCCTGGTTGCATTTGTTTATTATTGCTAGGATTTGGATAACTTTCAAGTTATTTTGACTTTTATGTCTCAAGACTGAAAGGTATTTTCTAAAGCATACACTGCATAGACACATTTATAATAAGTCATATGCAGAATGTACCTGAAGATGACCAATGTTTAATTGGAACCACAGCCATAATTTTAAATTATTCTGGGGAATAATAATATAAAATTAAAGAGTAAACAACTATAAGAAATCATTTTAAAAACTCTATGAGAAAATTATTTTGTAAAGCAGAGAATACAAAGAAGATCATATCTGCATAATCATTCATTTGGGGGCACAATATGGAATCATTAATTTTCCTCATGAATTTGTAATTCATGATTATTACATCATTGATGTGAAACTATTATTTTTTTTTGCCAATCTTGGGCTTGGGCTCAGGGCCTGAGCACTGTCCTTGGACTTTCTCAAGGGTAGAGCTCTACCACTTGCGCCTCAGTACCACTTCCAGCTTTTTTCTATGTATGTGATACCGAGGAATCAAACCCGGGTCTTTGTGCATGCTAGGCAATCACTCTATCACTAGGCCAAACTCCTGGCCCCGATGTGAAATTATTTTAATCACCTTTCAAGAAGAAGGTGTCAGCATGCATGGTTGCCCAAAGCAGTAGGTGTCAATTATATACAAATCAAACATTAATTTACATCTATTTTATTTTATTTTGTGAGTCATAGGGCTTGAACTTGGCTTGGGCACTGTTTCTGGACTCTTCAGCTAAAGGCTACCGTCCTACCTCTGGGCATGTGTGTGACCCCTAAGCTCTTCCACTCCAGGCTAAGGACCTACCTTGGAGCCAAGCCTCACTTCCCTTTTTCTAGAGGTTAATTGGAGATAAGAGTCTCAGGACCAGGTTCTTTTGTGCCTAGAATGGCTTTGAAACTTGATCCTCAGATCTCAGTCTCTGGAGTAGCTAGGATTACAGGTGTGAGCCACCACAGCCGGCTAAGGACCTGAGACTCTTATCACCCCAAGACTAACAAGAAAAAAAAAAACTAATTCAAAACAAAGTTGCAAGGTCATAAAAACATATAAATGACCTAGAACAAAGACTCAAGAAATAAAGAAAGCATTTACATGAATGATAAAAAGAAGTATTGAGAAGGGTGTCAGGACCATCCAGGAAGGAAAAGACAATCTAGGAAAACAGAATTCTCACATGTACCACAGACAAAAAAGTTGGGCCTTTATATAACATTGTACAAGAAATGAATCAATGGCTGAAATGTAAGCATTAAAACTATGAAATGCTGAGAAGTAGAATGAAACAATGGTGGATCAGAGAGCCTTTCTGGTTCTCAGAACGATTGAAAGCAAGCATCAGATATGTGTCTGCTGGGAGAAGAGGGTGGTAGAAGGGCAGGTGTGTAACATCGAACAGAATACAGAGACCGCAGACAGTAAAATGCAAGGGAAAATGGCTTTGTCTGTGTAAAGGCAGTGAAGAACTCTAACACTGGGTGCTAGGCAACAGAAAAAGGAAGGAAAAAAGCTTCCTTAGAAAAATAGAGGAAAGCTTCAGCAAATGCCACTGGCTCTGTGTGAAAGTGCAGTTTCAGGTGGGAGATCTTTAATCCTCATAGCAAGCAGGTGCTGAAGGAGAGAGCCTCTTTACTTCTGAGCTAACTGATGCTGTGCAAGCATCCTCAAAAGGGACTTATCATCAAGCCTTACTTCTGAGGGGACTCTAACTCCCTTCATTTGTTTTGTTTGGTTCTGTTTTTTTCTTGTGCCAAACTTAGAGCTTGAACTCAAAGCCTGGGTACTGTCCCTAAGCATTTTTTTCCCTCAAGGTTAGTGTTCTACCATTTGAGCCACATCTCCACAATGTATTTTTATTTATTGTCTTTTTCTTTGTCCATCATGGGGCTTGAACTCTGGGCTTGGGCACTGTCCCTGAGCTGTTCAGCTCAAGGCTAGTGGTCTACCAGGTTGAGCCATAGCTCCACTTCCGGTTTTCTGGTGGTTAACCAGAGGTAAGAGTCTTCTGGACTTTCATGCCTGGCTGGCTTTGAATCTTATTCCTCATATATCAAGCTTCCTGAATGGCTAGGATTACAAATGTGAGCCACTGGCGCCTGACTCACTTCTGGATTTTTGATGGTCATTTGGAACTAAGAATCTCAGAGACTTTCCTGTTGGGGCTGGCTTTGAGTGATGATCCTCAAATCACAGCTTCGAGAATAGTTAGAATTACAGGTATGTGCCACCAACACCTGGTAGGTACCTGCCTTTTTTATATCTCCATGTCTAAATGGTCTTTTCTCCTACTAGAAAACCAAATGACCACACAACAATTCAATGTGGGCACAGATGGTAGTGATTTGGACACAGATTTGTGGATGTAACTGAAAAAGAACTGTGCATCAAAGGGCAGCAGAATATCAATGAGTGGAAAGATCATCCACAGCAGTGAATAAAATCATTTCAAATCCTATGTATTTGAAGGGATTACTATCCAGAATATGTATAAGTGATTACAAACAAAAACTAATTGAAGATTTCTGAAGATTTGAAGAGGCATTTCTTCAAAAAGATGGCCAGGTATGCAGGTTAAGATGCTCACCAACAGAGTGGGCATGCATGGCTCAAACCTGCAATCTGTGAGATCAGAAGGCTGATATCTCATGACCCATTTTAAAGCCAGTCTAGGCAAAAGAGCCCCCGAGTCGTATTTCCAAGGAACCCGCAAAATGCTGGATGTGGAGTCATCACTTAAGTGGGATGGTCTCAACCATGAGCAAAAAAAGCCAAGGGAGAATATTAAACCATATTATTATGCTTCAATACCTGCACACACACACACACACACATACACAATATATTTATTTTATGTGTATTTTGATTTTAATAAAACATTGAAATATAGAGGCCAGGAGTTTGGCCTAGTGGTTAAAGTGCTTGCCTAGCATGCATGAAGACCCGGGTTCGATTCCTTGGTACCACATACACAGAAAAAAGTCGGAAGTGGTGCTGAGGCTCAAGTGGTAGAGCTCTAGCCTTGAGAAAGTCCAAAGACAGTGCTCAGGCCCTGAGCTCAAACCCAGGACTGGCAAAAAAAAAATTGAAATATAAAACATAGGTAGCTATAGCTATCATTCTTAGGTCAAACAAAATATACATTAAAACATGAAGTCTAGCACTGTCTCAGGGGAGAAGGAACATATTATATAATGGTGAAGAATGAAAGGAAATTGTAATAATTATTAAAACCTATATACCCATTACCAGACACCTAAATCTATAAAGAAAATATTAGCACATCCAAAGGCAGATACTGGCAGGAATATACTAGCCATAAGCAACTTCAATTCTTTACTCTCGGTAGTGGACAGATCATCCAATCAAAAAATTAATAAGAAAATATGTGACGAGGGCACCAGAGATTAAATGGCAAATACAGAAAGTTACACCCAACAGGCAAAAATATAAGAAACATTTCTCCAAGGCTGATTATATGCAGCCTGCAGCTAGGAAGACTGCGACTGACCCACACTCGTGCATTTGAAACTAAAGAATATTCACTACCTAGAGAGACTGGAGTTCTCTGATCCAGGAAGGGAAGTGACATGGTGGTTGTGGAAAGGAAGATACTTGGAGGCATGTGAGCAGAGAAAGCAGAGCAAAACCCAGAGCTCAGGCAGGGAAGGTGATGGAAAGGCAGCACTTTCCTTCTGGTTAGCACAGGTCTGGTGCCCCAGGTTCTTTGCAAAAATAGCACCGAGCTGGTGGCTGGCAAACGGAATGAAACAGGTTGAGAAAGAATTAAACACATGCAGTGCACCTAGAAACAAATTACATTGGTTTCATTGATTTTATCTTTTCTAGATTGTGTTTTCAATGGTCCTGAAGGTCAGACCAACTACAGTCCCGGAGAGCCTTCATCCTTCTTCATTGTCTTAGACCTTTCTCGGGGCCTTCTCTTAATTTCTCCTTGGAATCTTCTCTGATTTCTTTCATTAGGATTAGTGTCATGTGGTAGGATTGACCCACAAGAGCCCAGAAAGGTGTACAAGAGCTTGGCCTTCTCCAAGTTAAATGATGGCTACAATTGTATGTGTTTACTAAGAGCCTTACACAATAAGCATAGATGCTCATGCCTGCTAAAGTTTTCTTCCTCAGAAGAGACTTAGTCCTGGATGAGATTTAACAATATCTGGCTTTAAATGAAGGGCATGTCTGTTCACACACACACACACACACACACACACACACACACACACACACACACAGCTGTTGTATTGCTGCAGTCATAGCTGTGTCTTATAGCTAATATTGATTAATTATGGTGTGTCAGGCACTTAGTTGAATATTTGACAGACATTAATCTAATTGATCCTTACATAACCCTATTAAATGGATGCTACTCTTACTTTCATTTTATAGATTAGAAAATACAGAGGTTGAGTAAGAGGTTAAGTATACGTATGTTGTGTGCTCATATATATGTATATATACATGTGTATATATACATATATATATAACAAATGAAGAGAGAATTACTAGTTTCAAGTTTCAAGTTCTTTCAGCCCTGTTATCTTTTTCTTTCTCTCTCTTTTTTTTAATTTTACAAATACTATCACCATTATTAGCCTT
Source organism: Megascapheus bottae (assembly GCF_031878675.1). Lineage (NCBI taxonomy): Eukaryota > Metazoa > Chordata > Mammalia > Rodentia > Geomyidae > Megascapheus > Megascapheus bottae. The sequence goes on from NC_143509.1 coordinate 33,960,348, forward strand.
GTTCTAAAAGTTCTCCAATGCAATACATATATATAAAGATAGCAGAAGCTGGCCTCCTCTCATCTTATCTCCCTGAATCTTTTTTGATACCAATTTTGGAAAGACAAATGTTTTCAAAATGCATTCCTATTTTAGAGCAGTAACCATATAACACAAAGACATGAAGAAGAAAGGCCTTCCTCTCACTCTTCAAATCTTCTATTATCCCTGCTGGGAGAACAGAAGTAAACCCTGAAGGGGAAGAAGCCACACTGATGCTGCTATGATAAAGATAAGTCACCAAAACTAACAAAGCAGAAAGCCAGGCACTGGTGGTCCATGCCTGTAATTCTAGCTACTCAGAAGGCTGAAATATGAGGATTGAAGTTTGATGTTAGCTTAGGCAGGAAAGGCTAGGAGACTCATCTCCAATTAACCATTAGAAAGCATTTTGTGGTTCTGTGGCTCAGAGAACACTAGCCTTAAGCAAAAGAGCTTAGGGAGAGGGCTCAAGACCTGAGTTCAAAGCTTATGAACAAATAAGAAGGAGGAGGAGGAGGAGGAGGAAGAAGAGAAGGAGGAGGAGGAGAAGGAGGCGGAGGGGGAGGAGGAGGAGGAGGATGAGGAGGAGGAGGAGAAGGAGGGAGAGGGGGAGGGGGAGGAGGAGGAGAAAAGTAGTTGTCAGCCACTGTCGTTAAAAATTTGAAAAAAAAGTTTCAATATAATAGAGTGAGAAGTAAAGATCATATACCCCCCCCCATACCATTGTAGCCATTGTATAGTTTACTCCTTTTAAGTTTATAGGAATGAATTCTTTACAGATTCTTTTTTTCTAGCTTTCTTTTTGCCAACCTAATGAGAACTATTTCCCTCCTAACCCTAACATCATTTTTAAATATTGTCTAATAATTGCTCAATACTCAGACAAGTATTTTAAGTGGCCTTATCCTAAGTTATACAGGAATTCTAATATTCACTCCCCACTAGCAAGATGAGTGCTATTGTCTTACTACACGCATAATTGTTTGTTGTAGCTAACGTTGATTAATTACTGGTGTGTCATGCTGATTATTTGACAGACATGAATCCATTTGATCCTTACATAACCCTATTAAGTCGATGCTACTATTACTCTCATTTTACAGAGGTTAAGTAATTAACTCTTTTGTACTCACCCAGTAAGTGAGAGAATGGGAACTATGGACTCTGAGTCCAAAGGAAAAGAACATTTGCTTCCCCTGATAAATGTTGCCCTGTTGAAATACTCTATCAATCTCAATAACACAAACACACACACACTCAAAGTGTACATGATTTCCTCTATACATTTTACACTGTAAACTTTAAAGCTTCATGCCTCACCAAATATTATGGCTCCCTAAATGACTGCCTATATTTTATTTTATTAATATATGTTATAGTTATTATAAAAGTGATATACAGAAGGGTTGCAGTTCTATAAGTCAGGTAATGAATATATTCTTTTTGGACAATGTCACCTCTTTCCTCATTCTGTCTGTTTTTCTTTCCTGCCCCCCCCACAAGTTGTAGACATCATTTTCCACTTTGTGTCCAGTGAATACCACTGCCGTATTTGTTTGCCCATTGTCCCATCTTCTGTGTGCCCTTGCTTACCATCACAAAGACAAATAAACTAACAAACAAGACAAAAGGAAAAGACAAAAACAACATCAACAACAAATAAGCTAGCAAATAAGACAAAAGGAAAAGACAAGAAATACTAACAACCACAAAAGATCTGCTGTTCCCTTATCTTGGAGTTCATTTTGTAAACTATTTTATATAATTATACATGTATAGCTATGAGCCTTTGTGATTCACGTCTATGAATACTTCCTTTGTCTCACTGTAGCTCCCTCCTCCCTATTTTGTCTGGTTCTATTGGGTTTTATTCAGGGGATTCCTGGTTAGAGTCTGTATTTCTTATTTAAGCAGTGATAGCTTGGTTTTCTTAAGTTTACAAAATTGGATGATTTGTACTCCATGACTTTTTTTCTTTCTTGGAAGAATTGTCAAAGTCAAGGTCTTGTACTGGCAACTGTTGTACCACTGGATCTGTGTACCCTGAACTTTTTTTTTTTCCTCTATTTTTATGTTTTGAGACAGGATGACTTTAATTTGACTGGGCTGGCCTTGAACTCATGACCCTTCATGCTCTCCCTCTCCAGTACTGGAGTAACCAGTATATATTACCTCCAAGACTTTCTTGTAAACCTTCTAATTTCCTAAGGCACTATGTAGCTTAGAACCACTCAACCAGGCCTCAAATGAAAATCACAATGCTGACAGCCATTAATCCATAAAATAGTTGTTATTACAATAGCTAGCATTTCCGACTCAAAAGCATTTCCTATTCCTATGTTCTATTAAAATGTTGAAACGCAAATTCTAACATATTTCATTATTTCTAAATCAAACAATTCGAAATTAACACACGTTAAAATGGGGAAGTGTGGCTCAAGTGGTAGAGTAACAGGCTTGCCATAAAAAAACATAAGAAAGATCAGAGGCTATGAGTTCAAGCCTTGCTACCAGCACCAAAAATTAGTAGGATAAAGTAAAATACAAAATAAAGAACGGTATCTTTTTATATCAGTAAAGAGTTTCATTACTTTAGTTCTTGGAGGAAATAGAGATGAGGAAACAATGACATAAAACAAAAAAATTCACAGGATTTGCACACATAGAAGGCTGGAATATCCTGAAAACTATTACTCTAGTTTAAACCTAATACGCTCCTCCCTGAGAATTATTGCTCTGGATGTTATGTCTGAGAGTAAATGATGAACTGAAAGGGGGTCCACAGATCACTGAAGAGAGATGAAGAAGCCTTTCAGATCTAAATTGCACCAGGTGTCCAGAATTTCATTCCAGTGCTTCCAGGGTTACTACAAATAAACTCCAAAACACTTAGAATATAAATCTACAAAGAAGGCAAATAATGAGACGAATATTTCTTAGCCTTGGATCCTTAAAATAAAAAAGAATCTCTTTTTTAAGGAGGCATGCTATTTCCACAGAGAATAATACTTTTCTTTCTCTCATGTCAGAAAATAAAATAAAAAGTTTTAGAAGTGGACTATACAATATTATCTCTTTCTTTATGATCCTTTCAACAGAGTATCTGCATAGGATGCCTGGAGCAAGGTGAAATAAAATGGCTTTTAGAAAGTTACATTATGACATTAAAAATTGATGGACCAGGGCCGGGAGTTTGGCCGAGTGGTAGAGTCCTTGCCTAGCATGCACAAAGACCTGGGTTTGATTCCTCGGTACCACATACATAGAAAAAAAAGTCAGAAGTGGTGCTGAGGCTCAAGTGGTGGAGCTCTAGCCTTGAGAAAGTCCAAGGACAGTGCTCAGGCCCTGAGCTCAAACCCAGGACTGGCAAAAAAAAAAAAAAAAATGATGGACCAGGTCAGTGATAACAAATACCCTCTCAGGGAAAAATAATGACCTAAAGTCTACCTATACATGATAGCAATTAAAAAAAATTACTTAAATGTCTTCAGAAGAAGATACAGTAATAAATGATATGTAAAGAAGAAGCAAAGCACCAAACACCAATATACAAAATTTCCCAGGCAGTATTAATGATCAGACTCAACAGTGTGATTCTATTAAGTAAATGACAATGAAAGAGGAAACTAGATAATCCAGAGATAAAAAAAAAAACCAAAAAACAAAAAACACCACTGGCTTTGTGTCTTTCAAACCTAATTCAAGGTCTGGATCAGCAACTGCCACTCATAAGCTATAGAACCAGGTTTTCTGAAGCATTCAGTTTCTTATCTCTAAAATAATAGCTACTAATAATTATGGTTTTGGTAAAATGATGAAAAAGTATATGTAAATCCTTATTATAATGCCGGCAATGAAAAATGAATTCAGTAAGTATCATCTGTGTGGGTACTCATCAGTGAAAGAATTGTAAAAGAAAGTGTGGTCTATCTGCACTACAGAGTTTTACTCATCTACAAAGAATAGCATATTATCTCATTTGCAGAAAAATGGAAGGAATTGGAGACCACCATATAGAATGAGAAAAACCCATCCTACCAAGACAAGTATCATTTGTTTTCTAGAATAAAGAAAACATGTAAATAAAAGGATCACTAGGGCTTCAGAAGAAGAGAGGAAAGGAGAACCAGGAAGGAAAATAACAAAGTAAGAGGAATGAAATATCCAAATCTGGTATATCTATGTATATAAATGTTATCATAACAGCCCCATTATTTTAAATAATAAGACAATGTTAATAAAAATATTAAAACTTTTAGGAGTAAATGTACTAAAATAAAGGATATTTTCAAGGTATAGTTATTTGAAGTACAAAAAAAAAAGAGTAGTGTAGTCACACAAAATGGTAATACCAATATATTCCATAAATTTGTTTTATTTTAAAGATTTTTTTGTTTTTGTTTGTTCATTTGTTTTGCTTTTTTGAATGACTATACTGGGACTTGAACTCAGGGCCTCACACCATCATTTGGCTTTTTCTCTAGGATGGAACTCAATTACATGATCCACACCACTACTTCTGACTTCTTTCTGGTTAATTAGAAGTAAGAGACACAGACTTTTCTGCCTGGGGATGGCATTCAACTATGATGTTCAGATCTTGCCACCTGATTAACTAGGAATATAGGTGTAAGTCACTAGTGCCCAGCTTAAAATTAAATCATATTATTCTCATGACAGGGTCTAGGATGAACTATCACTCCCAGAACTATCACTCCCCAGAACTCAAACCCTGGCACTCATGTGCTCCACTGTCCCACCCCAAAGACTAAGAGAATTATGTTATTTTGTGAGTGGAGAGGCATGAGAAATGGCCTGATATTTACTGCAGGTTGTTGAGATAAGTTTTCAGCAAGAAAACAAGGACCTCATAAAGCCATATAGAAATGAATACTCCAGTTACCATGGGACTTTACTTTTCCTTTAGCAAGTATCTTAACAAATTTGTCCTTATTTGTTCATGATTTTTAAAGGTAATTGTAAAAATGGTCACCATTACGTGCATTATGAGTGTTGGGCAAAGTACATATTGTTTATGACTTTAAAAAAATTATGCCTATTTTTTGTTTATGTGGTATTGAGGAGTTGAAGCCAGGGCCTTCAGTTAGCATTTTCCTTTATGAACTTTCTGAGATAAATTCTTGGAAGATAATGTATATTGGACTCCATTGAGATAGCAATATGATTTACTTAAAAATTTCAAGTGCTAAATAATAGTAATAGATTCCTTAACCTAAAATCTTTTATAGTTTTCTGTAACAAACCCTGCTTTTTCATGGTAGTAACATTCTTTTACTGTAGAGTTGAATTTGGAGCATTAATATTTTATTTACAATCTATGCAGTTGTATTCCCAAATGATGCTGACTCAGAGTTTGTTTTGATTCTGAAGTTTTACTATCAGAGTGGTTAAGTTTCAGAGATGTTTCAAGCTGGGTGCCCGTGGCTCATGCCTGTAATCCTAGCTACTCAGGAGGCTAAGATCTGAGAATTACAGTTTGAGGTCAGGCCAACACAAAAGTCCCTGAGGTGGTGTTGTGTTGCTCAAGGGGTAGAACACTAGCTTTGGACTGAAAAGCTCAGGGACAGTGGCCAGATCCAGAGTTCAAGCCCTGAACTGAATATCTTCCCCCCCACCCCTCACCCCCGTCTGCCTCCGCCAAAAAAACAAACAAACAAACAAAAACTCTTGTGATTCAGTTGCAATGTAAATTTTTTTGAAAACTGAGATGTAAAAATGAATCTGTTTTTCCTAAGGGAGTGTCATGGAATTTTCACTTCTCATTATATTTACTTAATTTGTAATTTAGACTGAGCTTCTTGGTCACTACCAGAAGAGAAATGGTGGCAAATTCTTATTTGAATTCAATTTTTAGAGGACTAAACTATTGTGAAATGCATATAAACTATTGAAGATATTTTTCCCTTTGTTCTCCCTAACAGTTTTAGAAGTAAACATTAATTATGTAAGAGGATAATTCCACACACATATACACTGTATATCCCTTCTCTCATTCTCTCCTATCTCAGTCCTCCTTCTAATTACTCTCTCCTATTTCATTATCCTTCTAATAATTCAAACATACTTTTGTATATTAGGAGGAATGTTGGAAAAATGCATTTGATAAATCCAAAGCCTGATTAAGGCTTTCAACAAATTAAAATATATCTAAGTAGTTCTCTCACACATATATACATATTTTCCTCTATATATGTATGTATATATTGAAATATCTGTAAAGTTTGAATAATTTAAAGTAGAAAAGAAAAACGTGTTTCATATGTCTGAAGCTATGATATGTGTATATGATGGGAAATAATCAGGTCTTAATAACAATGCAAGAGAGTAAAGATACAGGTACTTCTCAAAGAAATTAGGTTTGTTTATCTTTTTCATAACTAGAATTTGAATTCAGAACTTAAAACTTTATTTTTATCTAGCGGGCACTCTGCCTATGGGAACTGTACTTCCAGCCCTTTTTGCTCCAGTAGTTGCTGAGCTAGAATCTTGCTTGTTGTCTAGGTCATCTGGACCAGCATCCTCGAATATGCTTCCCACCATCATTGGAACACATCCTCTACTAGCTATGAAAAGTGAAGGTTTTATATCAAACCCAGAGTAGGAATGTTTAAATGGCATTAGTATACAAGGTAGATTCAAGAAATGACCGAATACAGGGAGTGAATTAGGAACTCGATTGTTCATGCACGTAAACAAAGAAACAAAAAACAACTTCAAAGCATCTATTAATATAACTACTCAAGCAGCTGAGATCTAGAGGGTGGGGAAAGTCCAAAACCTTCAATTCCACACATTTTTATTCAGCAAAATAAGTTGTAGATTCTATTAGATAAGAATAAAAAAGATCCAGCCAGGTGTGGTGGCTCATTCCTGTAATTCTAGCTACTCAAGAGGCTGAGATCTGAGGACCATGGTTCAAAGCCAGCCCAGGCACTAAACTTCAAGAGACTCTTATCTCCAATTAACCACCAGAAAACCGGAAGTGTCACTGTGGCTCAAGGGGTAGGGCAGTGGCCTTAAGCTCAGGGGCAATGCCCAGGTCCAGATTTCAAGTCCTAAAACCGACCAAAAACTAAAAAGCCTTCTCCCACTCTTTGGGCTTTCTATTTATCATGTTAGCTATATCAGTTACCATACAGAAGCTCTGCAGTTCAATGCAGTCCCATTTGTACAAACTTTCTTTAATTTCTTGTGTTTCTGGGTCTTTATTAAGAAAGTTTGACTGATGCCAAGGAAACCTAGTGTATCTTCCATTCTTTCTTGTAAAGCTTTTGGAGTATCTGCTTTTACCTCAAGGTAATAATTAGTACACATCTAAGTAAGACTTTCCTAGCAGAGGACTACAATAGCTCAAAACCTAGGTACATAAGGTCATATAGGATGACACTAAATGAAATGAACTCTAGGATATGGAAACAAGAACTTTATCTTGTGTAATTGTTGTTCTTAGTGTACTATGTTACTTCTCCTCTATCTCCCTCTCTCTTTTTTTTTTTTTTTGGTGGGGGGAGCCTTTATGGTTAATCTCATATTGCTACTATATCTGACTTTGTTAGAAATTTTGTGAGGAAAAGCCAGAATGAAAGGCACTTTGAATTAAAGATCCAAAATGAAAATAATCCCCTCATACTACTAAAATATTAATGGGTGGGGCATGAATACTTAACATGTCAAGGTAATCTCAATTCTTTGATCTTAAAAATGTTAAGAAAGTGATAAGCCCAAAGATCCTTCATGAAAATTCAAGAGAAATGGTGAGATCACCATTCTCAGAACAGAGGTCTCACTTGAAATCTGGCCCACAATCAAGCATTAGTAAAATTTAGTAATCTTTGTAGTAGGGGATTAGAGTATGCTATAAAAATACACTTTGGATGGCAGAGAAAACATTAGTGGAAATTGCTGCCATATAACTTTGATTTTCCTCATAAAATTTGGACTCAAAAATCAAAGGTGAAGAGGGTAATGGGCCACACACAAAAAAAAAACACACACTTAAACATGTAATGATACACTTTCTGGCGAATAAATATGTTCTAGAAACCATTCCCGTTGTTGGTTAGTAAGAGTTACCATAGTATTTATTTTGACAACAGTACAATACTATCATATAATATCTTCAGATATTGTATAGAACCTTGTTATTACAAAATCAGGATTTTTATCTAGTAGGAGAATTAACAGGCTTGAAAATGTGACCAATTTCTATTTATCTGTTTCCATGAATAAGCAAGGAAAAAATGTAACTAAAGAGTCATGAATCACTAATGTCATTGCTGCTCTTGGTAGTTGAAAGCATTTGTTTCTGTCTTACCAGTTAAAGTAGGTAAGCTGTAACATGAGTTACAATTTCCAGAGACAATATCTGAATAAGTATCTTCTGTGTTGTTCTTCAAAAGTGTAGGATTGCGAGGAAAATGTGCTTCACATGCAAATGACTTAGTTATAAGGCACAAATCTCTTATTGAAGGTATTTAGCTGTTTCTAGAGACAAATCAATTTTAATTTAGTGATGGAATGAAAACCTAGAAAATAAAACATGAATACACTGACGGCACCAGTATTTTCTTATATTTATTTTTTTCATTTATTTTTGTTGTAATTAATAGAAAGGTTACATTATATTCACCAGATAGAAGGTGCATTACTTCACATTGATATCCTTTCTCATGTTTTGGTCCCCATTTCCCTCCTCAGCACCAGTATTTTTAAAAGATGAAACAATTCTGTATTCAGAGTAATTCTAAAATTTGCTTGAGGAAAAAAAAAACTTTGATTTTTTCATTTGTATTTCTCACCATTCTTCATGTTTCAAATCTTTGACCCTGGATTTAAACTGAACCCAAGGAGCTCAAAGAATGATGATTGTTATAGTGTGGTATTTGGAATTCCTTGTGGTTTTACTCATGAATGTCATTATTCATGAATTAAAACCAAATCACTAAATATTTTTCATTCTTCTCACAATGAAGACATACTGTAAGTCTGGTAAAATTAGCACAACGTAAATTGTGACATTTTCATTAAAACATTCAAACACATACATTTGAGTTCCTTGAGAAAAATGATTCCTTGTATACTATTTCTCTTTTTCCCAGTGGTTTATGCTTCATATAAAAAGTTGCATTATCAGGGCCTAGTGGTACAGTGCTTCCCTGGGCTCAATTTCTAGGTACCACATACATAGAAAAAGTGGGAAGTGATGCTGTGGATTAAGTGGTAGAGCTCTAGCCTTGAGAAAGCCCAAGGACAGTGCTCAGGCCCTGAGTTCAAGCCCCAGGACTGGCATGAAAAAGTTCCATTATTAAAATAGTTGACCATTTTCAAGAGCTATATAAGGGAAATCTCAGCTTTAGTTCCCACATATTTTCAGAAATATCCCAGCTTTCATTTGAACAATGCAAGATCCCAGAAATGAACGTGGCTACTTAAGACTCCTGTGATGTCAGCATAGATTCGGAGTCAGTGGGTGTTTCTTGTACTATATACTTGGGTGATTTGAATATACCAGCAAAGGAGCTGGAGGTTAAAGTGTGGCCCTAAGGGTTGCGTGTCAGCCTTAAGCAAACAAGCTAAGAGAGAGTACCTTGGCCCTAAGTTCAAATCCTACTGCTGTCAGAAAAAAAGTCATATTTCTCTTCTTTCCTTAAGACTCAGAGCTAGAATTTCTTGGAAATAATACCCAGTAATCTATAGACATTTTCCCCAGACTTCTATATTTATAAGTTGGAGAAACCCTATCTCACATTGTGTCATAGTTTGCAATTTTTGTGGTTGGGGAGGTGAAATACTGGGTAAAATCCGTTGGAAAATGATTTTATTTTTTGCTTGAAATATAGACTACTGAACAAACTAAATCTGCTAGCACAACGATGTTCATTGCAGCACTATTTATCATAGCAAAGATATGGAACCAACCCAAATGCCCCTCAGTTGATGATTGGATCAACAAGATGCGATATTTATACACAATGGGATTCTATGCTGCTCTCAGAAAGAACAACATTGCCCCATTTGTAAGGAAATGGAAAGACTTAGAAAAAATAGTACTAAGTGAACATAGGTTCAATGGTTTCCCTCATTTGTCATAATTAGTTTAAACCTGGAGTCTTCCTAGCAGAGATTTACAATAACACAAAACCTCAATACATAACGCCATCTAGGATGAGGCTAAATGAAAGGACCTCCTGGATATAGTAACAAGAGCCATATAATGTGAGAATGTTGTTCTTAATGCACTATGTTATTTCTCATCTCTTTTGTTGTCCCTTGGTTATCTCAGATTGTTACAGTATCTTACCTTGTTATCTGTTATATTGTGTGTATGTTTATTTGTTTATTTGAAATAGGATAGGGAAGGGGGGGAAAACAAGATGAGGGGAGAAGGTGGGAGGAAGGAAATGGGGACAAAAACATGAGAAGGGGTAGCAATGATTGTTAAGTAATGCACCTTCTATCTGGCAGATATAATGTAATCCTTCTATTAATTACAATAAAAATATATTTAAAAAAAGAAAAAATGAAATATAGACCACTGTATACTTGACCATCATCCATTACTCAAAGAAGGTGTTTGTCTCATATGGAATGTAAGATGAACCCCATATTGCCACTCCCTCCTATACCCACCTTGCATTATCCCTAAGTCTATGATTAATTACATAACTAATGACAGCTACTTTCAGATCAAGATAGACTCCTAGGTGAGACTGACCTGACCGGTGAAAACCTCATAGGAACCCTTATAGTTTCTGAAATCTTAGATTCAAACACAAAAGAGATTTGGCAAGATTGTCTATTGACAAATTTAAAGACAAAAGAGGATATGTAGCAAGATATATATGCAGCCCTAAAAAGCAAAGAAAGAACCCACCTATCAGCCAGCAAAGAAGAACAACAGTCTTAAAAATCACAAGATGCCAGGGACCACCTCTAATTCTAGCTACTCAGGAGGCTGACATCTGAGGAAAAGGTTTGAAGCCAGCCCAGGCAAGAAAGTCTGAGACTCTTAAACACCAATAAGCCAGAAGTAGAACTGTGGCTCAAGTAGGAGAGTAGTAGAAGCCTTAAGCAAAAAAAGCACAGGGCCAACTTCTTGGCCCAGGACTGGAAAAACAAAACAAAGCAAAACAAAACAAGGACCTTGAACTATACAGAATGGATGCAAATTCTTTCCAGAGCCCTCTAAGACAATACAGGTGGCCAACAGCTTGATCAGATTCACAACACTTTAAGCAGAGAACCCAGGCATGAACTTCTGCCCTAAAAAGCTGTGAGTTAATTAATGTGTTATTTTAAGCTATTAAATTTAGGGTGCAGCAATAGAAACGTCACACACCAACTAACTTGTACACCAAGGGTTCTGGCCTATTCTTATTAGTGTTAAATGAATACAGTGATTTTATGAGGACATTGATCTCCTACAGTCAAACATTTTGGTTACATTGAAGGCTTCTGCTACATGAACCACAATGTTTCAAATATCAGAGCTGGGTTTCTAATAACCAAAATCTGTAAGGCCTAGTTTAAAAGTATTCATTAATGAATTAGGACAGAAGCAGCTGCAAAGCCCCAAATAGTTCAAAATCCTCTATATCCAAAATGAATCTAAAGAACTTTATCCAAGTTGATGTTAATCAACATCATAAAGTAGAATATTTTCATCGCCATTACATAAGAGGCAAAAGGACTTGATTGGGTTCCATGGTCCAGAGTTATTCATGACAGCTGCCACAAAAGTAGGAAGTTATTCTCACAACAATTCTCTGGCTTTCCTCACCAAAGAGAACCCCAGGATTACATTTATTCTACCAAGATGAATCTTTTTTTCCTTTTAATGTGTTCGTGAGCAATGTGTGCTTTTTATTACTTCTTGTGGTCACACAAGCATTTCATTGAATATGTCTATAAATAGTTCCCGCATGCCCTGCCTCTTTAATGACTTTGTGATTCAAATAAAGTGATTAGGATTCCTCATCCCTGCTGGCGCCTCTGCTAAACGAAGTGAAAATACTCCTCCTGCTGGGGTTACCAGCCAGCAAGATTCAAATGACCCACCAAAAAGTACAGCTGTTGTAATTTAACTTTCTTTGCCCTTGTTACTTTTTCCGACCATCCAATAAGATCTTTAATTTTCCCCTTGAGGCTCTAAATCCCTTTTAAATTATTTATTTGTAGAGAACCTTCTGTACAGACAAAAAAATTGAGGTTGGTCTTCTAGTTTTTTTCCTCTTGGGGCTGTAATATATCATTCTCCGAAATCTCACAGCTTCTTAATTAATGTGTTCAAACATGACAGGGCCATGTACTTTAGATATTCATTAAGTGTTTGATTATGGATTTCAACTATACTGATGAACAAGCTACCCCATTCTTAATTTTGTCAATTATTTCAGATGATCAATTTCTTCTAATGAATAAGCTCCTTTGGGTTGGGAGAAACCTATCTTAATTTATGCATGTATGTAGGTCTGTCTTTGTATATATACATATATACATATATTGATATATATTCACATGTGTATTATGCACATTACATATAATATATACATATAATGCTAGATAGTATATATACAGTATATATATGTGTACATAACTTAATATATGCATGTATGCATGCATGTAAATATATACTAACATATATACCATCACATATATTCACACAAGGACATCTATAAGTAATATATTGTGTGTATCTATATTATGTGTACTATGTATGCAATAATACATATAGTATATACATGTATAGTATATCTATATATACTATGTAGGTATATATACAAATTTATACATGTATGCATTATACATATATTTAAAAATATATACTCTACACTCTGAATACTATATGTTGTACAATTTATATATGCATATGTACTATATAACATATAATATAAAGTAATATATGCACACACATATATTATGTATACACATATTATCAATAGTGTATATATGTATACATACACTCACATATATATTAGAGAGATATAGGGGTTATAAAGGTCTCTCTCACAAAAATTAAATTCATTCAGTTAAAAAATGACATGAAGCAAAATTATTGACTTAATAATTTTTAATGGATGCATTCAATTTCCTAAAATATACCTTTAGTATAGATTTTTAAATTTATAGTTTTCATAGTTTGACTAGTCTCAGTATTTAAAGGTATTCCAATGAGATATCTCATTGATTCTTACAATGTCCTTTTGAAGTAGCCAGGGATAGTTATGCTTATCTACTAATGTAAGAGTGCTGTTCTCTTTTGCACTGCAGAAGTATTGCAATGAAGTTTGTGTAGCAAAGCAATGGGCTAGCTATGTAAGCACTTAGAGAAAGCAATAATTACTTCCTTAATGGAGGAGGCAGGAAGGATCTCACCACGAATATCAGAGTAAAGATCACAGCATAAATTCATCACGGCTGATCATCTAAATCCTGTGGCCACTGAGAACTTTTAATGATACAGGTGGATAAATATATAATTTGCATAATATACATTATAAGGGCTATAGAGATACTTAATAAAACAAAAAGTCCTTCTACTTGTACTTGATTATATACCTAAAATATGCAGGCTAAGTATATAATTGAAAAATATATTTTAAGTGGATCCATATGTAAATTCTTTTTTTTTTTTTTTTTGCCAGTCCTGGGCTTGAGTTCAGGGACTGAGCTCTGTCCTTGGGATTTCTCAAGGCTAGAGCTCTATCACTTGAGCCTCAGCACCACTTCTGGCTTTTTCCTGTGTATGTGGTACCGAGAAATCGAACCCGGGTCTTCAAGCATGCTAGGCAGGCATTCTACCACTAGACCAAACTCCCTGCCCCGCCATATGTAAATTCTTATATAACCTATATTTAAAGTATGTGAAAATATAAATTTGTTATAAGTTTGTATAATGGGAAAAATACCATTATATTTCCCATCATATTTTTCTTCATTTTATAAAACTATAAACTTTATACTTCTTACTAAAGCAGGGGAAAGTAGCCAAATTGCTGAATAGTTTACTTGGTAAGATCCATTAATTAAAGTCTTTTAAAAACTGTAATATACATTCCTTTTGGTCCTGATGACTCAGTGGTCTCATATAAGCATCTGTCTGTGTTATAAAATTAGAAATATTTCAGAGCCAGGACAGGAGGCTCCATTCTGAAATCTCAGCTGCTTGGGAGGCAGGGATCATCAGATTGAGGGTTGAGGTCCTGCTTTGCAAGAGAAGAAGCCATGAGTTTAATCCCAGGTACAAGGAACCAATTTTTTTTAAATGCTCCAGGAGCTATTGATATTCCTACAGTTGTTTAACCTTTATTTGCTTTTGAAAAACAGATGTAGTAATAAGCCAGGGAGCAGTGCCCTAATTGTGTACATATTTGTATATGTTCTATATGTCAATTAAAACGTCTTCCAAAGCTTGATGTGGTGGTGAACACTTATAATTCCAGAATTGGAAAGACTGAGGCAAAAGGACAGAAGGTTCAAAGGAAACCAAGGCTACATAGAGATATTTTGTCTTAAGGTAAAATATGTTCCAAAAATGAACATAAAAATTAATGCTGGCCTATCACTGGCAGCTCACACCTGTAACCCTGGCTACTCAAGAGGCTGAGATCTGCAGATCACTGTTCAAAGCCAGCCTGGGCATAAAAGTCTATGAGACTGTTCAATTAGCTACCAGAAAACTGGATGTGGTTCAGTGGTAGAGTGGTAGAGTGCTACACTTGAGCTGAAGAGCTCAGGGGTAGTGCCCAGGCTCAGAGTTCAAGCCCCTTAACTGACTTGGAAACAAACAAAGAATGTTGTACATTTTTATTATATGTCAACTTAAAAGCCTATGTACTGTCTTTAGAAAACATGTGTTAACTCATTTACTCTATTCTGTAACAATTTACTCATTCATTGCTATATTTCTATATGTTTTATCATGATTCAGACACCAGGCAAATGCTAAGGATACCAAACAGAGTAAGTCAGATGCAACACCCACTTGCATGGAGTTGACAACCAATTCATCTTGCCAGCAGTATACCTTCAAAGGAGGACAAAGAAGAGAAAGTCTTTTGAGATTTTTTTGGCTGTTTGTGTGAACTGGAAACAGGTGAACATGAATAGATGCTTCAGAGACAAATACATTTGCAAGGCAGCAGAAGCAGTGTGAGATGGATGGGAAGTTTCAGAAGAAGGACCTGTGAGAAAGAGTTAAAGTTCAAGAGCAAAGAAGAAAGCCTCCCAACTGCAAATGACACCTCAAAAGTCAAAGGATCTGTGAACAGATCATAAACTGGAAACCAAGAAGTTGACCCCTGCATCAAACCAAAGCAAATTTTTCTGCATGGCTGACATGGCTGCAAGGTCAACAGGCCACTTGTGTGCATGTGTTTACACACATATGAATATAATAATAATGTTTAGGTCTTTTCTGTGTTGTGCACTATTATTTGGTGTTGATTTGTGGTATGATTATGAAATCAGAAGTCGTTTGAATCTTTAGACAATGAAAAACAAAGTGAAATAAGGACCATGACTGAAAATACAAAATCAAAAAATTTCTCTGGGGGATCTGTTGATTCATAAAGCTGAAAAAACAAAGCAAAACAAACACATAACAACAAAACAAAATTAAAAGAACAAAGTTTTCCGTTGAACTCTAATGATTTGGAAAGTGAATCTCTCATTAGCTCTCTTGAGATTTGTAACCAAATGCTTTCTAGAAACTCTCAGGCCACGGCCTGAGAATGTCACAAGGCATGGTTGCCTAGCACACTTGCTAAGAGTGAATTCAATTACTACAAGAAGCTGACATGAAGACAAACTTAAATAGTAAATACTTATAAGAAGCTCCTGGGAGGATGAGTAAGTAGAAAGTTAAGTTGGAAAAACTAAGGGACTTTAATGTGATTCCAGCTCTTACATGAAAGCATTGAAGTAGAAATGAAGAATCTTAGGCTAGGCTCTGCTTCTAAAAAGAAACTTTCATTCATGTTGATGAATGGAAGTGAGTCATCAGGTGACTTCCACCGACGGGAGGAGGGGAGGCACTCCACCATAATATCTGCAGAACTTTCAGTAGAGAGAAGAGCAAATGCAAAGAATAGGAGGAAGGAGAAAAAAATAATAATAAGCCAGTTGAGAGGCAAGAGAAGGGACAGGGAGGCTACTGTACTCTAGTGACCAGTACATGAAATGGAGGAAAAGAAGGTCAGGGAGTCGGAGAACCATGGGGTAAAAATCTGTGGATGCCATGGAGAAGCTGTGGATTTCATCCTAAGTACCATGGGAGGGCCGGGAAGGCTTGAGAAAAAAATTGTGTGGTGTTCTGCCTCATTATTAATAGCATCACCCCGTGCCCATGTCGGTGAACATCTGTAGGTAGAAAATTATTTAAAAATCATGTTTTCCCAACAACTCAGGTTCTAGGTTCTTGTGTCAATTATTGGTTCATTCCTGTATTTTTTCATAGACAGTGATAGTGACTGAAAAAATTTAATAATGGAATTGCATGTAATGCCACAAATAGAGCCAAAACAAATAGAATGATAATAATTAGATAACAAAGCATAGCTTAAGTGATTTCTACCAAAAAAAAGCCATGGAGAAGAGAAAATGTACGTATGTATATACATATGTATGTATGCAGAGGGTTTATGATACCAAAAGAGATCATGGCAATAAACAATTTGACTTAATTTTTAGATAAATTTTATCTTCTGCTGTCATCTCTCATTGATTGAACACTCGCAAAAGTCAGGTGATAAGAAAACCCATCAGTGCAATTCCTGTAGTTTATCTACTTGACCAAAAAGCCTAAGAAAACGGAGCTGTATCTGCTGCCCTGCAGCTTTTCCTAAAGACTATTCCTGAATCCATTCCCTGTCACTACTTCTTGGTTCCACATTAATGGCCTGCTCTTCTACCACTCCTTAGAAAATGACCCTCACTGTTTCCATCAGAAAGTCATCTCCAAACACCTTCCTTACCATTTCCAACAGTCCACATCCTTATTTTATGGCCCTCCTTTTCAGCACCAACCCTAACACAGTTTTCTTTGACACACTCTCTTTTTTTCCCCCAGGAAATTGTGTTCATCCCCTTCTTTGGTTTATCTTACTTAGGTCTAGTGTTGCCATAGCTATGTCCCACCAAGATGGAGACTTACAATAACAAAAATTCATTCATTCACTTCTTCTGATGTCCAGAGGCACATGATTAATATACAGCTTAGACCATGGTATCTTTGAAGGCTCTCCGTATGATCTTTCTTTTCTGCTCTATTTCCCGTAGTTGTTAGCATTCCTTTATTCAGTGTCTACCTCTGTGGACATAGGGAGTTTTGTTGTGGGAATTTGTGTTTTTCTGTACAAAAATAAAAAACATAATAGATTTTAGATCTGAACTCACCCAACATGATGTCATCTCAACTTGAGAAACTATTTCTAAACAAGGTCAAAGATTCCAGATGAGCACTCTCTGTAGGGATTTGATTTCATCTCCTACAAGTTTCTGTCTCAGATCATCTTTTGAATCCATTCTCCATCAAAGTGTGATGCTTACTCAAGGTTCTACTCAGTCTCTACAACCTTATTTTACATGGATTCCAGATAGGAATGTCTAAGAGGTAACAAACCTAGAACAAAAAATAAGTGCTGTGATTCTCATACAAGAAATACTAAGAAAATACCAATATAGTGAATGTAGGGCAAATAGCACGATCTTCAATTGACAGAGGAGAGGACTTCTCCTCGGCTAAGGGTACTGAACTGCTGAGATATATTTGTGTGGTGCCATTCACAGACAATTTACTGGTATTAAATAATCTGATCTTAAGGTATACTGGCAATCTGAGAATTATATTAAATTTCTTAGAATATGCTGAAATGAAATAAAACAACATGAAAATATGCAGCCATGAATATCAATGTGTAATAAAACACACTATTTAGACCAAACAAAATCTATTTATGTATCTGGACTAAAAGCCTAGTTCTCAGTCACTTCTTTCTCAGCCAGTATCTTTGTAAGCAGTGAGAACTCATTTTTTTAAACTGCCTATCACTTCAGCTCTAGCTATGAAAATGAAAATCATAATGGACATTCATATTTGCATGCCTACCAGAATATCAAGCTTTGTATATCAAATATTCAAGTGAGTCCTTCCCACCAATAAATATACCTTTCTTTCTCAATATCTTTCTCAAAGACTGACAAAGTCAGAAATATAAGTCACTTCAGTTTCACCTGAGATCCTTTGCATAATCTAAGCATCTGATAGCCATCTACTAACTTAAGTCTAGCAAATGTGTCCCCAAGATATCACAAAGGAACCCTCTTCTCACCATGTCTACAAATAGTACCTCCAGTTATACTCTTTTAAAATAAGTCTTATGTACATAAACACAATAACTAAAACATGGGATATGCAAGGAGGAATTCCAATGGTGTAATGCCTTTGAACTTACAGTCTAACAAAAGGAATATTAGGAACCTGAAACTTGAGGAAGATAGTAAGCTCAAGGAGAGGTGGGATATGAATGAAGAGAGGAAAACTGGGAGGAAACAGTCATAACATGCAATGTTTGCATGTGTGAAAGTAAAGCTAGGAAAATTGAAGGGCTTGGTGGAGTTTGGAAAGATGATGGAAGATGACAAAATGAGTGATAATGATCACAGCGATGTGTTAACTTGAAACCATTTTGTACAACCACTTAGAGGTAATAAGAAAAAGGAAGCATCAGCTTTACATACTAAGCATAATTAAGTTCTTTTAAATGAATGTTATCTCCCTTAATTCCTCAGAGGAAGTTGGTATAGGCTCTTATTCTGTGTTCTAAAATAGAGAATAAATAAAGGTCTGAAGTGGAAGGCAGAACTGAGACCATGAAGAGGAAGAGGTAAATCCAGCAACAGGAACTGGAGTATCTGAGGAACAGGTTCTGTGCATCTAAGAAACAGTTTTAAGAAATACAAGGATTTGGAGACTTGCCCTCAGCTGTGTCATAATTGTTGGAGAATTGGCTCTGGGCCAGGCTTACATTGCTTGAGAGGCTTCTGTATCCCAGGGAGGGAGGAAGAAAGATGCACAGCACACATGGATTTGGACCATTTCCAGGGTAGGGTGAATCTCAGCCCACAGAGAAGTACTCTCCACAGCTGCAGCTCATCCACTGTAAGCCAAGGAGAGGTGGCACAAGCACCAAAGACATCTGCTAGTGATACTGGAAGGAAAGCTCTGAGAGGCCACACAGATCACGATATCACCTTGCTTAGATTCTTTCCAAGTTTGTCTGACTCCCAAGTCTATATTTTTACTGATGTACAGGAAGATTCAGTCAACAGCAATAGTAAAGGGCACAATCTGCAAGACTGCATTTAATTTATAATACTCACTGGAAGTTCAAGTGGGGGAAAGTGTTAATCCCAAAACCACAGTCAGCTTCAATAGCTCAGTGAAAGGATCATACAAACTCTCCAGCATCATGGCTATGATTTATTATTGCAAGGAAAAGATGCAGATTGCCAGAAGAAGAGATGCACAGAGCAGAGCTCAAGAGTTCCAAATTGAGCTTGATCCTCTTTTCATGAGTCAGGAGCCTGACTTCCTGTCACCAATGTGTGTCAAGATTCCTGGAGGATTGCAAACCACAGAAACTCATGTAAACCTCGGCATTCATAGTGTTTACTGAGAGTCCATAAATAGACACTTTGAACTGATTGATTTTTTTTTCCCCATTCAGGTGATATCAGCCTGCAGATAGACCAAAATGTAAATCACAACTCTCACCATAAAAACACAGTTGGTCTTTCTGACAAAACTTACTCTAAAAATTCCCACTCTAAGATATTCAAATATGACCAGTTCTATCTGAAGATCTGATGCACCAGTCTTATGCTGCTGAACAAAAATATTCTTTCCAGGTTAGACATAAATTACCCCTCAGATTGACAGTAGCATATCTTTAGGGATAGTCCAAATTTCTAATGCACATTATTAAATAAAAGATGAGTCTTGGGCCAGAGTTTGGCCTAGTGATAGAGTGCCTGCTTAGCATGCACGAAGACCCATGTTCAATACCTTGGTACACATACAAAGAAAAAGCCAGAAGTGGTGCAGTGGCTCAGAGTAGAATTCTAGCCTTGAGGAAAGCCCAAGGACAATGCTCAGGCCCTGAGCTCAAGCCGAGTACTGGCAAAAGACAGAAACAAAAAAAAAGATGTGTCCTATAAATTATAGATTCTGATTGGTCACTCTTCTTTCTAAATGCTTTTAGTGGCTCCTCTTCTCATACCAGCATCTGAAGCATGAGATCGAATCCCTGTTCACATGTCTAATTCCATGTCTAGGAGTCTCCTTCATATTCTGTAGTTATTTCAATCCACTAGCACTTGTCCCTAGGATAATGCCCTACTGTCATCAACAGTTTGACATGGAAATAAAAAGTGACAACACATAGTTGTCTTTCTAAAAAAATGGCTTCTATTCTTTTTTTTCCTTTTAGAAGTTAAAATACTAAGACAAGGTCCTCGAACTATAGTTGTAGGTATGGAGGGATTATCCTTTATAGAACTTGTTGAAGACTGAGTGTGATAGAATATGAGGATAAGTCTGGTTTGGTGGATGAATGGCCAGATAGAGTTAAAACTCAACTTCCCTACTCCAGTGGCCATGAAAGGCTCTGAATGCCTCCGTATTCTCTGGTATACAGCTTTCTCTTGCTTCAAAGTTTCTGTACTTGTAGAAACTACCCATCAGAAGAAAGTTTACATACACACACACACACACACACACACACACACACACACACAAATACACGCAAACACACCCTCTTTTAAATTGTCGGTCTCAAGACCCAACCAAGAAAATCTTTCCTGACAATTGTCCTTTCCCCACTTCCTCTGTCTCTTTACTTCACAATATATCCTCAATAACTACCATCTATTACTTCTAATATTTATATATTTTCCCATCATGTTAATTGCTATAAAAGAAGAAACTATATCTTTGTATACTTATCACTTACTACAAGATTCAGTAAAAATGGCGTATGCATTGTAGATGAGAAAATGAAGGAAATAATGAAGAGATATTAAAATGACAGAAGAGATGATGGTAAGAATGAGAAACAGGAGGAGACAGAGGAGAAAAGGACAGAGGGAAAGTTGGTATCTGACATTCTTTTGGTTTTAGATATACAGAGATGGTAATGTCATCCTTAATCAAATATTACCGCTTTCAAATCTCCAATCCACATACCCAAACATCAAAGCTTGTTCTGATAGTCTGATGGCAGAGCTTAGTTAGCTCAAGGATAACACACAACATAAGCTGAATGACAGTAACTGCTCATGGGTTCATGCCCAAACCGATTCCCTCTGCAGGGAGATAACATTTCTATAGTCTTCAACAGTACTTTTAGAATCTCTCCAGGCTATGATGGCAACAGATTTAGTAGACAAGAGGGAACTAGCAGCATATCACATGAACTGAACTGGAAAATGTCCTGGCCAATTAACAGCAAATGTCTCTAGCAATTAAGGAATAGCCTGGGAACAAAGACTATCTGTGTTGTTATTCTCAATCCTGGGATGTTTATTGTCTCTTCATGTCTTTGGCGTTATAATTCCCACATTTGAAAGACATATAGTACACTCTTTTAGTAGTTTTTAAGCCCCTTTGAGGACCCAAATCCAGTCAATACATCTTTTATTCAGACAACACCTAGTACTGTTGGACTCACAATAAAAAAGCTATAGGTACTTGTAAATAAATTAAAACATTAAACCCAAAAACCCAAAGAGAAAGTATATGTCCTACACACCAAAGTATGGATGTATGAATTAAAAAGTGTAGTGTAAGCATTATTCTATACCTCTTACTCTGCCATTATAAAATATGAGAGCAGTTATAGTTAGATTCCTATGAAGAAGGTCATTCAGCTCCATTCTCCATTTTAGAGATGCAAAACCTGTTAAATGGTCTTATCTAACACATCAGCTGAATATATGGCAAGATTGTAGACAGACAGAAGCCAGCTCTCTGTAGTGTTCTCTATAGTACTCCTGTTGTTTTTATTGTAATGTGTAGAGGGGTTACAGTTGTATTTGTCAAATAGTAGATGCATTACTTCTTACACATTGATATCCCGAGGCTGCCCTTATTACTTCTATGGTAACAAAGACAATAATATGCTTAGCTACAGTACTGTGTTTTTAAGCACTTTGATGGATTTTGGTAGTGTTTTCAACAATGCATGTCAGAATACCTTGAATCTTTTTCTAGATCCACTTCAATTATTTCTCTTTAATCCTTCACTGCTATCTCTTTACAAAAATGGAGGTCATCAGTCAAGGTCATCCACACATTTTATAACTATGTATATCTATGTGTGTATATGTCCAAATATAGGAACCTTGTTTCCCTTTGATTATCTATGAGAACGAGGTGACTTTTTCAAATTAACCCAGCCAGGGTTTATTCAATTGTCATCAATACACTGATATATTGGGAATTTTCTCAGTTGTCTTTCTCTGGAGATAGACCTCTTTCTAGCAACAGTCACCATTGACTGGTTCAAATTCCTTACGTCTTTACAAACACCTTCCAAACCAATGTACTTGAATAAACACATTTGTGTTCTGAAGTTCTTTCTTGTGAAAACATCTCATATATACTCATTTTTCACTCTACTACAATCTGCTCTCCTCTTTGGATGGCCTATCTACCACAGTGATTCTACCAAGGCCACATATTTCTTCCTAATTACCAAATACAAGGGATATTTCCAGTCTGAACATTAATGTTATTTCTCACTTGTCAAAACCATGTCCTACTCAGGTGTCTTCTATTACTCTGAATTCATTTGGTCATATCATCTAAAATGTCTGTGTTCATTTTCTTTCTGTGTTGTGAGGTTTCCTCTTTTTCTGCCTACTTTTAAAGTGATAATTTTCCATGGAAAATATAATCATCCTTTTAAGTATTAATATATACTTAATAAGTATTAATAAGTACTAATTCCTAGAGAGATCTGAGATTACACTCTCTCTCTAAATATATATATATATATATATATATATCAGTTCATTCAGATTTTATTCTCCTATCGAAGTACCACAACTACGGTATTAAAATATAATTCAATCTCTTGGAACTGATTTTTCCCAGACATATATAATCAAATATGATATCTAGAAATAGAAAGCTTTTTATCAACTAAAATTCACATGAGTGTGAAAGCTAAATTTTAAAATGTAATAGCAGCAAAGGTAAACACAGTGGAAATATATTCAACAAGGTAATCAGATGGTACTTAAGAAGATTGTAAAGGACCATGAGCCTCGTGCATTCCTGTGACTTTTTGTCTTATATTTCTCCTCTCCTACTATATTTTCCTTCTCCCAACACCCTCTAACCTTTCCCTGTTTGAGAACTGAGGTGAAAAATTTTATTGAATTTTCTTTTTTACATAAGAGAACTCTACTTATGTCAGTTTATATTGTTGGTTTTTATATTTCTTTTTCCAATATCCTATGCATCCAATGAATTACTTTGTCTTAAAATTAAACTTTGTTAACATTCCTCAGATTTATGTAGTTTCCCTGTATTCCCTAATCCAGCCTCTCATATTATTATTCTAGTGTTCAATCAAATTATTCTACCTCCAAGCTTGCTCCATTCAAACTTCCGATGAGATTACAGGGAAAAAGTGAGGTGCTAAAGCTCTTGCCCTTTCTCATTCAACTTCCTTGGTGAATTCAAAATACTCTGATTTTCTGCAGCTGTATGGTTTGTTCCTGTAGCTCCTTTCAACTCGTGTTTGGTAATCACCAGATAATATTTATGAAAATATCCTTATACTTTCCCTTCAGTTAGTATAAGAATTGAATTGATCATACTTTTTTGTATAATCTTTTTTATATTTAGTCACTTAATGATCTTATTATAGGTAGAATTAAATTTATGAAGGAATGTGGTTATATATAATTTAGCATTGAATGTAGATGACAAATGTATTTATAACTTTTCTTTTGAACTATGGTCTCTGTGGTATAACTCATGACTTTTCAAAGGAATATAAAAGCCACTAAGATAATTGGAAACTCAAATGCCAAATTAAGAATAAGGAATTGATAGGAAAAGAGAAGTTGTGGTGGCTAACTATAAAAGTAAAAATATGAACATATACTATGCTTGCTAACTCCTTTGTAAGAGATATATTGCCTCGCTTGAAAATCCTTTTTTCCTTTTTAATGAATGACCTTACTACCAAGAATTATAAACAAATACAAGCCTGACATAGTATCCTCATTGAAACTAGTATATATATATAAAATAAAATAGAAAATCCCCCCAAATGAGCCTTATAAAACCCTCAAAAAGTAAATATTAATATTATTTCTTACAAATGATCTTACTTGCAGTTTTCTTCTCTTTTATTAGAATTCTAAATCTCCATACTTTCTGTAATTTAAAGGATAAATTCTCACAGATTGTACCTATCTAGACTTAATGTTTTTCTCATCCTCTACAAGTATCAGTGTGAAGAAACAGGCAATGATTTTCTCGTTTAGGCAGTGCTGGGGATCAGACACCTTGCAAATGACAAGGAAGCATTGTAATACTGAGCTGTGCCCAGCCCAGAAAGCATTTACAGAATTAGACGACCCACTGGAATATCGTATCCAGTGTTCACAGAGCAACCTCTCCATACAACAGACATAGCAGACAGATCCAGAATGAATCAGAGTCTCAAACATGTGTGAGATGTGTCAGTCACGCATGTTCACAAGTATGTGAGAGAGTATTTCTGTTTTGGGAAAGCCTAAAGAGCAAAGTGTGGCTGGTAGATTGCCAAGGATACAAATGTCCTGTCATTTAAGTGTGTTGACACCCTCCACCAGCACACAATCATTAACCCACCATTCCAATCCAGACCTGGAGTTTGGAATGGAGAGTTACATTTTCAACTTTACAAACACAACAAAATAATGTACCAAAGTATTTAGGATTTCAATGTCTGACAATTTAAGTGGTCATAGGTTGAACTATTTCTGGACTAGAAAAAAAAAAACTAAAACAACAACAGTAGAAATCAATTGTAGAGATTTTCTTCATGTGACACTTAAAGGGGAAAAAAACTAATGAGCAAATCCTCTCCCTTCTTTTGGATGTTTAATTTTTATAAATGCCATGAGACAGTATCCATCATTTTTGGTCATGTACCTAGTGAAACACATTGTTGCGGGTGATAATTGTGGAACTGGTTGACAATTTTGAGATTCAAAGCCTTAGGTTTCATCTAAGGCTCAAGAGAAAGCTGGAATCACTGTCTCAGCTTTTATTCGAACAGAATTTGAAGTATGTGCCATCAGGCAATCACACATTTTCCCTAAACAACAGTTTTTATCTTCTAAACTCCTTTTAGTTGTAGGGTGGCATAATGTGACAGTAAGTGTCTCCAAGTAGTAGTCGAAGCAGATTACACTCTTAAGCATGTGCGTGCTCTGCCTGTCGATCACAAAGTCCCTGTAGCTCTCCTTCCTCATCAATTGTCTTGCTACAATAGAAAGTAAGCAATGGTTACTGGGTGATATTTAATGAAAACACTACCCATGACTCTGAGCCAAATGTGACCCTTACTCTTCTTTGGCTATTAAAGCTTAATTATCTATTCTCCATGCAATTGCGATTATGGATAGCAGAGATCATGAGTTGCCAAAACATGCCAGAAAATGTTTCAATTTTCCCAATTTCTCAGCATCTAAAGTTCTAATATTTATATTGAATTGCATGATTAGTAAAAAAAATACCCTGGCTTGTAGGAAACTTAAATATAAATAATCTTGCTTCTGTTAATTTGGGTGAGAGTTACATCTTTCTTAACTTTTATATTGAAAATGAAATAAAGATGCCAAAGATTAATATTGTAAATTTCCATGGCCAGCATATACCTAAAAGGCAAATATATAAATCTAAAGCAAACAGAAATACATTGCTTAATCTCCACTTATTATTCATTGCACCATTGCCAGGAAGTTAACCATTACATTTTACAAATCCATCACTCCTAAATTCATCTTGGAATAGTTCCTTCTTCCATTATTGTACTAGGCTTTTATAGACTTTTGATGGCTGTCATAATCAGTGCTAGAGGAGCTAAGAGATTAAAGCAGGCTGAACTTATGAAACAAAGAAGATAAGTGCATGTGTATTAATATGTGTTATTTTAACTAGCACCTCAAAAGTAGGACCATGAACTCATACTCTAGGAAGTAGTACCTTTTTTTTAAATAACCTTAAGTCTGACATAAACTCAGTATTTTATGCTCTTCTATAATGTGTGTGTGTGTGTGTGTGTGTGTGTGTGTGTGTGTGAAATAACCAAAAACTAAAAACTTGAAAATTTTCAAAACATTCACCACCAAATACTTTTTTATTTATTGGAAGAAATAATTACATCCTGGATTCTCCTAATAGAGGACCACAAAAGCTAAATAGCTATGTGGATATGGCCTTATAAAATGAGGATAAGCGAAATGAAATCCAGGATATGGAGACAAGAGTTTTATTTTTGTGGTTGTTGTTATTAACCTATTGTGTGAAGTTATTTCTTTTCTCTGTCTCTCTCTGTCTCTCTGTCTCTGTCTCTGTTTCTGTCTCTCTCTGTCTCTCTGTCTCTCTGTCTCTCTGTCTCTCTGTCTCTCCCTCTCCCTCTCCCTGTCCCTGTCCCTGTCCCTGTCCCTCTCCCTCTCCCTGTCCCTCTCCCTGTCCCTCTCCCTCCCCCTCCCCCTCCCCCCCCCTCCCCCCCCCCCCCCCTCTCTCTCTCTCTCTCTCTCTCTCTCTCTCTCTCTCTCTCTCTGTTTTTCCCTCTCCTTATGGTTTATCTCATGCTGTCATTGTATCTGACTTTTGAACCTGGTATATTTATGTACATTTACTTATTTATTTAAAATTGAGATGGGAAGGGGAAAAAGCATGATTGGGAGGGAGTGGGGTAGAAAAACGTGGGAAGGGGTATCAATGTTCAAGAAGTAATGTACCCAATACCTGACAAATGTAACTGAAACCCCTCTTTACATCACCTGGACAATATAATTGAAAGAATAAAAAGAAGTAATTTAGCACCATGTCAAAAAATTAAATGCATTTGGTAATGCAACATTTTGGTATAGAAAAAAGCTCTTCTTATACCTCTCATTTATTTTTCAGTTTCAGGTCAGTTTAATTAACATGCCTATTTTTTGCAGAAGAGAAGGGAATATAGAATCATCTCCTACCCCTGTGAAATTTACATTCATATAGACCAGATGAATTTAGTAAATGAAAAAAATCATACTTGTAATACTAGGAGCAGATAGAGGAATGGCAGGGATACAGTGAGGTAAATGATCAAACTGAGAAGCATCAGGGCTAAGGGAGGAGAACACAAACACAGAGCTGGTGATTCTGGGTAGAGAACCCTTTTAGCTGCACCACAAATGCTGACAAGTAGTTTTTTCTCTTTCAGGCAATTGGTAAGCCTAACCACACATTTGTTTATATCCCATTTGGCAACAGATGAAACATAACTCCCCTCATCTTACACATAAGTTACCTTTAGTGAGTCACTAATGAAAGGAAGGTCACAGAACTAATTCTGTGTGCCTTTCAAGATAGTTATGAAAGATGACGTAGAACGTACTTAGCTTTCTTGTTCCATTGAAATATGTATTTTGGAAGGCCTGAGCACCATATGGGAATTCTGATTCTTCTGAAGCTACTTTGAGAAAGAGAAAGAGAGAGAGAGAGAGAGAGAGAGAGAGAGAGAGAGAGAGAGAGAGAGAGAGAGAGAGAGAGAGAGAGAGACCCAGCTGTTCTACATCCCAGTTGTTTGATTTTTTGATAGTCCAGGAACCAAACCTATAACTTCACAAGGCTTAGATGATTTCTATTCCAGCTAACAATTCACTGTGTCCTTGCAAGTGTTCCCACTGATCAAAGACCACCTGACTGAGCTCTGGCAATTCCTCTCAGCACTACAGCTCAGTGTTGCTATGATGTGCTACTCAATAGGTAATAACTAGACCAGTAGAAAAGGGAAATTGGTGAAAAGCTGTAGAAACTTAGATGACATTCTGTTGTATCTGAGTGAGAAAAAATTGTCACATGCTGAAATGTGGTGGTTTATGCCTATAATCTTAGCTACTCAGGTAGCTGAGACCTGAGGATAGAGATTCAAAGCCAGGCTAGGCAGAAATGTTCAAATGTCTCATCACCAATAAACCAGTAAGAAGCTGAGAGTGAAGCAATGTCCACAGTTCAAGTTCTAATCCTGGCATGTGCTTTGCATGTGGGCATATGTGTGTACACACACACACACACACACACACACACACACACACACACACACACACAGAGTTCACAATGACCAAAAGGATACAAGCACAGTCCGAAGAAGGTGAAAGGTAAGTCTGAAGAAGTAAGAAGATTCCAGGTCATGGAGATTCTGGTATGTCATTTAGTTCGTATTCTGAAACCAACAGATCTGTATTTTAAGACATATGTATTTATAAGGATTAGTTTGTTCCTTGTGAAGAAATTCTTGGAATATTTTGTATTGATTTCTTTGAAAACAAACATGCACACCTACACTAGCATTTTTACAAGAGAAACACTCTGTAAGTATGCTTTTTCTTTTGGTATGCATCCTCTTCAGACAGTCAGAAGAAAGAACTGCTTAGACTAGCACTTCACTTTACTGAAATCAAAGCAACCCATTCTGGATAATGGCTTGTCCAGACATAGTATCAGTCAGGGGTTATTTTCTAGACAGTAGCTTCAGCAGACTGTGGCTTCATTCAGAAGGACATCAGTGTTTCACTGAAATGGTACATGTAAGCACTCTGTGCATGGTTAACCTTTGGTGGCTATAAAGATTACTTAGCAAGAGTCCTTAATTATAGGAACCCTGAGCAGAAGAGAGGTTAACATATTTGCCAAGTTCAGACAGAAATGCAGCACTGAGGCCAAAAGTAAGACCCATACTTTTTGTTTTCAATTAGCGGTACTATCGCTGAATGCTTTCAATTGGTCAGCTTAGTGGCCTGATTACAAAGATACCAGAAGAAAGCAGTAAAGACTGTCATATTTGCTTGCAATGATTTTCTTGGGAAAATGACTGACTTTGGAAAATGCTGACATTATGATAATCTGTAGTTCCAATTTAGTATTCTCTATGTGGCAGAAAACAGATATCTTGCAAAGAAACAGAGGTAGAAAAGAGTTTGAAAGTAGAAACTCTGCTCACATTACCAATAAACATTTATGTTCATGTAAAACCTCTAAAGTAATGCAGATTAAAGGAAGAAAATGCAAAGATCCATTTGGGGTGGATTTGTGGAAGCTGCAAATAAGAGTAGATAGACTAGAAACCCTAATAACAATGTACCTGTTTTGAAAAAACACAATATATGTGTGTGTGTGTGTGTGTGTTAAGATAAAAGCCTTATCTTATTATTCTGAATTGCAGTTGAAACCTCAAGACAGAGAAATAGAGGCTAGTTATGCCCTATAGTCTAAAGAAAGATATTAGCTATGTATTTGTGGGGTTTGCAGGCAACCAAAACAGTCTAGCATCTGACTACTACAACTTCATTGCATAAATGATGTCTAGCTCCAGACAGGCACTAGTGGTTCATGCCTGTAATCTTAGCTGCCCAAGAGGCTGAGATCTGAGGACTGCTGCTAGCCTGGATAGGAAAGACTGTGAGGCTATCTCCTAGCAACTACCAAAAAAAAATAAGTGGAGTTCTTCACATGGTAGAACAAAAAGCAAAAAAGGCTTTGGGCCATCATCCAGGTCCTGAGTTTAAGCCCAGGTGTGACACACACAAACACACACACACACACACACACACACACACACACACACACACACACACACACACTCAAACAGATGTCTGGCTCATCGAAATTTGTTAAGGAAAAGTTTCCATCATCATTGAGGTAGACTCCCTCTCAATATGAAGTCAGAAATGATCAAACGTTGTCCTCAATATTGTGAATGCCTAAAACAAGATATTACATCTCCCTCTCTCTGTGAGCTATTTGTGAGAACCTGCCATCTGTTCCTAGAACACTGAAAAACATGGAGGCTGGTCTTCCTATTTCACCTACAGTATGATGGAAGTAGGAAAGTGAGTAAGCTGACAAATAGACAACCTGTGATTCAGACTGCAATTCCATGCATTTTCACAAGGAACATGATGTCCAAACACCATTGAGCCAAATGGAAGCCTCAGAAGGTAAGGTTGAGAACACTTTGATGAATTCCGTCCAATAGGGCATCCCACAGGAAGCAGCTGGAAATGTGCCTCAGCAGCAGAGGAAGTGAAATTTACAGAAGTCAGCTAGAAAGTGAACCCTGTGTACTAGGCTGCATTTGGAAACTTTCCAATGAAGAGGATTCTGGCAGATGAATTACTAGGGCCTAATGCAAGAAAAACTGTATTTCCTTCCTGCCTCCATCTCCATTCTCCCTTTACCCCATTTTACTGGGGCATTCAACTACTGTGTAAATAGAGAAAGAATGGGAAAGCTCAGGGAAAGAGAACAAAAAAAGAATGCCTCAATCTTTATCACTCAGCATCTTTGATATCCAATTCAGACCTGAGTTGAGGCAGAAAAAATGAAAATTAAACTAAATATCTGCATGAAGATACACTTTTAGAATAAATAGCCATAGTAATACCTGAAAATGAAAAATATCCTTAAGTTTTAGCAATTTGAAAATTGTTGAATCTTCTTTTAAAAAAATAGAGAGACCACAGCTTTTCGTACTGCAAACATGCATGAAAAATATAAAGCTCTCTCCTGTTTATAGCCTATCAATACATTATTCATTTAATAGACTAGTTGTATAAAGAGAAGGCAGCCTGTTTCTTCAGCAAGAGTTGAACTTACCATCATTATTTGAAATGAAATCCTCTAACCTATCACCTAAAGCATAAGAAGAATAACTGAGAATATGTATAATAACAGCTTGCACAAAACTAATAAAAATGTCTGTCCTTTTTATGTCAGTGGTCACAAATTTTAAAAAGTTATGGCAGCTTACAATTAAGTTTCATAAATAGAAAGCAAATATCAAAGCAATAGAGAGGTGGAAGGGACCCCGAAAAGAAGATGTATTACTGGGATGTTGCCTCAGATGTGAATTTGCTGGAAGCTAGTACAAAAAGAGTTCTAAAATTCTTATTACCTGGGTAAACAAAAGTGTCCAGTACTTCAGGGGAATCTCCCTTTGGTTAAAAAAAATCCTAAAATAAATGTTATTATATAAAACATCCAGCAATTCTACTTTAATTTATACTGTCCAGAGATTCTAAAATTTATAATCTGGCTCTATTAAAATGGCCTTGCTATTTTTGCCTGTTATTTTAAATTTAGGAAGATGTACTAGGCCATTTCATACAAGTTGTTTAAGTTTTAAGTAGCTGATTTTTTATAGTGTTATTGGAATTTCATTGAATTTTTTTTCTTCTAATAGTATGGAAGCCTTGAATAAAATAGTCAGTGTTTATCTTCCAGGAACACATTCCAAGACCCTAGTGGGTTCTTGAAACTTTAGACGGCACCAAACCTACATATGTATGAACAAATCTATATATGTTAGGCCCTACCAGAAAACCACACAGATGTCCAAGCATAAAGACAAGAGAAAGTTTATTGCAAGCAAAGGACCATTAAGGAGCCTTCTCCCCAAAAGAACGGCAGCAAGCAGTGTCTAAAGTGACCTTTATAACTTAGAGAGGCTAGGGGTGGGGACTCTAATGTCAACATGCCCTCCAGCTGCCCAAGTGGTAAATAAAATGGCCCGTGGATGCTCAGACTGAAGGTCACTTGAAGGGGCCCTGTTGCCTTATTTGGATGTAACTTCCCCCAGTGGAGTGCTATCTAAGGAAAGGGGGTAAGGTGATTATTCACTGCCAGCATCAAATGGGCCTGGTACTCTGTTTCCTAGCTCCACTAAAGGGACCTAATGATGAACTCTCTGAGAAAGGTGTCTGCCAGGTCCTGGGAAAGGAACATAACCTATGGGAAAAGAGCCTGTTAGACTAACAATATATATGCACAACAGACATGTATGTACACACACACACACATACACACACACACACACACACACACATTTTCACTTTTAAAAAAGACACTCCAGAACTTCTCTTTAGCATCTCAGCATTACACTACTACTCTTACATTTTGGTGAACTACGAAGTAAAGTGAAGGCTACTGAGGTATGAATCCAAGCATACCTGGAAAAAAACATGTTAAGGAATAAGTGGGTGTGCATCAAATGGACCACAGACACAATGGACATGAAGCTAATTCACATCCTAGCAGGAAAAATGTTGTTATGTTGTTATTACAGGATTTTAGGAGACCATAATTTGCAAGTACCTTTAAAAGTTTTATGTAGTAATTTCAGAATGTGAATGGCTATAGTAGTAAACTGTAGAACTTCAAATATCAAGGATTAAGAGAAACTACTGCATAGTAGGGGTGTATGTATGTGTGCAAAGGTGAGCACTTTTATTTTAAATTTTTAAAACTATCTTCACATAGTTGTGCAGAAGAGTTTCAATTCAACATATAAGCTTCTGAGTATGATGAATCTTTATCAATATCAACACTTGCTTCATTTTCTATCATTTCTTCCAACTTCAGCCATCACTTTTAATATTTCTAAATATCTTTTATTGCAACAGTTCACAATTATCTTTATTTTCCTGGAACTCATTTTAGTAGGTGACCAGCACAGACTGGTCCAGAACTCAGATGTTACTTTCGAGTTATTTGGTTTCCTATCTTTGAACAGTACACATATTTCAGGATAGAGAAGAGTGTTCTGAATGAATTAATTCAGTGTAGCCTATAGCCAAGAAATTCCTAGACATCATGCAATGTTTCAGAAATGTTTGTATTACATTGAGTATCATTTGCTGAGCCCCAAATATTCTTATATAATGTCAGAGTGTATGACAAAATGAAATTTTAAAATGACTACCAAAACACAATTTTCACAGTCTTTCTTCCTTAAATTGGTCAGTGTTTGCATAGTGTCTCTGCTCTGGCTTCCTGGCGGAGGATCAAAAGATAGGAATAGTGACCAAGAAATATGCAGGTCACATGTCAAGGGTAAATGACTTGACTTCCTTTATTATATTATCTTGAGTGAAATATGTCTCTTAGCAATACTTTGACTTCAAGCCCCAGTATACACACACAAACACACACACACGCGCGCGCAAACGCACATACGCATATGCGTATGTAAACATACACACATACTACAAAACAAAAAAAACAGGTTTCTCATATATCCTGTATTTTTCTTTGATTTTACCAGTGTATATTAATTATAGTGAACAATGGATCTTATTATGACATTTTGATACCTATTATCTTCTCTTATCTTAACCCATCTTGCTGGTCAAAGAAATAAATGATCTAGAATGAGAAAGACAAATGTGTTTAAAATAGGTTTATCTGCAGTAATATTTTGAATGTGTGCCATTAAGGAGGGTAGGGGCGAGGCTTGACCTAAATACTGTCCCTTATCATTTTTACTTGTCCAGTACTGTACCACTTGAGCCACAGTTCCATTTTCAACTCTTGTTAATTGGAGATTAGACTCTCATGGACTATTGGGGCTCACTTTGAACCACTATCCTCAGATTTTAGCTTCCTAATTAGGTAGGAGTGCATGCATGAACCACCGGTACTCTTCCATCCGTAGTAATTTAAGTCATTTCTATGGTTTGCTATAAACAAAACTAACAATAAATAAAAGTCTGGGAAGAAAAACTGTACCAAAGAAATTTGATTTTTTGATGGGAATAAATTATGAGTTCTAAAACAGAGGCCAAGTAGCCTTTTAAATTGGTGGAGTCCACACAGAAAAGACTTTACAATCTTCCAAGAAAGCCTGTACTTCATTTCTTTTCCAAGAGTCTCAATGTTTTGAAAATAATAATCAGGCTTCTCGCTTATGTTTGATGAATGATTTTCTGAGCAGCTCAACTCTAAATTCAGAGAATTTTGAGAGGAGTGAATTGTTCTTGCAGTCAATAATACTGAGCAGGCTCCTGAGAGCAGAAGACTAGAAGGAGAAATAAAATATTTGTCAGCCACTCTCAAGGACTTGCACTTTTCCCTGTGAAAGTATGGCATTTTGTTTAATAAGTGATGTTTACTTATGAGGCATAGTTTTATTAAAGTGGTTTTCAAACTAAAAGACTTCCTTAAATTTCTCTAATCTTCCCTTGATTTAAGAGCTTGCCTGCTATAATGCCGCACAAGATAGTAATCTGAGCCTTAATACTAGGTCTATAAGGTCTGTTGTCTTGATGGACAACACAATTAATTGAAGAGAATATTGTTTTTATACTTAAAGTAGGGCATTTAAAAGTATTCCTACGTGGTCCCATTCACACGGTCTTTGGTGCCTTTTTAAGTTGCATTATAAACACAGTGTGGTGAAGCTATATGAGCCATTTCAGACTCAGCCTTTTTTGTCTAATTATCAATGTAATTGACTGTCCAGTGAATTAGCAATGAAGTCTTGGAACAATATCTTTTCATACCTTCACATTTCTTTCCAGAGGACATCTCTTGCCTAGATATAATAATAGGAGTGAGAATTCCTGCTACATGTTTCAGATTGCTAGGTTTCCTTTTCTACCACATAAGCTCCTTGCCATGTTTTTGCGCAGTATGACATTCCTAGTATAACATAGCATTTGCTGGTGTTTTGTACTGGGCCATGAAAACTATCAGGAAAGGGTCTCCTGTACTGTCTAGAGAAGGCGAGGTAACATCTCTGAGCTCTGAGATTCAGTGACTCTTTGATCCTAATTTCAGTAACTTCATTATCCCCTTCATCCTCTCTGAATTCGGTGCCTTGGGTTAATTTTCTTTCTTAATAGCTGGTGCCCATAAATCCACTCTGTAATCAAATCTATTGAGTGTTCTCTCATAATCTGTCTAAAATTATCTTCCACTTTTATTACCCCAAATGTCTACATTTTCTTTTTAAAGTAGTCCAACTTTCCTTTGTCTGATCCATTTAGACTTCAGATTCATCAGCATATTAATGGGACCTGCAGTCCTGATAATGGATGAGATTACTCAGTACAGCCACATACTCACAGCTAGCCAAGGCTTTTGGGTCAGGCAATTGGGAAGGCATCAAAGAAATAGTCCAAAAAGTATTAAGAGTAAACACAGGTTAGTAAGTTGTGAACAGGACACATATGGAAAGATAATTTACACAGATGCAACCATTTAAATAATGGTTTGAAAGTGGTCGCAAATGAGAGGTTGCAATATAAATGTTAGGTGAGTACGTTGATACTCAGTTTACTAGTAAATTGAAAACAAGTTACAATGCTCTAGTAAAATGAGAAAAACCTAGAAAAAAGTCCTGCTTCAAGCCAAAATAGGAGAAAAAGCAAGAATGAAGAGACAGCAAATAAATGAAAGAGGACAATTGAGGCAAGCCTGTTAAATGTGGCAAGAAAGGATGAGATTCGGGATCTAATATAATTTTGGTTAAATTTGAGCCTTCGCATTTTTCTAATAAAAGTTATGTTATTATTATCTTATTTCCTCCTTAATTACTTAAATAAGCTTCTTGTATATTTGAAGTTTCATTTTGTCTAATCCTACAGCTAAGTATTATGAGTACAATGCCCTAAAACCCCTAGTGCACTGTGATTATACGTACTCTTAAGTAAAAGTAGAAAAGAGCCTACATATGTAAATATAAATATCTAGACTTTATGGAAATACCTTCTACAGATAATGTTGGTAGCTTTATCTTGAGATTCTAGGATTTTAAAAAATGAGAAAAGATATCCCCAAGCCAATGTACCTAATTATATTAGAAGAATATTATATTAGAAGAAATGTATTGCCATGAAGACAAAGTATGCAAGAAGAGAAATTCGATGGAGGGAAAGTTCTACTTCAAAAAATTTATATCTCAAATTATCTACTGGAATTTTAGAAGGAAATAGCTGAAGCTATCATAAATAGTACCCTAC
Organism: Megascapheus bottae; assembly: GCF_031878675.1. NCBI lineage: Eukaryota > Metazoa > Chordata > Mammalia > Rodentia > Geomyidae > Megascapheus > Megascapheus bottae. Next base: position 33,996,465 of record NC_143509.1, read on the forward strand.
TGACAAAGACCAAAGGGTAATGTACAGTTTTACTAGAATTTGAGACCTGACAAAATGATTGGATCTAATCAATCATTGCAATTGTATGCTACTAAATGACATAGTGAAGAGTATATGGGTCTTAGTCTTTTAACACAGGAACTAGAGCCTTAGTAAATCTGTCAATCACCTCCTGACACATAGCCTCCAATTTGGGACAAAATGTTACATGTAACAGAAGGTGTTATAAATGAAACTTCAGCTCAGTTTACACAAACAGTTCTTGAAATAACTAGTAAAAGATAATACTATTTAAAGTGGACAACTCATATGCATAATTACTTGGGATACTTGGACTACAAACATCTGTATTTATAATTCTTTCCCAAAATGAGTGTGGGTCAGACTTTGTGGGTGGCCTCCAATGAGCTAAATAAGAAGGATTCACACCCCATAGAAAAGGGATCCATGCAGTTTCTTCCCTCTCTCCTTGGAACATATTAAAACTTTGTGTTTCAATCCTCAGTAGAGTAGATACAGATGTAGTTTTGGGTTTAGACCTCAGGTTGGATGAATGCTCTGAAAACTTGAGGAAGTGGGACAATACATGCACAGCAATCCTACCTTCTCAGGAGGCTGAGCTCTGGAAATCACAGTCTCAAGCTAGCCAAGGCAGGAAAACTCATGACACAATTACTTCCAATTAGCCACCAACAAAAAGCCGGAAGCAGATCCGTGACACAAGTTGTAGAACGCTAGCCTTGAACAAAAGAATCTCAAGACTAGCACTCAAGCTCTGACTTCAAGCTCCAGTACACACACACACACACACACACACACACACACACACACACACACACCACAAAATCTCATGATAGAGCTGAGAGTGTAGCTTAGTGGTTGAGTGTTCACCTAGGCCTAGCACTCATGAAGCCCTGTGTTCGATTCCCCGGTATTTACATATGCAGAAAAAGCTGGAGGTGGCACTCTGGCTCAGGTGGCAAAGCACTAGCCTTGAGCAAAAAATGTTCAAGGACAATGCCCAGGCCCTGGTTCAAGCCTCAGAACCAGTAACAAAAAGTTTAATTTATTGTGGGAAAGTCAAGATTATAAAACTAAATAAAATTGATGCCAGTCTTTATTGACAAGTTTTATATGTTATCGAGTTTTGTTTGTGTGTTTGTTTGTTTTTTTAGGACAAAATGTTGAGCCTCATAGTCTCACTTGACTTTTTTTTTTTTCATCATTTTACTTAAGGCTGAAAGTTTTCCACTTGAATCACGTCTCTTCTTCTGGCTTAAAAAATATTTTATCAAATAGTTGTACCAAAGGTTTTCAATTCCAGAATAGAGTTTATGAGTAGTAGAATATAACTTGAATAAGGTCACCCTTTGCATCCTAACTTTCCTGGCTTTCCCTATTCCATGTCTACCCTCAAGGTACATAGCTCAAATTTATATGCTATACATTAGATACAACGTCTTACTTTATGTTGGTTAATTGGAGATAAGAGTATTACACACTTTTCTGCTCAGGCTGGCTTGGAAGCATGATCTTTATATCTCAGACTCCAGGGTGGCTAGAATTGCAGGTTTGACCATCAACACTCTTGTTGGGGCCTAGCCTCCATCTCTGAGGCCTGATTCTGGTTCAGCTGCAATTAAAGGGCTTTGTCTAGGCATTCGGTCTTTTGCATACCTCTCCTAAGGCATCTCTGTGTATGTGACTCGATTGAACCCCCCGCAGTTTCGCGGGTCTCGCAGCAGCTCAAGTCTCGCGCGCTTTCCCGCACCTGTCCTGCCCAGTACCTGAAAGCCCCACCCAGACCCTTAGTGGTAACACAGAGGCCCTCTTCCTATTGGCTAGCTTCCCAGTGCCCACCTTCTCCTACCCTAACAGTATATAACTAATTGTCTGATGCAATAAAGGAGGAGAGCATCAGAGAGAACGAGAGATCACCAGAGATCAGCAGAGAGATCTGATGCGCTTTCATGGTTAACACTGCTTCTGACTCAGCGTGGTTTTTTCTTCCCCGGTGATTGGGGGAGGGCTGGGTCTTCGACACTTACCATCTCGCTCGGCTCCCGGGGGACTACAGGCTGGCCCTGTGTGTCCCTCCCCGTTCCCGTGTTGCTGCCCCGGAGAGGAGAGGAGCAACACACTCTCTCTAGTTTCAGTCATTTATGATTTCTTGAATCAAGACTTTAAGGAACAAATGCTAATATCATTTTTGTGTAAGCATAAGATTTATAGTATTTATAAACTTTTTTTCATAAATATGCCTTAAGGAATTAATTAAATGTATGAGCTCTTGTTAGAATATATTTACAGATGTTATTGAAACTGATTATTACATTTGTTGTAATTTTGTTATGTAAAGTCTTGATTACATTTGTCAATTCCTCTGTTATGGAACTTAAATAAATGTGCCCTGAATTTTACTTTCAAAAATAATTGAGTTCACACATCTATACTGAGCATCTCAGTGCTGCTCCATTTTCTATTTGGGCTACTGGGAAACTTGAGCTAAAATATTCAGTTTATCTAAAGATGGATTACAGATGATTTTAAATTTTTGACTACCTTTCCCTTGGGTTTATCGTATTTATTCTTCCATCCATAATTTCCCATCTATTTACTTTTTTTTCCACAAGTAAGGCAATTTATTAACCCAGTGTACTTTGTTGTTATGCTTCTAATACTCTACACTGTCAGTGAGATTTCTATATTAACATACTACAGAAATGATCCCTGAAAGTATAGTCTTCATCTATTTACTTTTTAAGGAATTATTTTTGTATGGACTTACAGATAGTTATTTTATTCTTCAAATTCTGTAATATTATATTCATTCTAGTGTGCAAATTATTTCAGTTTTGGTTATTGAGAGCTCTTTTCATTGGTTTAAGTCCCTCATTGTAGTGATTACTGATAGCTGCATAACTGGAAATTTACAAGTCTCTAAATTGTATTTGTGAAGGGTATTTCACTGAAGGAGAGTGTTCTACCACTTGAACTACAGTTCAGTGTCTTCATTTTGGTTGGGGATAAGAGTCTCATAGACTTTCATGTCTGGGTTGGTTTTGAACTTAGATGCTCAGATTTCAGCCTCTTGAGTGGATAGGAGTGCAGATATGAGCCACAAGCAGCAAGACTTAACTATATTTTAGATAGAAGGATTTTGTGATATGTAAGCTAAACCAAAATATTCAGGAAAGAAAGTAGATGAAGGTAATGGTCTAGAAAATTTGAACATATTTTACAGCACTAAAATGTAGAGTTTAAAAGTTTTTATGTTACATAATTATCCTTAAAACAAAAAATAAATAACTAAAATTATGGACACTGATACATTTGTATTTTATGTGTATCTTAAATATTTTTATGTTTTATTCATATATATTTATTTGGACAGTTCATGTTTATTGTGTGATAAGCAGAACAGATAAAAATTATTTTAAACTGCCCATTATTCTAGCAATGAGCAATATTGTAGTAAATTTGTGAACATTAAGGCTGACCATCTTTTTTTTTTTCCTCCTGTGAATTTTTACTCAGCCAGAATAATTCTATATACAGCCATTTCTAACATGCTTTTTCAGTTTATGGGCTTGAAGGGCAAAACCAAATACCAGCTCATCTAAAGAGGAAGCATATATTGTAGGAGAAATAATAGCCAACCAGCAGAATGAAGACTTAACAATCAACGACTCTCCTGCAGTCCATGAGCTAATAGACAGAACTATTTCCCCAAGACTCATACTCTGAGCCTACACCTTCCAAATGATTGTATTTGAAGATACACTATAAGAAATTAAGATAAAGTGTTTCATAAGAATGTGTTTGTGACTAGATAAAAGTAGTACCACTTAAGCAAAGACACTAGGATCTTTCTTTTTCTTGCCCTATTATACAAAGACACAAAGCTGTCTGTCAAAACAGAACAAAGGCTTCACCAAACCAAACTAGATAGCTCTCTGCCTTGAACTCCTAAGACTTTAGCACTGTTCTGTGGTTGGTTGGTTTGATTTTGTATTATGTACACCCCAGTTGTTTTATGTACACACTTGCCCCTACAGCAACAGCCACAGACACCCACAAACAGCTATATACACACATGTAAACTTTCACACATGCACCTGAACACACTCAGAGTTTACACATACACACACACCCAAACACACACGAATACTCACACACTTCCACATCCCTGTGCTCCACATAATCTATCACACAGCAACAGCCCTCCCAAACCACACTGCACACATGCACACACACACACACACACTTCTACACAGACCATCCCTTCATCACAGACACCACAGACCCTCACACCTTGCACGTTGATACTGATGGACATGAACACACTGCCAGCTCAGCCAGTAACCTCCTGACATAGAGTCTCAACACATACATAGCCGTCAACCCCCGCAAACATGTGTATACCTTCATACAAAGACATAGACAAGCACAAACCTGTTTCCCACACAGATACCCCTCCAGAGATAACGTTCTGTATACACAAACCGCCGGATATACATGCGTGAACTTTCAGGATTCTGTCTACGGTCCAGAAAGGTTGGGAGAAGAGGTTGGGTATTCAGCAGCTCCAGGCTTCTTGCAGGGCTAGGCCTGGGTCTTGCTGGCAGCTCTGAACTAAGACTGTTCTGTTCTTCAAGCACTTAGTTCATCATACCACAGTAAGGCAGTCAAAGCCAACAAACACATGATAATTTCTAATATATATAATACATATGTGTATTATATATGTATATTATTTCTAGAACTCTGTAATGTTGTTTTACTAATAAAGAAGCCAAAATTCACAAAAGAAAATGGAACTGCTTAGTCACAGTTTCTATGTGGTGTGTGTGTGTGTGTGTGTGTGTGTGTGTGTGTGTGTGTGTGTGTGTGTGTACTAGTATGGAGGCTTAAACTAAAGATCTGGTTGCCTTCCTTTAGTTTTTTCACTCAGAGTTGGTAGTCAACTGTACCAGTTGAGCCACAGTTCCAGTGCTGGTTTTTTGGTGATAAATTGGACATAAGAGTCTCATGGTCTCTTTTACCTGGGTTGGCGTTAAGCCACAGTTCCTCACATCTCAGCCTCCTGAGGTTTACTGAGTGTGAGCCTCCAGTGTCTGTCTAAGTTAATTTGTTTCTAAATGCTAATAATATTTGAATTTGGACCTACGTAAATCTAACTTCAGAAATTATGTGTGCATCTGTCTCCTAATAAGACAAGCAAACACTAAAGATAAGAGCCCATGCTCAAGATTTACAGTGATAGATATATTTCCAGTATGTCTTCACTTAATATATAAGTTAATTGATCATGTACATGGAACTAAATATGATTTATGAAATGCTATAAGTGCCAGGCTTTAGAGTTTACATTTATTCTATAGTCTCAAGATAGGTAACTTTTCTATACTGAATAAAAACGGTGAGTGTTTTAGACTGTGAGTTGCCTACAATCACTGTACAGACTGCGCAGCTCTGCTGTTGCAACACAAAGGTAACATGAGTCAATAAGCAAATGAGTAAGTCTCTGTATGTGTGAGTACATTGTATTTCTTAAAGCAGGCAGGATGTTAAATTTGGTCCATACAAACATGGAGAAAATAGAATCCAAGTCTGTGTGTGAAGACAGTTCTTACTACAGGCATGGGGAGGAAAAAAAGAAGAAATATCAAGTGTGAGAGGGTTAGGTTTCCACTTCAGATGTTGATCACTGTTAGAATTCAGACTGAGAATTATCTCTTTGGTGAACTCAAAGTAATTGATTATGTGATAGTTTAATTCAATTCAATGCTGTTTTTTGTTTTCGTTTTTAGTTATATAAAGTACTTGCTCCTATTTTTATTTGTTGATAAAAAATTAATACTAAGGGCTCAACTGTGGCCTAGTGGTAGAGTGCTTGCCTACTGTGCATGAAGACCTGGGTTCAATTCCTTGGTACCAAGTACACAGAAAAACCCAGAAGTGCTGCTGTAGTTAGAGTGATAGAGAACAAACCTTGAGAAAGTTCAAGTGTAGTACCATGGCTTTGAATTCAAGTCCCAGCACTGGAAAAAATAAAACAAAATTAATACCTAATAAATTTGAAAATAGTCAAATGTGACTGTCACTTGCTATATATGTGAAAGAAAGGGTAATTAGAAAGACAGAGAGAGAGAGAGAGAGAGAGAGAGAGAGAGAGAGAGAGAGAGAGAGAGAGAGAGAGAGAGAGAGAGAGAAAGAGAGAGCACAATCAATAGATTTTAAGAATCAAGAACCATAGAATATCTATTAAACGTTTAAACGTTCTGGGAAGTGGATAAAGAAACTGTCCAAGTTTGAACTCAGAGCCTTGTGCTGGCAAGACTAGCAGTATGCCACAGGCATAATCCACTTATTCTCATCTACCAAGTATACCATTTCCAATTTTTTAATTTGTTATTTGGTAAATCATAATGTGGGAATGTGAATATATGGAAGAGATTAAAGAACTATACAATTTACTGCAAGCACAAGGTAAGAAGAAGAAAGTAAGAAGAAAGCCACTCATTATGGAATCTTCACAAAGAGAAAGCAGGACTTGTCCTTTTCTTTTTCTCTATAAAATCCTCTTGGCATGAGGATTTCTCTGTGAGGCAGTGATCATACAGACTTGACTCCACTTTTTAACAGATGGAGATGAGACAACCCAGGGGAATTTTAATTTATTTGGTCAAGATCACTCAATTAAACATTGCTGTGTCTGGGAAGAAGACAAAACACTATGAATTTCTGTTTCCCGGTTCTCACAGCCACAACCTGGAAAGTGAACAATCCAGTTAATGAGCCAATTTTTGTCTGCGTAATGACAGAACATTGGTTTGACTCATATTCCATAGTTTTAAATTAACCAGCTGTTTAGGTAACATGGTACAAAAAAAATCCAGCTTTCCAAACCAGCCATTACTTTTTCCAATTAAACTGTATTGCCTTATAACAGCCAGACAAGGAGCGTTTACTCATTTGTTCGTGCACTGTTTACTGATTATACACTTAGTGAGCACCAGCTGTTTCCCAACATTGTGCACTGTGCTAAATAATAAAGAAAATAGGGAGACAAGACAACGTCTGTCTGTGTAGAGCTTGGGATATGTAAACTCACTAAGCAAAAGCTGGTGGATAAGTGGCAGTGTGATAAGCTCCATAAGTTGACAAAAGGTCAGAAGCTTGTGAGCTGCAGGAATTCTCTCTTTGAGGAAAGAGTCTGGTGTGCAGAATTTACATTGTACCACTACCATTAGCTAACTCTTTGTTTAGGTTCTTCTAAGGCCTCTGCATCCTCATCTTTGAAGGGATTGGTTACATGTCCATAGTTGCACAATGTAATGTTGGAAGAGGAGCTGAACTGTGGTGCATTCCAAGGAATGCATGCATGTTCATTGCACGCATGCAATGAACATGCTGGATTTCCTAAAGACAGAGCAATGGACTGTCATTGGTACACATTAGTTCAACAAGCTACATAGATCAGAAATTCAAGTGACATCAACAGTGTTTATATATCCAGGATAAACGTCTAGAAACAGAATATGTTCAGAAGAACGGATGGAGCTGGATGGTGGCGGTTTACAACCTGTAATACTTCCTACTCAAAAAGCTAAAATCTGAGGATAAGTGTTGGAAGCCAGCATAGGCAGGAAAGTCTATATAATTCTTATCTCCAAGTAGCTGGAACAAAGAAGCTGGATATAGAACTGTCACTCAAATGGTAGAGTGTCTGCTTTGGATGGAAAAACCTCAGGGACAGTGTTTAGATCCAGAGTTCAATCCCCAGGACTCACACACACATGCACACACGCACACACACACTCACAAATCCCGATTAGCAGTGTCAGGCTCAAAGCAGATAAAAATATTTATGGCTAGAGTACAAAATGAATTATCTGAGTCACTCTATTTTCTACATTAACAACTGCAAAAAGAGCAGGGAAGTAGGGGCAAGACAGCCCTACAAAGGAGAAAGTTGATAGGTAATAGCTAGCTAGGAGTTGATGCAAAAGGAACCTAAGGTTGAAAATCCGATAGCAAAATCTCTGAGAAAAAGCTCTGCAATTTAAGCTTTTCAGTAAAACCACTCTCTAGAGTTCAAACATAATTAAATAAACTTTTCTCATCCCTGAATGCTCTTGAGCCATTCTCTCTTGCAGTGACTTGGTGTCTGTCCTGGATTCCAGAACCACTTGTCAAATATGAATTACTCATATTGTACTTAGACCCCAACTGACCAGTCTTGAGACAATGGATTGTAATACCGTCAACCCACCAAAGGACACACTTGACTCATCTTTGCTGTCTCTACCTCAAGAACTATAAACCCAGAAATTATATAGGAACAAAGTACATACATGTGAACCTCAAAAAATACAAGTTTCAAGTGCTTCTAAGTTTAGGAGCCTGTTATAACCAGGAGCAGTCCTGCAATAGTGAGATTTCCTGAACATTTTGGAAAAGGAAACTAGTAAGCAGTTGCTATATAGGTTATCCTGCATTTCCTGTGGATCTGCTGAGGAAAAAATTCTCTCTATGGCCTGAATAAATCCAAGGCCAGCACTAGGTATCATGTGATATTTAGCCACATGAAATATGTATAATGCAAAATACCAAATCAAATATGGACACCAAAAGAAAATGATTCCTTGTTTTATTCTCTACAGAATTGTCCTGAGATGGTCTTTTTGTACCCTGGGCTAGCTTTGAATCTGAGTGGAAGGAGAGATTGAGGTGAAAGTGGAAGTCAGTCTCCCACACACCAGGCTTGTAGGAAGTGCCTAAGGAGAGAGGTACACTATGGTGTTAAATGACTCAAGGGCATTTTCAGAACAATATAGGAGGATTGCTTTGTGGGAGATTAATGACCTATGGGCTCATTTTGAAGAACTGTTGGTTAATGGGATCATTACTGAATCATAGCCCATATGCTCATCCAATTGTGGTCATGAAAAAGAAGTCTAGGAGGAAAAAAAATGAGAATGTGAATTATCCTACTGCTAATCGTTGAACTTAGCGTGATCAATAAGCTACTTATAAAGAATACCGACAGTTCACCTTGCTATATTCATGAAATGATTCCCACCAGATAGCTGTTGCAGCTGATGAGGTTAAAAGAGAAGAAGGCATTTATCTGTCTGGCAAGGGTTTTTCTTCCATTTGAGGTGGTGCATCACTCATGCTCTGAGGAAATTCTCCTCTCAAGCCTAAATGGTAAAGTTTGGTTGAGAAAAGAGCTAACATCAACGACATTCCTCCTTCCACTAATGACATCCACTTTCTAGAGGCAATTGGTAATGGCTTCTTACCTGTGGATTGGGAATGGCATCTGCGACTCAAGTAGCAGTTGATAGCCAGTCCCTAGCTTTATACTTCCAATGCTCACCTCTAGACAGAAGACTACTTGCTATGAAAAACTGCATCTTCATTCTTATACGCTTATCCAAAAGATTACAAATGAGGATATGGTAATGGTACGTGTTTATTGCTGTACTATTCATCATAGCCAAATTGTGGAAGCAGCCCAGATGCCCTACAATTGTTGAGGGGATCAAGAAAATGTGATCGGTGTGTGTATATATATATATATATATTATATACATCCTATGATAGATAATATATACATATATGATATATAGTATAGTATATACTATGCTATATATATAACATATAATAGAATGGAAGCATTAATTATGTCATATTCAGGAAACTGGATGGACCTGAAAAAAAATTGTTAGGTGAATTAAGTTAGATTCAGAGAGACAAAGGACATGTCTTTTCTCATGTGAAAGTTAGTGCTGCTTTCTAAAGGTATGTAAATATACATAGGTTCACATATACACAAATATATTAACAGAAGTCTAGGATATGCAATGGGGAGAATTCCAATGGTGTAACTCCTACAGTCTAACAGAGGGAATACCAGGAAAGTTGAACTTGAAATGCCAGGGTGTGACTTTAAAAGGGGCGAAAGCGTAAAAGAATAAAGAGGATGGGAGAACATGGTTGTGATATTCAATACACATGGAAAAGTGGAATTAGTAAAAACTGAGGAGATGCATGGGTTTGGGATAGATAGGAGAAAATGATGAGAGGGGCAACATGGAGGGAGCACGATGCATTATCCTCTTAAAATGACATGCAGAATTGAAATCCCTTTATGCAATTACTTAGAGATAATAAAAATAAATGTACCTTACTAATGGAGAATTTTGTTTTGTTTCATGTTTTCTGACTTGGTAGCGATACCAAGATTCCACTAAAGCTGTAAAAAGCTAATCTTCTGAAGTCTTAAGACTCCACGTGACATTTTGGAGTCAGAAACTACAAAGTAATTTAAAGTTTTGAACCATAAAAGGACAGAGGCCTAACATGTTAAATTTTATGTCTGTATAAGAACAGAGATTTGAAGCCAGGCCCGGTGGCTCACACCTGTAATCCTAACTACTCAGAAGGCTGAGATCTGAAGATCATGGTTCAATGCCAGCCCGGGCACAAAAGGACCTGAGACTCTCATCTCCAATTAATCTCTAGAAAAAAAGTCGAAGTGGGGCTTGGCTCAAGGGTAGGGTGGTAGGCTTGAGCTGAAGAGCTCAGGGACAGAGCCCAGGCCAAGTGCAAGTCCCTCCTCCCCCCCAAAAAAGAATAGAGATTTGAGATACATGTGCACACAGGTCATATAAGGCCACAGTAAGAAGATGCCATGTGAAAGCCAAGGAGAGAACCCTCAGTGGAAACAAGCTTTCATGACCTTGATCTTGAGCTTGCAGCCTCTAGAGTAGTGAGACACAAATTCTCATTTTTGAAGACAAATAAGCTGACAGAAATTAATGCTGTAAGAAGTATATCTCAGAGAATATGTGTTTTTCTCTTCCAAAAACTCTAAAGTATCATCATCTATTTAGACTTCCAAAGTTCCTCACTGGAATTAAGATCCAATTACTCACAAGCTTGAGAATCTGCCCTCTACTGGTGTCCTTGTGTTTCTACCTCTCATTGTTATAAACTCTGTCTTGCTATCCCCTACAAACTGCATACAGTGAAAGAAGGGCACGGGTGGCTCACAGCTGTAATCATAGATACTCAAGAGTCTGAGATCAGAGGATCACAGTTTGAAGCCAGCCTGTGCAGAAACATCTGTGAGACTTTTATCTCTAACAAACTGCTCAGAAAAAGCCAGAAGGGGCACTGGAGCTCAAGTGGAAGAGCAGTAGCCTTGAGCAATAGAAGCTCAGGGACAGGGTCCAGGCCCAGAGTACAAGCCCCAGGACTGGAGGGGTGGGGGATATGTGATGTAAAGTGAGAGATTTACCAAAATAATACTTTTGAAAATGAATTAGGATGAATTGAGGTCACAAGAGCAGATCCCTCACAAATAGGATTAATGTTATAATGAATGTCCCAAGAGAGGCTGTATTTCTCTCATCATACTCCATGCTGTACTTTGTGAGGCGACACTGACAACTCAGAACCACTGTCATTACAATTTGGGAAAGGGCTTTCATTGTCCTTACCATGTTGGATCTTCATCTTAAGCTCTTCTTCAAAACTGTGAAAAAATAAATTTTTATGAATCACCCAGTCTATGCTGTTTGTGTTGACTTCTAATGATAATAAAAATGATGAAAAACTTAAATTTTATTAAAAAATCCATCTCTCTTGCATACTGTCTCTTAGATGTCTAAAATAGTAAAGATATATAAATGTATGTACTAATAATGCAAACAAACATTTTTGTTCCTTTTTTGTCAGCCTTAGTTACAGGACACATCCCTTATCAAGCCTCTTTGATGGTCTTCTTCTAAAAACCCTATCTACGTTAATCAAGGGAAATTATACTCAACTTCAGATCCCTTGGTATCTTGTTACTTGAAAGATGGCAGAGAATGGTGAAAGGGGTGACATTACCACTAATGCATTGTATTCATAAATCGATCTGTTGTGTTGAAACCTCTTGTTAGACCTAATAAAAAATAAAAATAAGTTACTTCTAGTAAGATTTTCCTGATACCATCTTACTGAGATACCCAGGCTTTGGTTTCAACATCACTGGAGAACCTGATATGTAAGCAGTATGCATCTCCCATCCCACTGAGACCCACTGAATTATAACCTATATATTTTAAAGTAAGATCTCCATGTGATTTGCAGGCACATTGAAATCTGAAGGTCACTATCCTGAAACACAGGGATATTGTATTACAGAGGAGAAGGAAAAAAACATTTTTGCCAGTAGATCTTAGCAGTTGCACATGCTGCACAATTGTATAGTGTTCATTGTTCTGCCAAAAAATAAAAATTTGAAGAACTCTGTCACACAGGGTTACCTGGGCAGAGATGAGATCTTACCAGTTGCCACCAAATATAATGAGCTGTCATTGTCCTCCATCTAAAGACCACCAGGAACACACACAGATGAGCATATTAAATATATTGCTCACTAGTTCGAGAGAGCACATACCACGGAGGATCTCAGACGTCGCAGTCAGATGATGTCAGGAAAGTCTTATTAGTGTATTTGGGCTGTGGTTGAGAGATAGTGAGGAACTTGAGTCCTGCTGTAAATTGGGTGCTGTCAGAAAGCAGTGATAATTCTATAATTGGCTACTTCAATAAATCTTATTCATAGGGATGGCAGATTGTACAGGGGCTTGAGCTGTAATTGGAAAGTACTCTCATGCAAACACACATACACATGCATACACAGTCCTCAGTCATCTTGCTGAAAGACTGAACTATTTAGCATTTGAGGCTTGAAAATATCCACATTTTGTAGTCAAACAATTTTCAGAAAAGGGCTGTTTGTGTTTTCACCTATCATGAATACAGAATAGTTTTATTGGATATTAAAGTTTTATGAAATTATTTCTTTTTGTGAAATTATTTTTTGAAATTATTTTCACAGAAGACCAGCTCTATAAGTGTTATGCATAAAGCAATGTCAATATTTTCCTAATAAGACACAATGTAGAAAAATTCCAACAGCACAACTAAAACAAAACATGCTTAAGTTGATTCTTGAGCATTTCTGGACCTTCCTATGTGTTCTTCCCAGATCACATAAAATATTCTGCCAGATTAGAGATCTCAACATTTAACTCCTGCAGATGAAAGTCAGAATTACACAAATGGAAATTCCAGTCAGACTTGATACAGGACCTTGAGGACAATCCAGAGAAAACTATTTGGCCAGAATTTTTTGACCTAGAGAAATTTAGGCTTCTCTGTGGGGAGAAAGCACTTCAATGCTCTATCTATACCCTCTTCAAGAAAATAGCAACAAAGGTGACAATTCAGGACTGAAGGGCTAGAGGTAACAGATTTATTAGTGTAAAGATATCATAGATGACTGGGTATGGTTGTTCATTCCTTTCAATCTTAACTACTTGAGAGGTGGAGATGGGAGAATCTTATTTTTGAGCCAATCTAATCCCCTCCCAAAATGTCAACAAAACGATACATAAAAAAGAAGCAAAGTGTATGATTTTTGCCTGTAATCCCTGTTATATAGGAAGCAGAGGTAGAATTAAGGACTGAGACAAATCCAAAACACGAGACTTTATCTGAAAATATTAAAGGATAAAAATGATTCTGGGCATAACTTCTGTTACAGAGCATCTGCTGAGCAAGTGTCAGGTTAAGTTCAATTGCTACTGCTGCAATGAATAAACCAACAAATAGATAATTAAGAAGCCATCAAGAATCACCACATTAAGAATTTAAATATACTGAGCCTTCTGAATCCACTCAGAGAAGTACTGGTGAATCATACTGTTCAATCGATTAGTTTTACAAAAAAATTCTTTTATTTTTTTTACAAACAATGCTATTTCAAACGAATCTCATCAAGAACATGAAATTGTATCAAATTTCATTTGAAAAAAGAATTGAGGAAAGTAAGGGGAAAAAAGCTGTGGAAATGATTTCTTTAATCTTTTTTCTCAATCATCCAGTATTACGTTAGAAGACAACCATAGAAGAACAGAATCTTGTGCCATCAAAAACAATTAGGAGACTCTTAGTGATAGGGGAAATGTCCTGTAATTTAGTCCTTCTTGCCTTGGTAAATTGGGGCAACCACTCCTAACTGAAAACCTTCACTTTTCAGAATAAAATGGCCAAGACTGAACAAATCTTCAGCACATTGTTTCTGTAGAAAGGGCAAGAAATAGAAGTTGAGGCCAAAATGACCAAAGCCATCCTGTTTCAATTGTGGTTCTGAAGAATAGTGAATGAAAGATTTTCCAAAGTGCCACAGAATGCTGCTCAAATAAGTGAACAGAGAAAGGAGGACATGGGTACCTGGGGTGAGACTGGCAATCAGAACTTTTAACAGCAACTGCAGGCAAAAGTAGAAGAAAGATCTGGAAGACTCAGATAGGAGTTACTAGGGAAAGACTTCAGGATCAACTGTGTGTTATGGACAAGAGTGTTCTACCTTTTGTTAAATGTGCTATTCTGGGTACCAATAGGGTGTCTCCCAGAAGATGGAGAATTCAAATTTTTGCCCTATAGAAGGGGGAAAAAGTATTGTTAGTGGAAAAGCAAGTGGAAGAATATGGCAGTGTGATTGACAAATCATCTCTGGAAATTGGTTATTTACTCAGAATTTCCTCTGTCTTCTCCTAGAGGAATTCCAGATGAATAAAGGACAATTGCCCCATACATATTCAGGCATGCCAAAAGAAAGATGGATGCATTTGCTGCTTGAATTACTTCCAGTCACCCCATTTCCTGGCAACAGGAAGTTTTCATCTTTGTCCAAAGAAGCAGAAAGGAAACAATCTAGCATCCTCCTTAGCTGACAAAGAACCCACTGGCATGAAGACACCATGTGGTGTGCAGAAGAAAAAGCTTTACTGTTCGCCCACTATCCTGACCCTCATCAAGCCCACAGTCCTCAAGTGTGGTTCACCTCACCTCTGACTCACAGTGGCCCTCCCCAAACCAGAACCGCATCTGCTTTTCTCAGAAAGCAAAGAAAAGGATGAAGGGACCAAAAGACCTTATATGCATACAAAGCAATATCATGCAGAAATAGAATGGGGAAAGGAGTAGATTCTCTTTGGATAGATTCTAAAAGTGCTTTTCTTGATAGTAACAAAAAATTGGGACTTAAAAATGTAACTAACCACCTTCAATATGAAGATGCTTGAACGTTTTAGAAGATAGTCTAAAATCCATGGCACATTTTAATATCTTGATCAAGCTTATAACAGGTATAACATCCAGGTGAATTTGAGACTATGAAAAAATCTAACACAGAAACAAACAGGGCTCTGAAAAAAAATAGCTCAAGATAGCATCAAGAACTTGTATTCATTTAGTTAACACTAAATGGACAAATAAATGAAGCATTTCCTTATTTATCCTACACGCTTTTACATCTATCCAAAAGTTAATCAGGATCATAAGTAAAGCATGTTTTAAATAATAAAAAGATTAGACTCACTAGTTTAGTGAATTTTATTCTCATCGTAAGAAATGTGGGGTGTTAGAAACATTTGACATTTACATCTCTGGGGTGCTGCAATGACCAACTCTCATTCTGTGCCCATCTCATGATGCCCTTTCCTGCAATTTGCAGAAGAGCTGTGCCTGCAGTCTGTGCACACTTTATCCCTACAATGTCTCAGAGTCCTGTGGACAATGGCTGAGGAGGCGAAACACCACTCCAGACCTACATCTGTCCATCTGCTTGTAAGTTAGTGCCATCTGTTTCAGAAAAAAAAACAAAACAAAACATTAGTCTTATTGCATTTATAAATGAATACCCTGTTTTTTAAAAATACCCTTTAACTAGAATTATGACATTTAAATCTCTTTGGTATATTGTTTTCCCTATTTTTGCATTTTTGCTAATTATTATGATGTCAAGTTTTATATGTCAGTTTTGAAAAGAAATATTCAAAGCATTTCAGATTACATCATCTCTGATCTCCAAATGTGAAAAATATCCTCTTTAAGAATTTTTCTTCTTTGATTGCAGAGTTGTTGTTATTGTTGTTGTTGTTGTTGGACTGAGGTTCCAAGCCAATCTGAGCAGGAATGTCTGGGAGACTTTTATCTCCAATTAACCACCAAAAGCCAACAGTAGGGCTGTGGTTCAAATTGTAGCGTACTAGCCTTGAATAAGAAAGCACAAGGACAGCACCTAGGCCCTGAGCCGTATGCCTCTCATAAATAAAATGGAAAATCCTGATATTTAGGCCCAGAATTTAATACCTAATATCAGGACACAGATATAGACACATAGTCACATACACATCAACACCACCACCACCACCGCCACCGCCTTAACCTCCTGTGTAGGACCACATGCCTGGTCATTCTTAGCTCTTTATGCCATAGGCTGGCACTTTATCACTTGAGCCACAGATCCAGATTATTGCTGACTAGTTACAGATACTTTTCTCAAGGACTTTTCTGCTCAGACTGACATTGAGTCTTTTTTTTTCTCTCTCTCTCTTTTTTTTTTTTTTGCCAGTCCTGGGCTTGAGCTCAGGGCCTGAGCACTGTCCTTGGACTTTCTCAAGGCTAGAGCTCTACCACTTGAGCCCCAGCACCACTACTGGCTTTTTTTCTATGTATGTGGTATCCAGGAATCAAACCCGGGTCTTCTTGCATGCTAGGCAAGCACTTTAACCACTAGGCAAAACTCCCGGCCCAGACATTGAGTCTTAATGCTTAGATCTCAGCCTCTTGAGAGGTGGCACTGGTACTTGACCCATTCAAGTATTTTTTAAATAAACATTTCAATAAAAGATTACATTACTTCTCATACTTACTTTTGTAAATTTACTCACTATATAAAGTTACAACAGCTTGATTCATCTTTGAGGTTTAATGAATTAATTTTCACCCTCACACCCCTCACACACATACTTTCATATATAAATGGACAAGTTAGAACCAATATGTCACTTCTGATCAAACAGATTCCTTTTAATATTCAACATTCTGAATATTTATTTTCCATGTATTTCTGCTCTTACATTCTGAGCATGCCTTTATATGCTACTAATATGACGAAGAAAATCAGAGAGTTTTCCAATGACAATGTGATTGAATGGAGTACATGCACTACTTGAGAGAGAGATCAGAGATATGCAATCAGAGATCTGGCTTAAAGCCAGCCAGAGCAAGACTATGCATGACACTCTTATCTCCAATTAATCATGAAAAAGCCAGAAGTGGAGGTATGGCCCAAGGTTTAGAGCCTGGAGCATTCAGCAAAAAAGCTAAAACACAGTTATCATTATCTGAGTTCAAGCCCCACTACACACACAAAAAAAAATAGAAAGGTTGGCACTAGTGGCACATGCCTAAAATCCTACCTGCTTTTAAGGCTGATGTCTCCGGAAATCAGATAACAGCTAGCCCAGACAGAAAAGTACTTGAGACTTTTTATCTCCAATTAGCCAGAAAAAAAAAACTTACAGAATTGGAGGTGGAGGTCAAAGTGGTAGTACAGTAGCCAAAAGCTAGAAGTTCTGAGTTCAAGTCCCATTGCTGGTCTTACGTATACACAATCATATACAAAAAGGTAAATCCTTATGATTATTCAGCAAGTTGTGATCTGAAGGATTGCAATTTGAGGCCTGGGCATAAAAGTTAGCAGGACTCCAAGATAAATAAATTTGTGAAGAGCCGGGTTAGAGGCATGGCTTAACTGGCAGAGCATCAGCTATGAGCAAGAAATTTGGGGGTGGAAATCTGATTTTGGTAGAGGACAGAGAAAGAATGAAATGCTTAGGTCAAATATTTTCATCCTTAAAAGTGAAACAGAAACAAAGCTACTTTTTATCGGGAGGTTATAATGAAATTGCTCCTCCAGCCAGCATCATAGTGCAGCACTAACTTTATTCTGTCTCATTCAAAAGGAACCTCAAGAGTCAAGAATCAAACAATTCTCCTTTCTGGAAGGATCACAGTAGAAGGAAGAACCAAAATATCCAGAACTTTGGGCTGGACATCAGGCCTGTTTGTCAGCCACCTAATAATATCCTTGTTTCATGTAGAGATGACAAATTTAGAGCAATTTTGTGGGAGAAAGTGGAGCTGAGTTACACAGTATGTTAATTGGATATAGTCTAAATTCATGTAGTCATGCTTAAAAGAGAAAGAATCAGTTCAAATAGTGAATTCAGTTGTGCCTACCATTCTTCTCAGCATATGTCATAGAAAACTTACAATAAGACAGAATATTTCAAACAGCTTTTTCTTCAAGGAATGAAATATACATACTGTAGGCATAACTTGGCCTTGAAACTTAACCTTCTACATCCTTGGATGTTCAATACAAGAAGTGTGGTATTTACATTGGGAAAGAAGTGTGGTGCTGACCTAGGCCTCTGTTACCTTATACCTGTGATCCCAATTTCTCAGGAAGTTGAGACTTGGAGGATTACATTTTGAAGCCAGCCTGGGCAGAAAAGTTAGAGAGCTCCCATCTCCATTGAATCAGTATAAAGCTGTGGTAGAGGTACGGCTCAACTAGAATAGCATCAGCTGTGAGCAAGAAAGCTGAGTCAGTGCAAGGCCCTAGGTTCAAGCCTCTGTACTAACACAGAAAAGGAAAGGTGGTGTTGGACTGAGAAATTGTATAATTCATTCATTTGTTAGGGCAAAATTTTTTATTTTGTACGGTGCTTTTCTGTTACCCAAAGATGCAAAATGAAGAAGATGAAAGATCTTTAGGCTATGGGAGCATGTAAATACTGAAGAGAGAGAGCATAAATGAAATTTAAAAAGCCACAGTGAAAGGCTATGTATAAAGCAAAACATTACTGGGAATAAAAATGTAGAAATGGCTGTTTCACATACTTTACTCAAGTAACTTAAAAATTGACTACAAACCAGGCCACACTAATGCCACCAACACATCCATGTTCACAATGCAGCATTGTTTACCATAGCAAGATATGCAATCAATCCTGATGCCCCTGAATGAACAAATGCATCAAGAAAATGTATCTATACACCATGGAATTGTATGCTTCCATCAGAAAGAATGACACTACCCCATTTGTAAAGAAATTGAAAGACTTGGAAAAAATTATATTAAACAAAGTAAGCCCGACCCAAAGAAACATAGGTTGCATTGTTTCCCTCATTTGTAGTAGTTAGAATGAACCTAAACATCTACAAGTAAACCCAATGAATAGGCAAAAAATTACACCTGGATGTGATTATTTAAAAGGGACTCTAAACATTCAAAAAGTGATACAAAAGGAGGATGCTCTTGGGAGAGGAGCACAAGGGCTCATAGTCATGTGTATATGATCATATAAAGTGCTGCTCATAGAAATTAATTCCATGAAAGGGAAACAAAGTATTTTTATTGTACTTTTTGAGGCTATTTTATTTTATGCTGTTTTATCCCTTTTGTCACAATTTTTGGTTTGGGTACCCTTTGTACACAAGTTTATCTGATTTGGGAAGGGGATGAGGAAGCACAGAAACGGTGGGAAAAAGCAGGAACTCACAAAGGTTTACTATCTGCAGTGATGCTAGGCACTATGTTAAAATTAACTATGCAACTTGGGGAGAAGGAGGGAGAAAATGGAGAAAATGATAGACCAGCTGACATTGTACAAAAGAAATATATGTGTTACCTTATTTATATAATTGTAACCCCTTGGTACGTCACCTTTATAACAAAACTTGTATAAAACCAAATGTGAAAAAAAGAAAACATAGTGATGAATGGACATGGAGCTCTTTTCTGGCCTAGAAACTCTAAGTTTGGAAAAAAGATTGAAAATAATTACAAATGTAAGCAGAATTTTATGAAATATCATATATAGATATGATATTATCTATTCACCCAGAAAACTGTAATAAATATTTCTTTTCTGTTTACTAAGTTTCAAGTACTTTTTTTGAATGCAATTGCACAATCAATATGTATCTGTCCTCATAGATATTACATTCTAACCTAATTAGAATATATATAAAGATGTAGAAACAACCTTGATCTCCTGTAAGGTAGAAGAGATGAGATAAGGTATCCTCCAGAAATGGAAAGCTGCTCAGCCTATACTAAAGATAGAGTTTATGTACATATATTAAATTGGAGAACTTACCAACCTTTACTATGAAGTATTTGTATTACTCTTTAGTGTGTAACATATAGCTTTTAAAGAGGTGATATTTGGCACATAAATGAACATTTTAAAATATTAATATCTGTTCTTTAATTTTAGATGTTTAGAATATATATATATATTTTCCCTAGTTATACATAGTTAATCCTAGCATCTATTGTGTCTATAACCAATAAATACATGTTAGTAAATGTAAACATCATCACTTAGTATTAAGTCACATTGCTAATATTTTAAACACATCACAAAGATGTTAATTTAGATATCAAAGAAAAGTCTAATATTAACCTTGAAAAGCACTAATATTCACAACAAATAGAAGTAATTATTGAAATACTCAAAGCCTTTTTTCATGTTTGCCTTCTTTGTTAGCTTCCCAAGAATCTTTCTTTGAAGAGGAATAAATTGTGGAGCTGGGAATTGTGTTTTAACATTTGCCCATCTTCTTCTAATTAAGGGTATTTATCCTAACCTACAATAGATATCCAGATTTTCATGTAAAACTCCTTAATTTACCTTTTATATTAAAGGGAAAGTAATAAACATTGGTGAATTTTATATGTGCATGAAATAATTTGCACAAAGCTATTGAAAATGAGAGCGAATATAAAGATTTTCATGTGATAGGGCCAATTGTTCTACTGAAACAACAATCTTAATTTTAATAATAACTTATACAAATTAAAATCTTGACATGTTCTAGATTCATACACACATCCACTCTCACACAAACACACAAACACACACACACACACATATATATATATATATATACACATGATTTTTCTACCCATTTATTCTTCAAGCAATCTATAGTGTAATACTAACTGTATTCTTGCATTGTACACTATTGGGACAATGGTTTTATCTATAGCGAATAGGTCTCTAAACCAGTGGCTGACATTTCTCTACTTCGCAGTGTGCATAAGGTGATTCAGAACCTAAACTTTTGAATTTACCAGATTTGGATTATTCGAAAAGAAAATACATTGAAGACATGACATTTCTACAGAAAAAAAGGGTATAGGTCTCTTCATTTTGACCTAACGATTCGTTCACACAAATTAATTTGGATTGGCAGTGTCAGGGTTCCTTATGGAAGCTGGACACCATAGCTTACCTACCTATACAGGAGGCTTAGATCTAAGGAATGTTGTTCAAAGCCAGCCTAGGCAAGAAAATTCCTGAAATTCTCTGTTTAGCCACTGAAAAACAAACAAGGCATAAGTGAAGCTTGATTCACGTCATAGAGCACCAACATTAAATGGAAAATGAAGGGACTGGTTCGGGGCCTGAGTTCAAGTCCCAGTACTGATTTATGTACATAAAATTCTGATTCATACAAAATGTCCACAGCATACCTTAGACAGGGGTCCCCCGGCCATCAACTCCATAGTGTCCAGTCACTTGAAAATGTCAGTATGTTGACAGAGACAGCAGCAGTAGGCCCAAGTGTAGGCAGAATTAACATCTGGCTGAAGAAAAGAGAGAAGACAGGGCTAAATCCGAGAACCAAAGACCAAGCAATCCCTTCCAACAAAATCAAAAGAAAAGACACAATTTTGACTTATTTGCTTCCAAAATTTTGCATAATATGTAGGTATATGTTTAGACATTCATACTCATGGACATGTGCTTAGCTTGTAAACACAGACAGACAGACAGATAGACACACACACACACACACACACACACACATACACACACAAGCAAAATCTTAAAAATTAGATACAAACAAAAGTAAGCTAGTGGTAGCTGGATGCCAGTGGCTCATGCTTGAAATCTAGCTACTCAGAAAGCATAGGTCTGAGGATCAGGGTTCAAAGCTATCCCATGAGATTCTTATCTCCAACTAACCACCAGAAGACCAGGTGAAGTCAAAGGAGTAGAGCCCTAACTTTGAGCCGAAGAGCTCAGGGACAGCACCAAGGTCCAGAGCTCAAGCCCCATGACTGAAAAAAAAAGCTAACAGAATTTCACACAACCATCAGAAATATTATGTCATTTTCAGGCAAATGGACAGAGAACAAATTGTGTGAAGTGAGAAAAGCCAGGCTTGGAGACACAAGTAAATTATGTTCTCTCATTTGAGGAAGCTAGATCTAAACTACACTGGGACAAAATACATTATACAGAACTCTAGGCATTCACACACAGTGAGATTCCAGAGGAGGATATTCTCAAGCGAGGAATACAAAGGTGTGATGCTTATGTGCATCTGATCATGTAAAATGATATTTATCAAAATGAACTCCAGGAAAAAGAAATGAGAGGATTTTACTATTTTCTTTTGGCTTTGTTTATCTATCTTTAGGAGGATAAGGGGGAGCACAAAAATGGAGGGACAAAGGGTAACTGGAAAGCAGACAGCACTGGAACTTGATAGACACTATGTTGAAAATGAATTATCCAACTTGTATATAGAAACTAAAGGGAAAAACTGAGAGAGAGTGAAAGGTAACATTAGTTCAAAAGAAATGTACTCCATACCGACTTATGCAACTGTAACCCCTCTTGTATATCACCTTTGTAACAATTAAAACAACATTCAAATATCAATTTAATTAAAAAATAAATATGTTAAACTTGTCATTTAAAATATGATGTAAAAATCAACATTAATAAATTCTTTAAAAAATGGGAGGGGTATGCCAAATATCCATTTTAACCTGTAAAATTCACAAGGGTTAATAAAAATAGTCTGCAAGGTAGATAATGTTTAATCTATACATCAGGAACATATTTAACCTGTACAAATATCCATTTTCTCTTCTGTTAAGTGGAGGTAAAAATAATGACTTTGAAATTATATAAATTGTAAATGATACTGCATTCAATATGTAAGTACTGCATAAGAACCTTATTCTGTGTGTGCATGCCTGTCCTAGGGCTTGAATTAGGGCCTAGGCACTGTCTCTGAGCTATTTTGCTTAAGGCTAGTGCTCTTCCACTTCCTCCACAGGTCTGAATTTATGGCTGGTAACTGGAGACAAGAAGTCTCTTAGACTTCCCCGCCCAGCCTGCCTTTAACTGTTTCAGCCTCCTCAGTGGCTAGGATTGCAGGCCTGCACCATCAACACCCAGATAATCTCCTAATATCTGAAGAATCTTCTTCAGAACCAATTGTAAGTGGGGGATGTTCATGCATTTGGATTAATCTGATTAAAATATTGAGAATATCGAGATTTTTCTAAAGCAATGATGCAGAACAGCCACATACTCTGCAAGTTGTATTGTTATGAGTATGACACTTAAATTATTGTACATAGGATATGCAATTTTAAATTCCCTTCCTACTTCCTCCATTATCAAGCAAAGGGTTGCTTTTTGATCCAATCTGATCTGTCTTTCTTTCCCCCTCTCCAAGCCTGTCAGATCTCCCCACCTCTTCTCCCCACCCCCAGGCTCTGCAGCCAACATTGGAACTTGCCTTGATTGATGGCATGGTACTGAGTTCCAATACTTATGGAGAAAAAAGTCACCATGCCTTCTCCCATGTGCCATGCTTTCTAAGCACACAGAGCTGTATGCAAGAATTCAAGGCTAAAACTTGGAAACAAAAGGACAGTTTCTATTCTGTCACACTCTCTCAGAACTGATATCTTCACTGGAAATCCCCAATTCCTCTTGACACTAAATGAATTGCCCGAAAGGGAAAGCTGGATTCTCTGGATATTAGAGCTAGATGTTAGAACTATCAAGTCCGAGACCAAGAGCCAGAACAGAAATTGGCTGATAAGTCTGAATATGAGACTTCACGGGTTCCTGGGTATTTCTCTAATTACACCTAAACACATGTCTTTAACATGAAAATGAACTGAAATACATATTTTCCCCTTTCCATAAGTGTAAGTCTTCTTTCTCTGTTCTTCACTACTTGTCTCTATATTTGATATGCTGAGGTAAAGAGGCCAGACTTGACTGTGTTGGAATCCCAGAATTGGAGTATCTGACCTTGAACTCTGGTAAGTTTTTTTTTTCTTAATGTTGATCCTTTTTTGTGTGTGTGTGCCAGTCCTGGGCTTGAGCTCAGGGCCTGAGTCCTGTCCTTGGACTTTCTCAAGGCTAGAGCTCTACCACTTGAGCCTCAGCACCACTTCCAGCTTTTTTTTTTCTATGCATGTGCTACCGAGGAATCGAACCCAGATCTTCATGCATGCTAGGCAAGCATTCTACCACTAGGCTAAACTCCCAGCTCCTGTTGATGGTTTTTATCAGTGCAATTACTTGTATTTTTCTGGTGCTTTGGTCTGACTTTTAGCTACTGAAGAAGCTAAGTCTTAAAATAATAAAGTTTTACAGGTGTGTGTTTGTGTCAAAATGTTTTGAATGTTCACATATTATTTTATACATCATTATATATAATTATATATGTATATCTGTACATGAATATATGTGTTTATGACTATTTTTCAGAGCTATGGACCAAACTCAGAGACTTGCATTTTCTAGGCAAGTGCTGTTCCATTGAAGCAAATCCCCAGCCCTGATTGTAGTATATTTTAACACCCTATATGTGTATGACAAGAAATGTGTTGATGTAAGTGTCTATAATTTATCTAAAGTTTGTGTAAGCATTTACAGTATTAAACTGATGTCTAGTACATGCAAAGTGATTCTCTTTTATATAATGTGCATTACATCTAATTTACCATATAAAATGGTCGATGAAACTTTTGGCATTATCACTGCATTCAAGTGCTATATAAACTGTTGCATACATTTATTTTTCATGACTAAATGAACATTGTTTTCTATATGAGCGGCACTTGTCTTTCAGGATAAGTGGGCTTGGCATCATCAGCTTTGTTCTCTACACTTCTAATTGGTCCAAAACTTGTATTTTATTACACGAAAATGGCAAATGTATTTCTGAGAAGAAAATCAAGAGCCTGATGGTGCTGGCATAACATTGCCAGTCATAACAACTGGCCTACATTTCTGTGTGCAATGGAATAACAAGACTTGTTTGTCGATTGATAAACAGTCTAAGCTGTTTGTCATTCAGTTTTTGATCCTTCCCTTTAGCACTGCAGCCAACCTCATAGAAAACAACTTCAGCAAGTTCTTATTTTCAAATACATTTAAAATATTTTTTCTGGTTGATTCTATTTTGTATTTTCTTTGTAAATCTTTGTGTTTTCTTTCTAAAACTGTTGGCTATTGACATTCTACTGAAGTGAAACTTGTTTGTTTTGTTGGTGTGTGTGTGTGTGTGTGTGTGTGTGTGTGTGTGTGTGTGTGTGTGTGTGCATGCGGTGATATCCCTTAGCTCTCCCCCCCACCCCAATTTCGCTCTGGGTTGATACCGCAGCTCCAATCAAGCACTTTGCTGGCTAATTGGAGATAATAATCCTATGACTTTTCTGCTTGGATTAGTCTCAAGCCGTGATTCTTAGATCCTGAGTTAGCTAGGATTATAGGCATAAGCCACTGTCACCCAGTTGAAGTACAACTTCTACCAAACAATTTGAGCAGTATTTTGAGATGGTAAGTCATTACCTTCATAAACGAGAATAAGCAAATGCTGCAGCCTGCCCGGTTCCATTCCCCCACACCCCAGATAAATTTAAGAAAGCCCTGTCTTTTTCCTGATGGAGCTCACTGTCTATAACCAGGGTGCTCGCTTTACTTGATGGTGGAATTTCTGCAGTGTGACCTTACACTGGCAGTGCTCTGTCAGAGAGTGCAGAGAAGATATAATGCAAAGGCACCTGCCCTCGGTGTCAAAATGCAAATATATGACTTTCACACCTGGGCAATGAGGATGCACTCGCCACGCCTTCTGGGATGGGCCCACTTGGAAAGGGTATCAGCTTCATCCTACGCATCTTGTTGGATAATGAACCCCCAAGACTGGAGCAATCCAAGGTAATCAGTCCAGGACTTTTGCTCCCAGGTAGACTTGTACTTTGCCACCAAATAATTTCTTGCCTTAAAACATAAAACAAAAACAGCTACTCACAAACTTCAGATATCAGATGAATCTACAAGAAAGTCTATTTAGCTAATGTGGTTTTTAGGGTGAAGAAATGAACAGGCTGAAAACACTAGCACAAAGTCATAATGCGTTATAATAAACTACAGTACAGTGAATAAGTGTAATTACTCTACTTGGATGGATGCTTTTTTTAACTCAAATAGCTTGGAGCTATTAAAGTAATATTTCGTTTTACACTATTGTATAATTCAGTGCTTTCATAAGTCTAGGTAGATCTTGACTAATAATATTAATTAGTAAGTTCTACTAATTTTGTTAATTATTTATTAGCTTAAGTATTTAATAATTGTAGTTTTATAGTTTGAATAGTAGGATTTGTCCTTAATGCAACTGATATATGAGTAGTTTAAGTAGATAGTTTTCAACTGAATGCTCTAATATCGTTTTCTATAAAGAAAACAGATTTGTCATGTTTCTGTTACATGAATATATCATCATTATAAAATAGTTGCATATGAAAGGCTAAAGAAAATTAAACAACATTTACAATCCTACTAGTTTGAGTCAAAAACCATTAACTGTTCACTGGCCTTATGTTCATGTATCTACTTATGAATGTAACTGTATACATGGCATATTTGTGGTTGTAAATGCATAAATGTTCATACATGTATTCCTACATGTATGTATTGACATATATACGCATATACATACACACACATATATATGTATATATATATATATATATATATATATATATTTGCTTATGTTCCGGTTGTGAGGTTTTAATTCGGGGCTTGGGCAGGCCTTGAGATTTTGTTGCTTTTTTTCTTTTTGTGCATTATGGGGTTCTAACTCTGGGGCTGGGCTCTGTCTCTGCACTGTTCAACTCATGGCTACCACCTTACCCCTGGGCCTGGGCATTGCCCCTGAGCTCTTTAGCTCAAGGGTACCAAACTTCCCTTTAAGCCACAGCATCACTTCCAGTTTTCTGGTAGTTAATTGGAGATAAGAGTCTCAAGATTTTCTTTTATTTTTCATATATTTTTATTGTAATTAATAAAAAGGTTACATTATATTCACTAGATAGAAGGTGCATTATTTCACATACATTGATACCCTTTCTCATGTCTTGGTCCCCTTTCCTCCCCCTACCCCCACCCCTCATCTTGTTTTCCTCCCTTCCCTATCTGACTTCAAATAACCAAATACAAATATATACAATATATCAGATAACCAAGTGAATTACTGTAACAGTATGAGATAAGCAAGGAAGGCAAAATAGATGAGAGATGGTACATTAAGGACAACAGCCACTCATTATATGGCTTTTGTTTCTATATCCTGGGGGTCCTTTCCTTTAGCATCATTCTATATGGCCTTATGTATCTAGGTTTTGTTCTATTGTAAATCTCTGCTAGGAGAGCCCAAGGTTTCTACTGATTATGCAAATGAGGGAAGCCATTGAGCCTATGTTCCTTTGAGTCTGGCTTACTTCACTTAATATGATCTTTTTTAGTCTTTCCATTTCCTTATGAATGGGGCGATGTTGTTCTTCCTGACAGCAGCATAGAATTCCATTGAGTATAAATACCATAAGATTTTCTTGCTTAAGGCCAGGACTCTACTACTTGAGCTACATCTCCATTTCTAGCTTTTTACTGGAGATGAGTCTCACAGACTTTGCTGCCATAGCTGGCTTTGAACCTCAGTCCTTGATCTATGTCCTGAGTAACTCGGATTCCAAATGTTAGCCACTAGAACTTAGCTTTACACATAGTTCTTTTTATAAATGAAATCATAAGACTCATTCTATTGCATGTTGAGTTATTTAATGATCACCTATTTTGTTGAGTAAGTTGCTTTCTGTGTTTGTTTTCAGCAGTAATGAAGTTTGAATTCAGAGCCTCACACTTGATAGGCATGAGATCTGCCACTTGCCCTCTGCCCCTATCTATCTGATTTCGTTTTATTTTTCAGAGTTTCGGCTTTCTGCCTGGGCCCACCTTGGACTATGAGACTCTTACCTATGACTCTCATGTGACTGTGGTTTCAGGTACATACAAGCATTCTCAACTTGTTTAGTGAAATGAAGTTCCTAATATTGTGTGCAGAATGGACTCAAACCATTACATTCGCACTACACCCAAACAATACTGTCATTGCTAACCATTAATCCATTTCCACACAGTCCCATAATTATACCTTTCTCCTCCTCTCCACTATGTAACTATTTCATAATAGTACCTATTCCTCTCCCACCAGCATGTACAATCATTCATGATTGTTAGAACCTAGTTAATTAGATTATTAAGTAGATATGTGAATAGTACAGGACACAGAAGTGTACCTTGTTAGAGTAAGCTCCAAGAAGCTTTAACTCTTGTTAGAGTAGACTAACAGTGTTACTTTATGACATAGATGTGCAAAAGGTTATCTAACGAGTATCATAATGCAATAATGAATCTTGACAATGGATGAAACTGAAATATAAAGCTGGGCATGGTGGCCCATGCCTGTAATCCTAGCTACTCAGGAGGCTGAGATCTGAGGATTGCGGTTCAAAGCCAGCCTGGGCACTAAAGTCCCTGAGGCTCTTATCTCCAATTAACCACTAGAAAACTGGCAGTGGCTGTGTTGCTCAAGGGGTAGGGCAGTATCCTTGAGCTGAAGAGCTCAGGGACCACGCCTAGGCCCACAGTTCAAGCCCCATGACCCACAAATACAAAAACGAAAGCAAAAACCTGAAATATGACATGGATACCAGTGCCCAGAAGCAGATATCTTAACTAAAATCCTGCAAATCTTAAGTTTATAATGTCTTAGTAGTGTGTGGGAAAAGCTGATAAAAGAATCTATGTGACAATTTCAGCCAAAACCTCATTGTAATGGCCCATGTCTGTGATCTAGCCAGTTGGGAGGCTGAGATTTGAGAATTGTGGTTCAAAGACACCTTAGAAGGAATGTCTTTGAGACTTTTTTTTTGGTGGGTCATGGGGCTTGAACTCAGCCTGGGCGCCGTCCCTGAGTGCTTCAGCTCAAGACTACCACCCTATCCTTGAGCCAAGCCCCACTTCCCATTCTAGAGGTTAATTGGAGATAAGAGTCTGGTCCTTTTGGCTCAGGCTGGCTTTGAACCTAGATCCTCAGATCTTAGTCTCCTGGGTAGCTAGGAGTCACTGCATCTGACTCCTTGAGACTCTTATCTCTAATTTATCACCCCAAAACCAGAAGTGGACTTGTGCCTAAGTGGTAAACTGCTAGACTTAACCCAAAAAGTCAGGACACTACCCCAGACCTGTGTTAACCCCCAGAACTGATACCAAACACAAATAAATAAACTTTAAAACAGAAGATATGGTTCAAGTGGTAGAATCCCAGGCACGAGTAATAAAATCCAAGCTAGAGTAAAAAGCCTTGAGCTCAAGGCTTAATACAGGCACACACACACACACACACACACACACACACACACACACAATCTCTACAATGTATACCTATATTTGAAATATATAAAATGCTATAAAATAAGTGACTAAGTTTCTTTAAGAAATGAAAAGAAGGAAAAGATAAAAGAAATTATAAAGAGATTAAAAGAGACTTAAGAAATATACAACAATTCTGATTCATACAAACCAAGTCCATTTCCTTTTTTTTTTTTTTTCAGTCCTGGGGCTTGAACTCAGGGTCTGGGCTAGAGCTCTACCACTTGAGCTATAGCACCACTTCTGCCTGTTTCATTGTATGTGGTACCAAGTAATCAAACCCAGGGCTTTGTGCATGCTAGGCAAGAACTCTACCACTAGGCTATACTCCCGGCCCAACAAATCAACTCTAGAATGAATCTGTTAAAGAAGAAAATGGAAAAATTAGTTACTAGGTATTAAATTCACTATTACTTTCTCTCGATATAATCATTGTTATTTAGAATCTTTATTGGGTCAAATGATATAAATTTTGAGGTGGAGGGTAAATAAATAAATTGAAATTTATGTATTGATGATAAGTATATAAACTGATGATAGTATGTTACTGTGTTGGGGAGGTCATGAGTATTCGTTATATAAAGGTATCTCTTTTAAGTATATTTGATATTTTATGTAAAGATTTTCCTACTAAGTGAAAGATAGTGTCTTGCTTCTACTTTCTTAATATTAGGAAGTCTGCTATAATATTTATGTTTATATAGTGTTCAATACTGATACTTTCAATTCTATACCACATATTTCCAAGAGCAAATTGCTAAATTAAAAGGATTGTGTACATTTTTCAAGTAAAATCTATTGACACTGCTTGGCACTTGTGCCTTACACTATAATCATAGCTACTCAGGAGGCTAAGATCCAGAGGTCAGGCTTGGAAAATAGTCTAAGAGACTGCAGGTATAAAATATAGCTAGCAAAACCCCAGGCTGGAGCTGTGGCTCAAGTGATGGAGAGCATAAAATCAAGCCAGTGAGAGACCTTGAGTTTAATCGCAGTATCAAGAACAAAAAAAAAATGTGGAAATGGGAAAGGGAAAAGTAACTTTACAATTTTCACTTAAGGCATCCATATTGATTTTAGTATGGAGTTTAATCTACAGTAGTGCCAGACTCCATGATATAAATAAAAGGATTTTGTTTTATTGATATTTTTGTTTTCACTTAATTCATTTTAGGTTCTTCTAATTTGGGGATTAGCTTATACAGGGGTCTTGGTAAGGTCTTAGGAAAGACTAAGATGGGATTTATTCAAATAGTTTCCTGTGACTCTCCTACCAGCAAATGCTTTAGAATTTTCCCAGCCAGTGTAGGACAGAGACTCTTGATCACCACGTGGAAAGATGTCTGCTCCACTCAGTATGGCTGCAGTCTGAGTGTCTAATCTCTGAGTCTCTTAGTTTCCACTTGTGTCTTTCCTTTGTCTCTGCCCATGCTCTGCCACGCCACCTCTGCAGGTTCTATGCACAGAAGATTCTGTCTGCTCACTACAAAAATGCCAAAGTCTTCTTATCGTCATCTAACTTAAGGATCAGGTGTTACCCATCTGCGCCCACTTTATCCTTTGGGGTGTCAGTGCTCAGAAGGCCCCATGAGTCCAGCACCATAATCAGTCCTATTTGCTTTCCTCTTTTAAATATGCGCTGACAAAGATAAAAAAAATGTCTCAAGCATCTTGTCATATATCTTGAACCATCAGGGAATAAAAGATGAGAAAAATTCCTCTGAGTATTTTTGCTATGTGTCATAGGTTTTGAGACTTTTAAACTATTTCTGGATTTTTGTAATTAAACTATTTTCTCCTTGAGTTAACATAGTAGCTTTCCATTATGAGAGATACTTGAGTGAAACTATCTACAAGTAGGAAAATTGTGTTTTGGCTCAGAATTTCAAGGGTTTTCAGTTGTGTCAACTGGCTCTTATTGCCTAGGGCCTGAGGCAAAGCAGCATATCATGGCTAAAACAGGGCAACGCAGGACTGCTAGGAATGCAGAGCAAACGACAGGAAGAGTCCAAGATTCAGATTTGGCCTGAAAAGACAAGTGCACAGAGAATTATTTCTTCCCATTAGGCCTACTTTCTCAAGTTTCTACCATCTTCCAGTAGTGTGTTCAGTTATGAATCCACCAAGTAATCCATTGCTGAGGTGAGAAAACTCATGATCCAATCACATTTAAGTTATTAGATCTAGCAGCTGTGGAGCAACCTTTACCACGTAAGGCTTCTCAGGAGATACCGAATATCTAAATAATAGTTAACCATTCCTTCAGTGGGTCATTCCTTCATTTCTGAGCAATAAGGTTTTAAGAAAACATGTCATTATCATGTTTAATTTTCTATGGTATCCATTTAAACTTACCAATCTATAAAACAGATTAAATTTGCATTAATATTTTCGTCATAAATTCTTGGCCAGGCCTAGGACTTAACTCACCTGGGCACTGTCCTTGGGCTTTTTCAAGGTTACTGTTCTACCATTTGAGCCACAGCCCTGCTCCCGGCTCTTTCTGTGTTTGTGGTACCCATGAATTGAACCCAGGGCTTCATCTATGCTAGTTCAAGGATTTTATCGCTATGCTACATTTCTAGCCTTTATTATAATTTTTCATTTGTTGGACTCTTATATTTTTAATGTTTTTGCAGCATATAGATATATATGCTCAAAGAGCTGGGTTGGATTCCCCAGAACCACATATACAGAAAAATCTGAAAGTGGCACTGTGGCTCAAGTGGCAGAGTGCTAGCCCTGAGCAAAATATATCCAAGGACAGTACCCATGTCCTAAGTTCAAGCCCCAGGACTGGCAAAAAAATGACCATATTATTTGAATGCTTATATTCCTGAAGTTATCTTTTATAATTTATCACTATATTAAATTCTTTTTTGAATTTCCTTTTGTTTTCTAACTTAATCTTTGCAGCTACTGGCTCTAGGATGTGCAGGGATCACTTTGTGCCAGGTAACTATTGACTTCTTTTGCTCAAATAACCATTTTCTAAATTATCTTGTAACAGTTTAGTTAAAACATAAAGGTCTTCAAAATCAAGCAAGTTTACCCCCTCCAAACTCAAATATATGCTATATATCACAATCATATATATTTTATTTGTTTGTTTATGTATTTATCTCCTAAAATCCCCATCATCTCCCTCAGCAGTTGAATCTAAGAGCCACTATCATTATGAACCATTGGGGTGATATTACTACATTTGAACGGAGAAGCGGGTGTATCCACACATATCAGTCTGCTCCAATTCAGTTCCAATTCATTTTTTGTGAAGTTTCAGTCTGCCATTGTTCTAGGGCCAAGTTGGAAACAGCAGAATAGAATATGCCATCCAGTGCATTGCCACTGCCAGTTGTAAACTCTAGCACATTTTTCTTTGTCTTGTAGTTTCTTCTGTAAAAACTAGCATTTCCTAAGCCTCTATCTAGTATTATAAGAGATCTACATCCCCTCTTTAATGTTCTCTGGATAAAGTAGATCAAGGGTTTTATTCCAGGAATACTCATGTTTCCTTCCAGAAACTTGGAAAAAATTGTATTAAGTGAAGCCAGACTCAAAGAAACATAGGCTCAATAGCTATGCATATATGACCATATAAAATGACATTAATTGAAATTAATTTCAAGATATGGAAACAAAAAAAAGAGCTTTGGGAATTGCCGTAGGATCAATTGTCTCTCGGATTTACAGAATTGTAATCAGTACCACATAGCTAGTCTCAAAAGACCAAGGGATTATTGTATATATCTTTCCATCTGTTTGTGGAAGAACCAATACCTGGCTCATCACCTGCAGGGCACAGGGAGTTGATACAACAGCTGTTAGACTTGGCAAAGGTAGTTTGCTATTGAGTTCTGGGGACAAGTTGGACCTCTCTATCATCCTTTTAAAAAGCTGCCATTAAAATATTTAACAGGAGATTATTTTGTAACAATAAGCAATTTATTCTTAATATACATGATGAGAGAGATCTTGGCTTCTAAAAACAAAACATATACTCCTGATTATTGTATTTTATTTTATTGTAAAGGAGATGTCCAGAGGAGTTACAGTTACATAAGTAAAGAGTACATTTCTTGTCAAACATTATTACCCCCTGCCTTGCTTTTTCCCTACTTTGCTTCCCCTTTCCCCTCAGGTTGTAAAGTTTATTTCCAGCATAGTGATTTGTGAGTATTACCATTTTATTGTTTCACTCTTTGTCCTTTACCTCACTATTTTGTTATTTTGTTATTTCCTTCCCTTCCACAAGTCAGATAAATGTATATATAAGATACAGGGTACCAAAATCAAATACACTGACAACTGGGGATAAACCAAAGGAAAAAGAAAAAGAAAAGAAAAATAAATGACTTCATACACTACCTTAAAAAAGCAAAGGAAAACACTCTTGTTTTCATATCTTGGAATTCATTCCTATAAACATCATTTTATATGGTACTATGCACATAGCTATTGAACTATTGTGATCCTCTGCTAGAACAATCCTAGATATAGTAATTATTGCAAATAAGAAAAGCCATAGATCCTGTGTTTCATTAGTGTGGCTTACTTCACTTAATATGATTTTTTCCAAATCTTCCCATTTCCTTATGAATGGGGCAATGCCATTCTTTCTGATGGAAGTATAGAATTCCATTGTGCATATATACCACTCCTGATTTTTTTCAAACAAAAAATATAAAAAATAAATATTTCTACAATATTTTACCTTGTTATCTGATATACTGTATATAGGCTTATTTGGTTATTAGGGAAGGGGGGAAACAAGATGAGAGGCAGGAGTTGGGGGAGGGAAATTGGGACCAAGACATGAGAAAGGGTATCAATGTTTGTGAAGTAATGCACCTTCTATATGGTGAATATAATGTAACCCTTTTAATAATTACTATAAAAATAAATGAAAAAATAAACATTCCTGATCATGACAAAATCAGTTGAAATTTTATCAGTGAGGCACAAGAGAAAGGAACTAGCATTCCATTAAATAAAATGTTCTTTGATATTTCACTGAAGAAAGTCAAGATGATATTTTGTACCTTGGTGTTTTGAACACCTAAAAGATGGGGATCAGGTAATTGAAAATCAAAAAGGGTGCAAAATAACCTTATTCTCTGGCACCTCTTTCTTATACAGAAGCATCCTGGCAGTACTTGGCATACCTGTAAATGAGAATAAAGTTCATCTATTGATTTTTGTTCTTTCTATGACCTCTAGAGAATGTGGTGTCATATCTATACTTTTACTCAAAAGTAAAAGGCACAAGAAAAAGGAAAGTCAAACATACACATTGTACAAATTCTACCAGTGCTATTTTATGTCTCCTCATTCCTAGAGATGTTCAGATACTTGGGAGGAGATTTATCTCATTTTCCCCAAATTACAAATTGTGTTTGTTTATGAAATGATCAAACTAGCAATGATGCATTTTCCACTGCAACCATTCTTATAAAAAATGGTTTGATAATGTTGGTCTCTTGGACTACAGGAGAGAGGCTGCATGTGAGAAGAATGAAGCAGGCCATGTCTTCTTCAGGAGAGAGCTATGCCTTTAATGGCTTGACCTCATGCAAGAAATCCAGATGTAATGATGTCATCTTCCTCAGTCTGGTAGCTCTCATTTTCTTGAATGTCCTGGTGAGGACAGACTCCCAGAAAGGCTGTAAAAGAGCAGTGACTAGTCATTAGCAAAGCTAAGTAGAGGGAAAACCCTGTATTTGTAAAGGTGTTTTAGTGGTTTATTTTTTCGATTTTATCCTACTTTTCCATTTAAATATGAGTTGAACACACACACCAGCTTAATAATAATTACTCAATCTCCGCTACTATACTTAGCACCATTTTACTTTTTCATATAAAAGTGTAAAAGATTACCTACTTACAAACTCAATGTCACCTTTGGGATGCAATTGCACACAGGTGAACTAATAGCAATGTGTCAAGTTTTCATGCACTTGCCTATAATGTACTCTGCCATAATGAGCCTCATGTGGGAAGCTAGGGCTCTCCTACTATATTGGGGCCATAATCGAAATACAGTATAGATTAGAATAAATCACTAGAATCTACCAGAGTGGCATACTTTAAAATGATCTCAATGTGATTCAAGACTGCTGATTGTTTTCATCTTAGACATGACCCAAGACAGAGGTCCTGTGGTTTCTTAAGATTCTATCCTATTGAATAGGTGCCAATGTCTCATCTGTGTAGTCATAGCCTTTTAGGAGATCTGTGAATCATCATTCAAAGCCAGCCTGAGAAGATCAAACCAAGAGACTCTTATATCTAATTAACTACCACAAAGCTGGAAGTAGAGCTGTGGCTCAAATAGTGGAGCAAAAGCCTTGAATGGGTGATTGAGTTTAATCCTCAGAAGCAATCAACTAAAAGACTTTACCATATAATTTACTTGCACTTATCTATCTAAACTCACAGTCATATTAATAATATTATGTAGAAACTGAGTGGTTTCTATTTCCTATAGAATTTATGGCAGAAAACAACCAAAATGAAGAGAATATGTGTATTGAAAGTCATTCTTCCAAAAGCTGATTTGTCCTTTTTTTTTTTTTTTTTTTTTTTGCCAGGCCTGGGCTTGAGCTCAGGGCCTGAGCACTCTTCTTGGGCTTTACTCAAGGCTACCACGCTGCCACTTGAGCCACAGCACCACTTCCAGCCTTTTTCTATGTATGTGGTACCGAGGAATCGAACCTGGGTCTTCGTGCATGCTAGGCAGGCACTGTACCACTAGGCAAAACTCCCAGCCCTGTCCTTCTTTTTGATATCTTACAGGTCAAAAATATTTGACTGTTTTTTTTTACATCTTTGTCTTTCAGTTTGCTTTATTTTTAGGTCTATCACTTTGTAAGCATAACTTAAGAAACAATT
This sequence comes from Megascapheus bottae, assembly GCF_031878675.1. Lineage (NCBI taxonomy): Eukaryota > Metazoa > Chordata > Mammalia > Rodentia > Geomyidae > Megascapheus > Megascapheus bottae. The sequence continues at coordinate 34,032,893 of NC_143509.1, forward strand.
GATAAATATAAAATGTAAATACAACATAACATTTTGAATGTGTAGGAGACACTGAGTGAAATGAGTATTTAAGATCCTAAACAACTTATGAGAAATCAAGGTTCAATACATTAGAGATTACAGTGACAATCATCTGTAAATTACAATTTCTTTTTCATTTCAAAATTCCTTTTTGGCCCTCTGAATACACTGTAATAATTTCAATGACATCTTCTTTCCAAACAGAATAACAGAGCTTTATGGGACTTGGAGAATGGATAAGAATTAGTCTTTTCAAAATGAGAGGCTTTCTGAGAATACATTCTTAGAGTAATCTGCATTGAATGAATATTACTGCTGGCCTATTTCATCTTACAGTGGGATTTCAGCCTCGTATACCCAAATACATGTAAGGATAAAATGGTAGTTGTTCTCTATTCTGTAGAAACAAAGACAAGAACAAACAATGACAAGTCATCACAGCTCCCTTTATATTTTCCCACTCTAGTTAAGCCTTCAACTTCTCTTCACCCCACTAATGTTCATGCTGCCAATAGAGCCGGCTTTCCCGTGTTGCTAGAATAGAGTCTCCTGATTTTAATTTCCTCTGAATTTTTTCTGACCTGAAAATCTCTATCATCACAGATTCTATTTTCTGTCTTACATAGAAACAGCAGCCAGGGCTTCAGAGTTAGACAGAGATGCTCAGTTTTATTACTTACGAACTTTGCAAGTTATTTTGTCTGTGATCCTCAGTTGCATTAAAATAGGAATGGAAATATTTCCTCAAGAAGATATTTTAAGGGTTAGAGATATCTCTATTTAGGAAGGATTATTTTAAATGTGCTGAATCAATGGCTCTAGTTGGTGTATCATAAATACTGAATAAATGGTGACTTTTGTGTATGTGCCTCTAGAAAGAATCTTTTCCCCAGCAATGCTAACTCTTTCCATCTTTGATAAGCCATGAGATATTTTCTAAGTACGAGCCTTCTGGGATTCCAAATATATTCAAATATACCTTATTCGACTGTGTAACACTTGAGTTTTGACAAATGTAACCATGTAAGCATTAGCCCCAACAAAAGTAAATCACAATTTAATCATCTTTCTAAATTGTTCTCTCCTTTATCCCTAGTTCCTGATAATCACTGAATTATTCTCAGTCCCCACAGTTTTGTCTTCTCAAATAAAACAGAAGAAGTAGAATAACCTAGACTATAACCTTTGAGCTGGAGTTACTTCATACAACACAGCTGGGACTCAGACATGTCAAATTTGTTCTGTTTAGTGTTCTGACTCACCATTTGAGCTTCAAAACATTGTAATTGAAGAGTGCTTATTTCCAATCTTTAAAAAAATACTAATAAGCTGGATGTAATCAGGTGCCAGGGGCTCATGCTTATAAGCCCAGCTACTCAGGAAGCTGAGCTCTGAGGATAAAGGTTCAAAGCTAGCCTGGACAAGAAAATCCCGTAGTCACACCTCAAATTCTTTTTTTTTTGCCAGTCCTGGGCTTGAGCTCAGGGCCTGAGCACTGTCCTTGGACTTTTCTCAAGGCTAGAGATTTACCACTTGAGCCTCAGCACCATTTCTGGCTTTTTTCTATGTATATGGTACTGAGGAATCCAACCCGGGTCTTCATGCATGCTAGGCAAGCACTCTACCACTAGGCCAAATTCCCAGCCCACACCTCAAATTCTTAATTACCATAGGTACATTAAAATTTTCTATATGGGTGTGAAGCTCCTCATTCACTATTCTTTTATTTTGAAAACATAATGAGTCAATTCCACATGTTTTGAAATGAATCATTTTATTTCTAACACATAAGTAACATATAAATGAAAATAAGCTAAACCACAATGAACTACAAAATCAAATGTGAGATTGTTAAGAACCTTCTATCTGGCAAATATAATGTAACCCTTCTATTTATTACAATAAAAAATTTAAAAAATCAAATGTGAATGTCTTTTTTCAACCCCTTTATTTTATTCTACTTTCCTGTTAAGAAAAACCTGGCTAGATCTTCTTGGATACGAACACATCTTTGCATACAGTCAGACTTCTAGATCTGAAGTTTTCATATCTATTCAATCTTCAACCAACTATAGATTTAAAGTATTTTTGTATTGCATCCACACTGAACATGCATAAGCTTTTCCTCATCATTATCTCCTATCATCTCACTATAACAAATATTTACATAATGACAACATTGTGTTAGGTATTCTAAGTGATCAAAGTGGCTGAAAATATATAGGAAAATGTTCTTGGATTTTATGCAGATAGAGTACTATGACACTTAAGAGATTTGTGTATGCTCAGATATGGGAATCTTCAGGGGCTCGCCCTAACAGAAATACTTGGTAGTTTTTGTTTGGAATATATAATATCTTTTGTTTATTTCCTCTTTTAGAACAAAGCCCAATACACTGAGTGGCTTGCAAGTGGCAGATGTTTATTTTGTATGAGATCTTAGAAACTGTAGGTCCACAATTAAGGTACCAACAGAATATGTGTGAAGGCAGCAGATTTCCTGGTGTGCAGAGGTGGCTTGAGTCTTGTTGTGTTTAAACACAGTACATGTGGTGAAGAATATGTCTGAGATCTCTGTATCAAGGCACTTGTTTTACAGGTTTGGCTTTGACTTAATCACTTCCCAAAGATTCTATCACCTTTGGAAATTAAGATTTGAACAAATAATTGGATAGGGAGAAATATAAGCATGCAAGCCCTAACTTCAAACCCAACAATTGACCAAAAAAAAAGTAAAGAAAAAAATATCACCACTTACTGATATTAGAAACTATTTTGCTAGATTAACATGGCTTAATGCACACAGAATTATACCAAATCTATTGTTCTGTTACTTTCCTTACTCAAATTTAGTTTGGGCATAAATATAGAAAATCATAGGTATCTGTTATAGAATTATCTATCATAGAATATCATAGGCACAGTTGTTTCAATAATAAAAATTTGAAATTAGCACTTCTTTGGTGCTTTGGGATAAGATTTCACTCAGTGTATATTTTACCTGCTCTTGAGTGAATTATATAGCTATTGTAAATAGTGTTTTACAAGTGTAAATTATATGAAATAGATTGATAAGGTTTATATCAATCATAAAAGATTTAAATTTCTACATTGTTTTGATAACTTATTTTATCAACGACTGAAGAAAATATTGCAAACTCCAACTTGTGGGGTTTTTTTCCATTTATTCTTTGGATTCTATATATTTTTGCTTTATACATTTAAAGTATTGTTATTAAGGATGCCTGTTTTTAAGTGTCATCCTTCCCTAACGAATTGATCCCTTAAGCCTGGCAATAGTGTTTGTCCTGAAGTCGATTTTATCTGCCATTGATCTTCACACCAGCTTTCATTTGCTCAGTATTCACAGAGTGTCTTTGTCCATCTTCTTAGGTTTAGTCTGTATTTGTACTTACATTTAGAGTGGGTTTCTTATTCTTTCCCATGAAAGCTGATAAATTCTAACATTAAATTATCGATAAAATTTAAATTAAACTGCGATAGTGTTTTTGAAATGTATGTAATGTGTCTCTTGTCCTTCCTTCCCGTCTTCTTTGGGATCAAACAAATCTTTAATACTTTATACTCTCTCCTCTGTGTTTGCTTTTGGAAAATTTAAAGCCCATTTCCTCATAGACTATAATGCATATCCTTAATTATTCAATCTTCTTTTGTTAATATGTTACTTTATGTGTAATATAAAACCCAGTGCAATGTCACATGCCTGGAGCCCAAAGAACTTGGAAGGCTGAGGCAGTAGAATGGTTTGAACTGTGACTTCAAGATGAGCATGAGAAGCACATGAATATCATGGTTCATGTAAAAAACAAACCATCTGTGTGTCATGCCAAAAATCCTAGCTACTCAGAAAGCTGAGATCTGAAAATCCTGACTCCAAGCCAACCTGGGCAGACCAAACCAAAAAGCTCTGCAAATATCACTTGAGGAATCTGTGCCTCCGGTGATAAAATACCAGGAGACAAAGCTTGGGGCCCTAAGTTCAAGTCCAGTTATGGGGACAAAAATCTAATAAACAGAAACCCCTAGAACTACAGAAATTTGAACTTTTACCATTCCTTTCCTTTGTAACATTGTCACTATCCAACTTATAAGCCTCTCAGTGTTTTTGCTTCATCTATAATGAAATGAATTTAAGAACATTTTAAAAAGATATGTCTTACATTATGTGTTTAATATTTCCAGTATTCTTCATTCTTTCTGTATGTCAGAATTGCCATCTGGTATCAATTTTCTCAGTCTGAAGAGATTCCTTTTACATTCTTCATGGTGTCAAAATCTACTGGCAACAAATTTTCTCTGTTTCCACTTTTCTGAAAATATATGATTTTGCTTTCATTTACAAAGAAGATATTTTTACGGGGCCTAAATTCAAGGTGAGACTTCCTCTGCTCTCCATGAGGGAATAGATGGTTGAGAGTTGCCCCTTGCTGTCAAACAAAATGGAAAAATTATAGAAAACAACTTTTTTTCTTTGAGATAGTGGGCTTCTACACAGGATTCATACCTATGGAAAAGAATGAACACAAATGAGGTACATTTCATGATTTCTGTGGCTTTCTGACTAGAAGCTATTCTCCTATTTTGACACAAGGAAAACAAGCATAGAAAGAAGCCAAAGCCCAGTAATCTCTCTGAGTTAAAAGACACAGCTTGGAGGAAAATACAAACCAATATTCTTAGAGTTTAGAGAAAATATTAGAATGGGTTTTTCCCCATAAATGATATTTTATTTTTTCCATATATTTTTTATTGTAATTAATAGAAGGGTTACATTATATTCACCAGATAGAAGGTGAATTACTTCACATACATTGATACCGTTTCTCATGGCTTGGTTCCCATTTCCCTCCCCCCACACCCACCCTTCATCTTGTTTCCCCCTTCCCTATCTGATTTCAAATAACCAAATACACATACATACAATATATCAGATAACAAGGTGAAACACTGTAACAATATGAGATAGCTAAGGAATACCAAAAGAGATGAGAGATAACATAGTACATTAAGGACAACAATCACTCATTATATGGCTTTTGTTTGTATATCCTGGAGGTCCTTTCATTTGGTGTCACACTATATGGCCTTATGTATCTAGGTTTTGGTCTATTGTAAATCTCTGCTAGGAGAGCCAATGGTTTCCCTCATTTGTCATAATCAGTAGAACGACCTTTTGTAATCTACATAAGGTTTTCAAGGGCTTAGATTTTACAGGTTACTTGCTGTCTGATTTTGTCATTCGTCACATTTGTTTCTCATATTTCCACCTTGATTTCTGTAGTTATTAATAGGCAGATAGGTATTATGATCCTTTCTCAATGATTATTTTTCTACCTATATTGTGTCTTAGGGAGCTATTACATGATTCTTAATTCTCATTCAGGGCTATGTAGTTTTTCATAACAGCATTCCTTGGCTATTCTTCAAAGAAAGTCAATTGTTTATTAGGTTGTATTCTCATAAATCATTCTGATAATTGTTCTTACAAATGTTAGCTCTTTTGTACTTTTTCTATCAGTTTGGAAGACTAGAATCTGAGAACTACGGGTCCAGGAGCATGGCCTAATGGTAAAGTGCTTGCTTAGCATGCACAAAGACCTGGATTCAATTCCTAGGTACCATATACATAGAAAAAAAAAGCTGGAAATGGTGCTGTGGCTCAAGTGGTAGAGCTCTAGCCTTCAGAAAGCCAAGTACAGTGCTCAGGCCCTGAGTTCAAGCCCCAGGATTGGAAAAAAAATCTGAGAAATATAGTTGATTAAATCAAAGGGTCTAAAGGATACTGTGTTTAGTAAATAAAAGATGACAACAAATATTTTGAACTAAATATTGATTAGGTAAAATTCATTAGTAATGTTGATTTGTGAGCTGGCTGCATTATGCCAAGGAGAAAGATGTTCTAGCACCATGGGCAAGGATTCCAATGGTGCCTTCAAAAGAAATACCTAATGTGAAAATCATATTTATTTTAACAGCAAAGATTACACACAACTATAACATATGCATATATCTGCATGCTTTCTAAGCATGTGATATAATGAAGAAGAAAGCCAATCTTTTCCAATACATTTAGAAGTGTTACAACCACCTCTTAGCTGATTTCTAAAGAACTCCTATAACATATAAAGCTTTTGATTTTCTCCTTATCATAAAAAAGTACAGGTTGGTTATATTTACAATTTTTTTCTTCAATTTCCATTGATTTTGTTTAAAAAGCAAATTTTATACTTTATAAATGTGAAAAGGTTTTACTATATGAAAATTTTAAAGATACTGATTTCTATAAAAATATTGTCATTAAAAATTATCAATGCTGCATCAATGTAGTATTTTCTATACATCTATTAATCTTGTTTAATTGCCTAGTTCTATCCATTACTTCAAAACATTTAAAGATTTTATTAATCTTTTAGTGTCCAAAATTAAGAAATTTTAGATTGAATTTGAATAATTGAAATAGAAGCTATAAACTTGTCATATATACAAATTCTTTTAAGACCTCAGGGAATCTTTAAGACTAGACACCTTTAAATTTTTCAAATATGTAAGATGTGAAATTCCTCATAGTAAACACCAGATGTCAGTGTTTCTCCATGAAAAGGGATTGAAGCAACAAATTTTGGCAGTTAAAAAACCCAATTTAGGGGCTGGGAGTTTAGCCTAGTGGTAAAAAGCTTACTTAGCATTCGCAAAGTCTGGGGTTTGATTCTTCAGTACGACATAGATAGAAAAAGCCAGAAGTGGGGCTGTGGCTCAAGTGGTAGAGCCCTGGCCTTGAAAAAGCCCAAGTACAGTGCCCAGGCCTTGAGTTCAAGCTCCAGATCTGACCAAAAAATACCCTATATTTTTATTCTTCAATATACATCCAATAGAAATGTATAAATATGTGAACCAAAAACAAGATCAAGAATGTTCATGACATAGCTAGATATCTGTAATACTTTAATCTGGAAATAATCTAAAGGCTAATCGAGACCTGAGAAGAAAAACACTGAGAGTACATACATACAAGGGAACATTACACAGCAATGAGAATGAAAAATAATAATATTACTGCTGCACACAACAAATCTCAAACAATAACGTGCATGGAACTCAGATTTTTGAAGGAGAACAGGTGTTTTATGATTCTGTAAATTTTATGAAGTTTAAGACATGGCAGACTAATTTATAGGGAAAATGTCCAATGATTGGATTACCTTTGTGGGACATTATGACAAAGAGGAAACAGAAGGGACTTCTAGGAGACTAGTAACATTTTTTAAACAAATGTTTTAGGTTCTACATGTGATTAACGTACTTGTGTTTCTCTTCCCCATCTTATGTTAATTAATATAATGATATACAGTTAGATCTATGCTAGTTGATGACTTCATTTTCTTAATGACACAGTAGTATCCCATTGTCTACATGTGTCACGGGTTTTTTAAAATCAATTCTTTAGTTGTTTGACAATATAGCTTTTTGCCTTTTTGGATTACTCCTAATTGTCCTACTACGAATATGAGAGTGCGGGTGTCTCGTCATCAAACTGATTTAAGTTCATTTGGATTTATAACCATGAGTAGAATGCCTAGCTCTTAGTTCCATTTTTAAGTTTCTTTTTTTTGGGGGGGGGGAGGAATGTTCCCTTTATTGAAAATCATAAAGCTTGTGTAGAAGCTATTACACAAAACAAAGAAATCACCAAGTACAGAATAAGCGAAAACATCTTTGTAAGCAAACACTCCTCAAGACACTACTGGATTCTCATCCCCAAATCAATTTGCCGCTACCTGGGAAGGTGGATCTGGCCCAGGGCCCAGCTCTCAGGTGAGGCACGTGAGAGAAATGAACTAAGGGGAAAGCACTCTGAGCACTTCTATTTAGTATACCCTTCTATGTTTGAAGACAAACTTCATATGATTGCTTTTTGTATCTTTGCTTTCAGAAAAATCCAGACACACAATTATCTCCCCTCAGTTGGCACTCGGGGGGGTTCAATGGGGTTCAATGGCTGGTTTGTTCTGTGGTATGGGGGATAGAACCCATGGCCTTGCAAACAGCAGGCAAGAATTCTACATCCAAGTGACCTCCCCAGCCACAAGCTACGTTTTTTAAGTGTGAAATGGTGTGAAGCGCAGGTACATGTGACCATGAATGAAGGCCCGGGTGTCCAACACAAGCGGCAGGACCATGGATTTCTAATGTCAATTTTCAACAGAGAAAAGAAATGTTCCACTTTCTACGGGTGAAAGACTGGACTTCGTTAAAACCGCAATACAATGGGAATATGAAGGCTTCTTTACAGGCTCCAGAACACAAGGGGGGAAAACGTTTGGTGGCTTGATGGACAGCTGTAACCTCCTCGCAATGATGGCTCTCAAGAAACTGTTCAGTTAAAACTAAATCAGAGCTTTTACCGTTCTCAACCAGTGGACTAATACTGCTACTTAAAGAAGAAATTTATAACAATCAGAAATGTGGATGAGCAACATTAACAAATGCTATAATATTTATTAGTATATATCATACTCTACTACAAAAATAGTCATAAAGAGCCTGGCGCACTCAGTACAATGATCGTGTTTTACTTTTTGCAAGCCATGTATCTCTGAGTTACATTCTCCCAGTTGATCACATTCCAGATGGCCTTCAGGTAGTCAGGCCTCACGTTTTTATACTGAAGGTAGTAAGCATGCTCCCACATGTCAATCCCCAGCAGCGGAACCAAGCCTGTCGTTCCTTGCAGTGGATCCTGATTTGAACACGCAGCAATCTGTAGCTGTCCCTTTTCCTTATTGAAGCCAAGCCAGCCCCACCCTGAACCTTGTACACCAACAGACACCGCTGTCAGCTTCTCCTTAAACTTCTCGAAAGAGCCAAAGTCACGTTTGATGGCTTCTAACAACTCCCCTTTGGGCTCTCCACCACCATTAGGGCTCAGGTTTGTCCAGAAAATGCTGTGATTGATGTGGCCCCCACCGTTGAACTTCAGGGCAGGCTGGAGAGCCACCTGGGCAGTCACATCTCCCTTGGCCAGCGCCTCCTGGTACTTCTCCTCCGTGGCGTTCAGGTTATTCACGTAGGCCGCGTGGTGCTTGCTGTGGTGCAGCTGCATGATCTGGGCGTTGATGTGCGGCTCCAGGGCGCCATAGTCCTAAGGCAGATCAGGAAGACTGTGCTTCTGCCGGGAGCCCAGGACGCCCAGGGCAGGGCCCAGCCTCCGACCTGCCCTGGAGAACACGGCGGAGGGTCAGCCGCGGCCGCTCACCGGAGCCGGGCGGGGCGCCTGCGGGTCTCGGAGCCCGTGACCCTTCCCCACTGGGTCCCTCACCCCAGGGCCAAGGCCGCCCGCCGCCGCCCGCCGCTCACCTGCTCGCCACCCGGCACAACATAGCGCAACCTCCGCCGGCCGCCCCATTTTTAAGTTTCTAAACAACCTCCATACTGTTTTCCACAATGGACATACTAATTCTCAAAAGCATTGTACAAGGGTTTGTGTTTCTCACATCCTCACTAGCATGTGTATGTCTCAGTGTGATACTGGGAGTTTATTGAGGGAAAGATAGATGTGCTGCCTTCAATCTTCACTCTTAGAATCTTCAGTGATTTTACAACAGTAAGTATAAACTATGTAATCTGCCCTTCAATGCAAGATAATCTCTGAAAATTGATGTTGACAATAATCAGGCAGTAGGAATCATTAGGCCCTCACTATGTAGGAAATGGTTAATCTGTGAGATGATGTTTCATTATGGTCATTATTTGCATATCTCTTTGACCAATGATGAGGAGTACTTTCTATGAAGATTTTAGACATGTATGTGTTTATTTCTTCAGCAATGTTTAGATGTTTTACTCATTTTAATTAACTAGTTTTATTGTTACTTCCTGAAGTTCTTTACATATTCTGGCACTATCCATTGTCAGGTATACAGTGTGAAAATATTTTCTCCCATTGTCTATGTTGTCTTTGTGTGATTAGTGGTCCAGTAGTTGCTTTTCTGGTAAAACTCAGAGGTTTCCAGGAGAGATTTTAGTGAATGTTTTGGAAATGTTGGAAAAGAATCAAGGAAATTGCACCATTTATCAAAAAGATCACTAGATCTAATTGTTATTTATTGAGTGAAAGTCCAGCTATTAAATGATCTGCACAACCAGGAATTCTCCTGTATCCAATAAGACCTTAGAAGTCAACTACCTGTGTGTACAAAACTTCCTAAATCAATCTGAATCTAAACCTTTAAGTATTTTATATGTTAAAAACTATATTTAGTAGCACAGTGGCTCCAGGGGTAGGATGGTAGCCTTGAGATGAAAATCTCAGTAACAGTGCTCAGGCTCAGAGTTCAAATCCCATGACCGACAAAAAAACTTAAAGTAAAAAAGAAAGAAAAACTATATTCATTGCAATATTTAACATGCATTGAATTATTTTAGGAAATAATAGACTACAAATTGAGGAAAATGTCCTAAAAGCGCTCACCATTGAGGAAAATTACTACTGCAGTATTATAATACTTGTCTGTCTGGTGGTGATGGAGGAGGGAGGTTATTATGCATGCTGATAATTATGGTGATAGAGCATTTACATATACTGTGACCCAGCAATTCCACTACTTGGCATTTACAAGAAGTCCAGAAACAAGTACATACTAAATCTATTAGCACAATGATGTTCAATGCAACACTTTGCTATTTACCATAGCAAAGATATGGAACCAACCCAGATGCCCCTCAGTGGTTGAGTGGATCAACAAGATGTGATATTTATACACAATGGAATTCTATGCTGCTGTCAGAAAGAATGACATCGCCCCATTTGTAAGGAAATGGAAAGACTTGCAAAAAGTCATATTAAGTGAAATAAGTCAGACTCAAAGTAATATAGGTTCAAGGGTTTCCCTCATTTGTCATAATCAGTAGAAACCTTGGGCTCTCCTAGCAGAGATTTACAATACAGCAAAACCTAGATACATAAGGCACATACATAGTATGACGCTAAATGTAAGGACCTCCAGGATATAGAAACAAAACCCATATACTGAGTGATTGTTGTCCTTAATATATTATGTTATCTCTCATCTCTTTTGCTGTCCCTTGGTTATCTCATATTGTTACAGTATTTTACCTTGTTAGCTGATATATTGCATATATGCTTATTTGGATATTTGAAATAGGATAGGGAAGGGGGAAAACAAGATGAGGGGCGGGGTGGGGAGAGAGAAATGGGGACCAAGACATGAGAAAGGGTATCAATGTTTGTGAAGTAATGCACCTTCTATCTGGTGAATATAATGTAACCATTCTATTAATTAATTAAAATAAAAAGTATATGAAAAAATAGTGTTTAAAAATATGGGGCTGGGAGTTTGGCCTAGTGGTAGAGTGCTTGCCTAGCATGCTTGTAGACCTCTGTACTATAAACATAGAAAAAGCCTAAAGTGGTGCTGTGACTCAAGGGCTAGAGCTCTAGCCTGGAATGCTGAAGGACAGTGTTCAGGCCCTGAGTTCATGGCCTGGGACTGCCTAAATAAATAAATAAAATGGCAGACATAAAGATTCTTATAAGCCTTTTGTTCTCAGGTTTTCCTTCTGTCCTTTGCTAGGTCCATCTGATTAGAATGCAACCTTAGTTTATTACATTTACATGCAAACTATCTTTACTCTTAGACTAATTTGTATTACACATATTAACTTGTCTTATTATTTATTTAATATGTCTTTCTCTTTGTGATAGATCTACTTACCTTGGCCTCAAAGAAAACATTTTTCCCACTTAAAATGGATGGAAATATTACTTAAAAATTTCCACATTATATCAAGGAGGGATCACTACTACACTATTGGTGGGAGTGCAAACTCGTTCAAACTCTATGGAAAACAGTATGGCAGTGCCTCAAAAGACTAAACATAGAGCTCCCCTATGACCCAGCAATTCCACTACTAGGCATTTACCCAATTGTCCAGAAACAAGGACATACTAAATCCACTAGCACAATGATGTTCATTGCAGCACTATTTACCATAGCAAATATATGGAACCAACCCAGATGTCCCTCAGTGGATGAGTGGATCAACAAGATGTGGTATTTGTACACAATGGAATTCTATGCTGCTGTCAGAAAGAACGACATTGCCCCATTTGTTAGGAAATGGAAAGACTTAGAAAAAAATCATATTAAATGAAGTAAGCCAGACTCAAAGGAACATAGGCTCAATGGTTTCCCCCATTTGTCATAATCAGTAGAAACCTTGGGCTCTCATAGCAGAGATTTGCAATAGAGCAAAACCTAGATACATAAGGCTATATAGTATGACACTAAATGAAAAGACCTCTAGGATATAGAAACAAAACCCATATAATGAGTGATTGTTGTCCTTAATGTAATATGGTATCTCTCATCTCTTTTGCTGTCCCTTGACTATCTCATATTGTTACAGTATCTCACTTTGTTATCTGATATATTGGATATATTTGTGTTTGGTTATTTGAAATTGGATAGGGAACGGGGGAAAACAAGATGAGGGGTGGGGGTGGGGAGAGGGAAATGGGGACGAAGACATGAGAAAGGGTATCAATGTATGTGAAGTAATGCACCTTCTATCTGGCAAATATCATGTAACTCTTTTATTAATTACAATAAAAATATATGGGAAAAAAATTTCCACATTAGCATTTTCAAAAAATATCAAATGGTGTTCTGCAAAAAGGAAATGCACTTGCCCTTGACTTCTAAAAGAAAAATCTGATTGCTTCTTTCCTCTCCCTGCAGGATTGTGGCTCCACAGTATCTCTTCTACAACAGTTCCTCAGACAGATGCTTGTAATGAGGCCAAACCATACCTTCCATTTCCGTATTTTCATTAGAAGGAGAGCAAGGAGAAAGAAGCTTCTCACTATAAACAAGGCATTTTGATGGAAAATTCTCTTTGTTATCTAAATATCTTGCTGTGAACCTCTTGGTCCTTATATAGCAGCTACATCATAATCAGTTGTTCTGTAAATTGTGAAAAGAATAAATTAGGATATCTAACTGCAACTTACTGTTGTCACTAATAATGTTTGTCTTATGTTTATTGATAAAGGTAGAGAATAAGAAGTATTTTATGAGAAAGAAAAGTTAAGATAAATTTTCTGTCTATGGCCCCATATTTTTTTTTGCTTTCATCCCTACTTACTACTCACTCTATAATTCCCCTATGGTATAAAAATTGAAGGAAAGTTAAAATGTAATACACCACATGTACAAGCAGATAAAAGTGCAATAATGTGCCAGTAGACAGTGGCTCACAACCTCGTAGCTTTCAGGACCTTGATTAAAATCCAGCCAAAGCAGTAAAGTCATTGAGATTCTTATGTCTAATTAACTACCCATAAACTAGAAGTGGAGCTGTGACTCCGGTGGTAGAATGCCAGCCTTGAGCTTAAAAGCTCAAAAACAGCACCAAGTCCCCATGGTCAAGCCTCAGGACAAGTACACACACACACACACACACACACACACACACACACACGTTAACAAATTATACTTTCTTACATATACTAGCTTATAAAAGAAAAATTGTGCATTGTGATCTGCCTTGAACGTGCTCCCCAAACTTTCAAAGAACATGAATTCATTGTGACTTTATTTTTTCATTTAAATTTAGGCAATATTCCTATGTCCTTAGAAAGTAAATTATTGTTTGTGTGTGTGTGTGTGTGCGTGTGTATATGTGTGTGTGTGTGTGTGTGTGTGTGTGTGTGTGTGTGTGCAGGCCCACGCGTGTGCATATTCATGTACATGTGCACTGGTACAGGTACTTGACCTAAGGATCTGGGCACTGTTCTTTGCTTTTTACCTAGTGACTAGACTTCTAATAGTAGAGCCAGATCTCCACTTCCAGTTGTTTGATGGTTAATTGAACATAAGAGCCTCCTGGACTTTCCTGCCTGAGCTGACTTCTAATCAAGATCTTCAGATCTCAGCCTCCTACGTAGCTAGGTAACAGGCCTGAGCCATGGACCTCTGAGTAAATTACTTATACTTCATGTAGAAAAAAAATTTATGTGATGTATATTCACATATAGTGTATCAAGAAACTCCACAAGCCTCTGTTATCTTCTAGATACGATTAGTTCATTGAATGAGAATTTATGTATTTAGCTTGCAATACTAGGCAATGCTTGCAATACTAAATTCCTGACAGAACCAATAGATCATATATGGAGTGATGCAGTAGAATTCACATGAATTCAGTGGCTGAGAACAACTACTCATTGTACCCCATTCTTAATTTTGATCAGTTATTTAGCATCTGACCCTGGTACTGAGCTGACTGCTGAGAAGGAGATGGGCTTTTGTGGCTATGAATGTATCCTATGCATACATTATGGATACCCATATGGATCTCATCAACTGGGAAAGTTAGAGGGTGAAAAACTGAATAGAAAGAATTCTAGTGCAAACATTAATGAGTACAATGAGGAAACTATGGAATAGTTGCCCCCAAATGATAGACAAGGCACGATCTACCACACTCACATAATGGGTGAAAAAAGAACTGGAAAGGAAATAAAATAGCATGTCTGAAGGTTCTGGTGAAGGGGTAGATTTTCAGAACTGATTAGCTACCTCTTTGTCTTCTCTCCAGTATGAGATGTAAAGATTTAAATTATCAAACCATGTTATTTGGAGATTCTCCTGAGGAATTTATATTACAGGTAAAATTCAAGGTAAGTATATCCTAAAAACCAATTAGAATACATTGTGTAGAAGCTGATCATACAGAAATACATAATAATAGTATCTATGGAAATTAGGGTTCAAAACCTCTGTATTTTTCCACAGCTTATTTTTTCATAAAAAGTATAAGTTTCTACAACTTGGGTGAGAGAAATTTAGTGATAATAAATCTGAGACTTCTCTTTTGTTCAAGATGTAAACTAACTTCTAAAAAGCACAGTAATACTCATGGTAGCTGATCAGAAAGCTATTATTGTACAAATACAACTTGCAGACAAGCATGTGTAAGCTCCAAAAATGTCATTAGAAACGACCTCTGACAATTCATAGGAGAGGATGCTCTGGCTTCTTGAGATATTCTTTCTGGTAAAAACACTTTTTGTTTTCTATACCTGGACTATTAGAGACCATAGTAGCACTTTGATCACATAATGTATGCTGAAAATGTGATCTCTGGACAGAATTTCCTTTTGTTGTAGGATATTAGATACAGAGTATCTGACTGCATGCACACGAGATTGATGGGCAATGTAAACTCATCAGAGCCCCTCATGGTTTATTATTGTTGTTGCTGTTGTTGTTATCTTTAAGTAGATATACAAAGGAGTATCCACTCAACAAAGCTGTTTACGAATGCACTGTTTTGTGGTCCATGTTGTTGAGACTGTACGTGGATTTCCTTCAAGAAAACTCTTCCTTTGTTCACACACGTTTCCTCTTCAATAATGCTAAGCTGTTTCCTTTCATGCAATAAATCATAACTGTGAAAACAGCTTCTGTGAGTCCTGTGAAAGTCTTAAGTAACCTACAATACAGTACCTAACTTACATTGTACTTACTATATTCCAGACACACTGCTAAACGTGCCAGGTGGATTAACATTTGAAATCCATAAAACCCCTCTTTGAAGTACAGGATATGATTAGATTCCTTCACAAACTATTTGTTGATGTGTATTTTTCTTCAACTTTACACTCATATAAAAAATGATATATGTTCAATAGAAATCATGCTTCATTTTTTTTTTTTTACTTTTGAACTTTTCCCAGGCAGGCAGAATGGGGCATGGCATGCGCTGAAGGCAAGCCATCTTCAGCAAAACATAGGTCCTCATCAATCCATCCAGAGGGGTTGCAATTCACACAATGTGCTGTGTTGTGTAAATTGCACAGGCTATCCAACTCTCTACTACAAATATGGAAAAACAAAGAGGCTTCTTAAAATTGTATGAAGAAGCAGATGGAGTTGAAGAGAGAAATGATTGGAAAATGATCTATGCATGCATGGAAGTGTCACAATAGATAATACATGTGAATGAAAACAACTAAAATCAATAAAATTAAAAATTAAAAATAAACCTACACTATCGGTCTTGCATACAGCTGTTGAACAGATATCAAAAAGAGTATGTTGCTTTACATACAAGATACTTGTACATCCATGTTTAAGCTAGCTGAGATACCCAACAACAGGTGAGCCAATAATACACACACACACACACACACACACTCATATGCACCCATAATATGTAATACTGCACAGACATAAGGAAAAAAGAAATCATTTGCAAAAAATATGGAGAACCTAATGTGGCAGAGAGAAGCCAATGTCACATGTTTTTGCTTATTTGTGGAGGCTGGATGTATCTGAAGGGCAAAATATTTATGTGTATATATATTACACACATATACATTTATATGTATATAAACATATGCCCATGCATAATATATGTCCACAAAGAACATAGTTCAACTATTGGGCTCTTTGGAGGGAGAAGGGAGAAGGGAAAGAAAGATGGATGGTGAGTAATTTCTAAATACATTGCATCTATATGTGAGATGGTTTAAGAATTTTCAGTGAAAGATGTTATCTATAGATGGTTGAGAGAATAAGGAAGGGAAAGCAATGGAGAAGGTTATTCAAATTAAAATGTAATATATAAAAGTCTGAAATACCATAGAGAAACAACTTAGTTCAGTTCACATGCTCTGAAAAATAAAGACAGAAAAACGTAACAAGCTGTGTTGAGGACAGCAAATGGAGAGAGCAACAGAGAACTATTGTAATCCAAGAGGTGAGGAAAGGGAATGGGAACTGAGAATGTGAGATGAATCTGGAAACATTGCCTGCCTATTTGGAAATGTCACAATGAAACCCCTCTCCTACATAACCAAGGAAACTAACAAAAACTAAAAATCAGAAACAGATAAAAATAAAATAAAACGAATGCATAGATTAAAAAAGAAAACAAACCTAGGAGATTTTACACAGGAGCCCCTGTTACATTACAATTTATGATGGGCTTACTAGAGTGTTACTCTGTTGTATATCAAGAAACATTTACAGTCCTATTTTTAAATGAGAAAATAAAGCATGTAAGGTATATGTTATTTGTTTAAGGTCACTGGAGTGGTGATAATGACACACTGAGTCCAAACTCTGACTGCTTAACTCTAGAAAGTGGATACTCAAGCTTCCAGTTAAAGCTCAGAAGGATGCAAGAAAAACCAAGTATTGTTGGATCAAGTGACTGTGCCAGGCTTCACTAAGGATTCCCATCCTGTCTTATTCCTATGCTCTGCACATGTTCAGGTCAAATAATACTCTCCTGTTTGTCTGCCTTGACAAGGACTGGAAACGATGTATGTGTCTATGTCATGATGGGTTAAGTTTAGTTCCTAAACAGCTCCAAGGCCAAACTGCTCAGTTATACAAAACAATCTTTTGAGGAGTCTAGGAAACAAACCAATGCCTGCTTTCGGTCCTTTCACTTCTCTTTCCTCTCCTCTAGGAATGGATTTTCTCTGGTGCAAGAGTAGGATAGGAGAAATGTTCAGTCTCCACTATGTATGGTTCTTATCATTGCTCAGTTTCTATGGCTCATTTTATAGACAGGAAAATGATGTTCATGTGATTGGCTTGTTTTTGTTTTCTGTCCAAATTTACTTCTTTTTTTCCATTTATATTCATCTTTATTAGTTTCTAGTAACCGCTCCACCAAATATAGTACATGTTTTTTTTTCAAATTTACTTCTTTCATAAGTAATAGAAGTAGATTTTGAACTTGGTCATTCTTCAGCACTAACCAGTGCTGCTTGAGACATGATTTCAATTTCTTCAATGCAAATACTTAAACAGTGCTTCCCAAAGTCAGCCTTGGAGAGAGTGAGGGTAGTGTCTTATTTCTTTCTTAGAATATTTCTTCAAGAGGTGGTAATAGAATGTTCCCAAGGGAGCTTGATCCAAGTGAGTGAGAAAAGAGAGAGAAGGAGAAAGAGAGAGAGAGAGAGAGAGAGAGAGAGAGAGAGAGAGAGAGAGAGAGAGAGAGAGAGAGAGAGAGAGAGAGAGAGAGGGAGAGAGAGAGAGAGAATATGCATGTGCAGTGTTCGGGAATGAACTCATCTCCTTATATATGCTGGAAATTTACTCTACCACTGAGCTACATCCACAGCTTCTAATTTAATCCAGAAACAAGATGAAGAGGGAAAATGCCAGGCCTCACTCCATAGAGGCAGGCCTAGAACATGCCAAGCTTATCCACAAACGCAAAGCTAACGAGTAGTGTAGTCCTCCCTCACCTACCTTTCTCCTCGTTACCAAGACATATATGCTACTTCTGAGCTATAGTAAGAAACATGGGGAGAGAGAAAGTCTGTCAGCTGTGAACAAAGGGAAAAATGTCTTTCCATTCCTAATATCTGCATCTACTCACATACATTGAAACAAATATTAACTTGATTAGATTAGACTATTTGCTAGAGACTATAGCATTGAAACCATCACTGTAATGGCTTTGTGAACTACTTGCATGGAGCTAATCCCTTTTGTTTTGTTCCAAGATTGTTTTATTTATTTATTTATTTATTTATGGAAGTACTGTTTTCTTGGAGAGTCAGGAACTTGTGTGTCTCATTGACTGCTGCCTCTTCTACACCTAAAAGAGAAATTGACTCAGAACAGAGGTTCAATAAATAAATATATGTTAGATGAGTGATCGAATGATTGCATAACTGACTGACAAATATTCTGGGGGTTATTTTTTTTCCTGAGCTTTGCAGGAGAGAAGTTAAAGGATTAGGTTTCAAAATGAGGAAACATTGTAATGTTCCAATGTGTAGGAGAGGGAGGAGAGCCAGCTTTGTGCTGGCCTTGGCAGTGAGATGGAAAAGGTGATAACAGTTTCATAGCCTTGGGCAAAATCATTACACAACCCAGTCAGAGTATAGTGGCATGGACTGATTTACCAGCCTGGGCAGAGAATCACTGTTTTGAGACTTGAAGCTCACAGCAGCACACAGAAATACTCATTGATAGCATTGATTGCTTTGAGAGAAAAATCTACAATAGAAAGAGCTAAGGTGGTGAGGCCCAGAGATGAGATAATATTTAAGTCACTCACATAGACAGATTATGTTGAAGTCAGTCAGAATCAAAATGGTACCTGTCAGGACTGCAAGTGCTTTGGGCAATATTTGGATTCCTAGAATTTTTTATTGTCAGGTTTGGACAAACGGCATTCCTATTGCTTTTCTCTTCAGGCTAATGGATTGTGGAAAGGTACCTATTAAATTGCTTGTTCCCTGATTTAAGAAAAAAAATGCATATCATGGCCTTAAATCTTTTTATCTCATTAGTGATTTCAAATATAATTTTTTACTCAGGGGAAGTGAGGTCTTAGAGCTTGAATTCAGGGCCTGAGAATTGTTCCTGACCTATTTTGGTCAATGCTAGTACTCCAGCACTTGAACCATAGTTCTACTGAAAGCACTATTTATTTATTTTCTTCTTTTATTTGTAACTTAATTAGAGATAAGAATCTCACAGAATTTCCTGCTTGGGCTACCTTAGAACCTCAATATGTCGGTCTCAGCCTCCTGAGTAGCAGGGATTATAGTTAGCAAAGATATTCTTTACAGGAAAAAATAAACATGTAATGAATACAGGTGGAGAAGTATTTGGGTGTTGGAACCAATAGGAGATAGGGAAAGGTGATGGAAGGAAGATTTATGGAATACCATTATATGTGTGGAAAAAGGGTTATAACAAAGTCTATTTGTAGTCTTGTAGCATAAATGAAGGAAGAGCTGGGTGCCTATGGGTCACTTCTGTAATCCTAGCTGTGCAGGAGACAGCAACTAGTCCCTGAATTCAAGCTTCAGTCCAAATACATAAAAAAATAATGAAAAGCAGACGTAGGAAAGGGGATTAATAATGACTATTAAAGAGGGTAAATCTGATTAAAGTATATTTTATACATGTACCAAAATATCATAATGAAACTCCTCACATGTACAATTAAAATATGTGAAAAGATAATTTTTAAAGATAATTTTAAAAGATAATTTTTAAAAACTTGGGATGGGTGGGGAGAGGGAAAGTAAAAGAAAAACATGGGAAAGGGTAACAATGTTCAAGAAGTAATGTACTCAAGAAGTAATGTACAAATATAACGGTAACTCCTCTCTACTTCATCCTGACAATAAATTAAAATTTTAAAAAAGATAATTTTTACTTAATATAAAGAATTTAGAGGGCCCGGGAGTTTGGCCTAGCGGTTAAAGTGCTTGACTAGCATGCACAAAGACCCGGGTTCGATTCCTCGGTATCCCACATACACAACCAAGCTGGAAGTGGCAGAGAGCGAAAGAAGCGAGCTGAGCTGAAGTGAACAAAAGCCCAACCGAGTGGTGGCCGGACGGAGCGGGGCCGGAGCGAGCAGGACCGGAGCGTGCGGGAGCGAGCCGAGCCAGAGCCAGCGAGGCCGGAGCGAGCGGGGCCAGAGCGAGAAGGGGCCAGAGCGAGAAGGGGCCAGAGCGAGCAGAGCCAGGAGCAAGCGAGAGCTGGCCGGGCCGTAGCGAGCGGGGCCAGAGCAAGCCAGGGCCGGAGCGAGCGGGGCCAGGAGCGTGCGGGAGCGACCCGGGCCGGAGCGAGCGGGGCCAGGAGCAGGGCCGGGCCGGAGCGAGCGGGGCCAAGAGCAAGCTGGAGCGAGCCGGGCGGAAGCAAGCTGGGCCAGAGCCAGCGGGCCGGAGCGAGCGGGGCCGGAGCGAGCGGGGCCTGAGCTAGAAAGGGGGCCTAGCCGGGCTGGAGCGAGCAGGGCGAGCAGGGCCGGAGCGAGCGGGGCCGGAGCGAGCGGGCCTGAGCTAGAAAGGGGGCCTAGCCGGGCTGGAGCGAGCAGGGCGAGCAGGGCCGGAGCGAGCAGGGCCGGAGCGAGCGGGGCCGGAGCGAGCGGGGCCTGAGCGAGCTGGGCCGGAGCGAGCGGGGCCTGAGCTAGAAAGGGGGCTTAGCCGGGCCGGAGCGAGCAGGGCCGGAGCGAGCGGGGCCAGAGCTAGAAAGGGGGCTTAGCCGGGCCGGAGCGAGCAGGGCCGGAGCGAGCGGGGCCAGAAAGAGAAAGGGGCCAAAAAAAAAAAAAAAAAGAATTTAGATCATGTTTTCCTGCCTTCTCATGGTTTTACAGTTCCATGTGCAAAATAGCTCCTAAAAAGATTAAAAAAAATAAACAGAAACTTTCAGCATATGTGGTACCTGATATATTTAATCAAGATTTCCCTTTTCTCAGGAAGGCGTAATATATTGTCCCATTTAGATTATGGAACAAAGTAGAGCTCTGATGAGAAAATTTGAAGAAGAACCCACCTTTGGAAACCAAGGAGGAATCGTAGCCAATAATTTCACACTAATATCTAGCTCACAGCCATTACTGATAAAAATCAATGTACAATTGGGCCATAGAGACATTTCTCAGCCTCTTATAACAACATAAACATTAAACCTGCTCGGTCTCAGCTACCTGCTCTAGACCTAGCATCGTCAAAGGTAACATTAGGCAAAGTTGAATGCTTACAAATCATATAATTTCACTCAGGCGTCTCATCTACCAAAAATGCAGGCTGCTATGTCTTTGCTCTATTTTCCTATGTGGAGATCTAGTCTATCCATCACATGCTACCTCCCATCTTCTTTACGCTGACTGCCCTTCAATTCCTCCCCCATTTTTTCTTTCTTTTTGGGGGATCTTGTTCTTTCAATATTTTTCTCCATATTCAGTCTTTTCATACATAATTTCATTTTCTTTGATCTAAGTTAATGTTCCAAATATTATTTAAGCTCTTAATTCACAGATACGACATTCTAATAGCTGTATCTTACTTTTTAGTGTGCATGAGAAAATATAAATGTCACATTTATGCACATATTGTCAACTTGATTAAAATTGAAGGGAAAATGTTGAGAGGACAGAAGGTTGATTTGTTATCATTTTTTTTTGCCAGTCCTGGGCCTTGAACTCAAGGACTGAGCACTGTTCTTGGGCTTTCTCAAGGCTAGAGTTCTACCAGTGAGCCACAGCACTACTTCTGGCCTTTTCTATGTATGTAGTATGAAGGAATCAAACCTGGGTCTTCATGCATGCTAGGCAAGCACTCTACCACTAGGCCAAACTCCTAGCCCAAGAGTTGATTTAAAGAAGTGCAAAAAGAATAATGTATGTTAGTCTATGGTGACATTACCCTGAATGTACCTGATTTCAGAAACTAAAGGTCAGGCCTGGTGGGAGAATAGTATATGTTAAAAAGTAAAAATAACAGATACCATGCACGACTGAAATTTCAATGATACTTGAGGTAAACCTGATTTTCCAAATATTTTTGATCACTCCCCATGGCTCATGCCCAGCTACTCAGAAACAGAGATCATGAAGACTGTGGTTAGAAGCCAGTCCTGGCAAAATTTACATAAGAATCCCATCTCAGTTGGCAAGATGGACACAGTGATGGATGTTTATCAACTCAGCTGTGGTATGAGAATAGGTAGAAAAATTCATGTCCAAGATCATCCCTGGACAAAACACAAGATCTTAATTGGCCCTAGCATTGGCACCATACCTCTGCTTCTAGTTGTATACTAATCTCGGGAAAGTTCCTGAGATAAGATTCTTGAGGAATTTTCTGTTTTGCATTACTTGGAACTGTGATGCTCCTTGTTTTAAGATTCCCAGTAGGTAGGATTATAGGTGTGAGCCAAAGTACCCAGCTTGTACATTGTCTCCTGAAGCTCATACATCTTCAAAATACAAGAAAAAGCTATGTCCTTTTTTCCAGTCTGCTGCAATGATCAAATATTACACATTCACCTCAGACTGATACGTTGGAAGTGAGTGTGTGCTGTTAATAAAAATAATGTAGTCCCAGTTCTTGAAATGCATAAACTATCATTGCTAACAATGCTAATGATTTGTCATCTTTTCTTCATTTTTAAAAAATACTTTATTTCTTAACAGTATATTTTAAAACATTTATATATTAGTGTAATACATTTAGGATCTACTATAAAAATCCATAATATGGTATAAATATGGACCATCATTCAGCCATATCCTTGTTGTTGGACATGATAAACTTTTAATATTATATGCTTAATAATAATATCCATTTCTGAGCATAGTTCAGTATAACAGTGTGGATTATTCCATTAGGTGAAAATTCCCAAGAAAGTAGTTTGTAGTCAAAGATTATAAAAAATTTTGAAATGATTAGATATTTGAAGTGACTATATGTATAATGTCTTCCCAGAGAGATGCCTTTGTTTGTTCTAAATTAATGTTTTCTAATTAGAGTTCTAGGATCATTGTCCATAAATATTAATTTTTAATAATTTGTTCATAAATATTAAATTTTTAGAATTGTATTTTAATCTTCATTAGAAAATATATGTTCTGTTTGTACATATTCAAACCTGCATTCAGGGCAATTTTATAAAGAATAACAGATGGCTAGAAAGAGGCTGGAAACCTGGGCTTTGACACTTTTGTTCTAAAGCATTCCAACATTTCTCAGGCTTTTATTATGATGACTGTACCTTGTGAACTGAAAGGATTTTTTGAGAAATCCAGAGTAAGAAACCCTGGGAAATGGAAGAACAAAAGTAGAACAGGGAGAGATGTAAAAGAACCAGAGTTATTGAAACTTTGTGTGAATGAACTGGATAGCTAAAGGGGATATAATGGAATTTAAGGATATTCTTTTACATGGAGCATACATTCTCTTTCACAAAAAGCTTATAAGGTTTGTTCACACTCCATCTTCAAGAAGTTCAGACAGGTCACATGGAAATTTACAGCGGCTAGTACACAAAGGCTTACAAATGCAAACTTCAAAAGAATATCCGAAAAGCTGGCATGCTATGAATCTATAAAGTAGGTATCTGGGTTAAGGCTATAAGCTTTCAGAACACAAAAAGCCATAAAAGAGGCTTTTAGCTACTGCATGGTGGTTTTGAGTTGGGGGAGGGGGTAGGACTGGGGTGGGACTTATAGAGAGCTTTGGAATGTGTTTCAAGTTTGCATCTTAAAGAGACCTAGATACAAATATAGGGGATTTTCAAATGTACCCTTATCCACTAAGAGACTGTGGTAATTTCTAATGGAACAGCTTCTGTTTAATGTTTTATTTAAAATGATAGATTCAGGAACACCTCCTACCAACTCCCAAATGGAGAAAGATCTAAAAATGTATTTGCTATCTAAAAGAATGAGAAAATAGGAAGTAGGAGCTACTTTTAATTTCAGAATCATATAAATGTCATCTTTTTATAAAAATAATAGATCAAAGGATATTGAAAAATTGAAAGGAATTAACTGAAGTATTTGCTCTATTGTCATCATGATTGAATTATCACATACACATTATTATCATTATTGCACAGACAAGAATTATTTCAAATAAGTGCGAAATTATATTTTGACTCATAATCCATAAATCCTAAAGAAAAACATAACAATAATAAGTACAATAATAATAATAATGCATTTGCACTAGCATGAGTGGGGCTCTCATCTGTAATCATAACTCAGTTGGCTGAGTTCTGAAGATTGTGGTTCAAAGCTAGTCCAGGCATTAAAGTCCATGAGACTCTCTAATTAACCACTAGAAAAACAGAAGTGGTGCTCTGGCTAAAGGGTATGATGGTAGTGCTGAGCTGAAGAGAATCTAGGATTACAGATAAGAATCACCAGTACCCAGTTTAATAGAGTGTTTATGCATGTGTGTTTGTGTGTGTGTGTGTGTGTGTGTGTGTGTGTGTGTGTGTGTGTGTTTGTGTGTTCTGAGGCTCTGAGGCTCAAAGTAAGCCATAGGCATTGTTCTTTAGCCTTTTCCCTTATGGATAGCACTCTACCATTTGAACCACAGCTCCACTTCGGGTATTTTCCTATCTCGAGATAAGAGTTTGGGCAACTTTTTTTGACAAGATTGGCTTTAAATGGAAAGCCTCAGATCTTAACTTCCTGAGCATCTAAGATTATAGGCACAAACCACTAGTGCCCAGCTTAATAGAGTCATTTTAAGAAGAAAACTTTAATATAAAATATTAGCAACAATAAGCTATTTAACAATGTGATTCCTAAGTAAGAAAAATGTGACATAATTTTAATAATAGAAAATATGAGGAGCCTTCATCGCCTCTAAGAGATGAGATCCAAAACTTATGTCAGAAATTGAAAAGGATCTTCATTTTTTTTAATCAGAAACTGAGATATTTTTTGGCAGTTCTTGTGAGGCTAACAAGTTAACCTGCAAATGAACATCCAATTCTGTGGTCAAAGGCAGAAGACAATACTGTTCATGGCACAAGGTAGTATGCTGTCTTCGTGAACTTGATCATGAATAGCCCAGGGAGATAGCTGTTATGCTCTAGGTGAGGATAGCCTATGTGGAAAGGACAGAAATTAGAGACACTGAAGTGCTCCAAGAGGCAGGTGATAGAGGAAATCACCTACCCTGGAAAACACAGGACAAGATTTGTGCCTCACACAAGCACATGCAGACCTGGAAGACACATGGGAACAGACAAGAGAACCCATTTGGATGGCTAATGCCTCATCGCTGCCATCAGCTTACAAAACTTCAGTGCCTGCTTTCAAAAGAAAAAGAGAATGTGTTAAGGGCCTGGATCTTATAACAAAGCAGGTGAATACATGGGAGTAAGAAGCCTCATAATCAGCTCCAGAATAGGAATCAACAATTGGATTTCCATACTTGATGAAGCCTACATAGAGCATGAGTATTTGCTACTTTTGGTTATCTACCTCATTCTGGTAAATCTACATTTACCACAGTCAAAACACTCTCATGAGCCTTTTCTTGCTGAAGTCACATTCAACCAAGCTTTTGACATGACTCAACTGATAGCTGATGTACAGGATACGCTACTTTACAAACTCAACTGAATTTACAATGCTAAATTTCTCATTGGTTAGTAGTATCACAGCTAGTTCTTCACTTGAAAAGAGATGCCGTAGCATACCCTTGATTTCAACCCACCAAAATTTCCATAAAGGAACGGGTCTTGAAACATTACAGATTTATGGCCTTCCATTTGGAGGGTGAGTCTTAGTAAGTCACAAAGAGTACTTGACACCTCTTGTGCCAATGATATCATAAATTCAGTGAAACAAAATATCATGATGTGACATTCTCCTGTGTTCCAGGTGCCAGTTGATCAAAGTATGACAGAACCAAGAAGATCAAGAAAATGCAGAGCCAAGAATACTTGTAATACTATTAGTTTTTCAATGGACACACTGATTGTTGGAGTGGAGAAGAATGCATTCCATGTGGTAGACTGTTAAGGTGTGGGTACCTTGTCTGATAGAGAAGATTCGATTAGAACGACAACCTGGGCAAGTTTGAAACAGTTAACTGTTGCCTTCCATAATATATTTAATTTTTGGCCAGTCCTGGGGCTTGAACTCAGTCCCTGAGCACTCTCTTAGGCTCACACAAGGCAAGAGCTCTATCTACCACTTGAGCCACAGCACCACTTCTATTTTTGTTTCCTATATATGTGGTACTGAGGAACTGAACCTGGGTATCATGCCTGCTAGGCAAGCACTCTTTCCATTAGGCAAAACTCCTGGCCCAGTACATCTAATATTTGCAGTACCAAACTACTATGTTAATGGGCGTGGGATGAGAATATACTACTATAACATGCAGTTCAAGAATTCTATGTGAGAAATATCCCAAATGTTATGTTTATTTCAATTTTACATGCAGGCACTGAAAAGTTTGCCACCATTATTTTCATGGATTCAATATAAGATGGTTTTTAACTGGTTATTTTATTTGGGGTGGGGCATAATGATGTTTTGGGTCCTGTGTACAACATTAATTCAAATCTTGTAGCAAAACACTCTGAAAACACACATGCATTCACATTTCCCTCATGCATGATTATTTGAGTCAATTGCCATAGGTGTCTCTGGATAATGACAGAAGAATTATAATTTGACACTGTGGTCCTCTTATTATCAAGAGCCCAGTCCATGGATCAAAAGTCTTTAGAAGAATTACATCAGTATTCAGCATGTGCAGGCTTTTTCTTGTTATTATTCTCTACCTAAAACAGCATAATAGCTCCTACTTAGTAACTGTACTGTGTTAGATATTATAAATAGCCTGGGGATAGTTATGGCATATGGAGGGTGTACGCGGGTTATATAGAAGCACTGCATTTATAGATGGACTAGAGCATCCATGGATTGTTCAATCTGTTAGGAGCTCTGAACCAAACTTACACTGGTACAGATGTACATGGTACAGATGTACATGTATGATATTGCTGAATTCTTATAGTTTGAAAACTAGATAAGATTAGAGTATAGATCAAACTATGAGTAGCTAGAACTTAGTATTCTAACCTTGCTGGTTATTAAAATAATCACACTTTCTTATTTCTAGCTGCTAAACTCTGCTCCTAAACTTCTATTTGAAGATATTATTACAACCATTGTTACCAGAGAGAGCAAAATATCCTAGTCCATACTATACCTGACCTCCTTAACTATGATTCTCTTTTCACTTTGTAAGGTGGGCCTTCCAGGCACTTTTGGGAGCATGTGTAGTCAACAAATAGATTCTGTTAGTCTTATATAATTGAGTCATTCAAACATACCCACCTTTCAAGACTTTGGGTAACTTTTTTACAATTTGCTTTATTTATTAAGAGCCATATGACCCTAGGTCTTTAAAGGCTATCTCAATTGTATACTAGAATGATAACTGGGAATTTGTACCAGTATGATGAGACCTATATCGTGTGGAAGTGGCCTGTTAGCAAACTCAACTTAGCCAGTTCCCCTCAATTCCTGCTATACTTATCTTACTTCATCTACCTTCCCAATAATCAACTGAAGACATCATTTTTTCCCTGTTAATACTCACAAATTAGCCCATGATAAAACTAATTGGAGTAGAAGCACTTTCCTATCTGACCAGGTTCTATAACTCCCCAGTAGGAGGTATTTGTCACTGAACCTCCACAGGGGTGTAACAGGCAAGGAGAAAGGTGGAAGCAGACCCCAAGGAAGATGAGTATGGTACTTTAAAGCAGCTGCCTTATTTTAGGATTGTGTCTGTAGTTGTTGTTGTTTGTATACTTGTACTGGGGATTGAACTGAGGGCCTTGGTGTTATCCTTCAGCTTTTCTTCTCAAGGCCAGCTCTCTACCTCTTGGACCACAGTTTCATTTCTGACTTTTTGCTGGTTTATTGGAGATAAGAGCCACACAGAATTTTCTGGAGTTTTCTCATGGACTGGGCTAACTCTGAACAGGAATCCTCACATCTCAGCATCCTGGATGGCTAGGATTACAGGTATGAGCCATTTCTACCTGGCTTTCTGCACACAGCAATCTGTATAATGAAAGGAGAATAGGTAATTTTTGCAAACTGACAATGTTCTAGAATTTCAATTGCATCTGTCTAGAAACTTCTGTATAATCACCAGTCTTTCTTTTTATTGCAATGTATAGATGGATTACAGTTACATTCACCAGATAGTAGGTGGATTACTTCTCACACATCGATACAATTTTTCATGCTTTTTTTTTATAATCACCAGTCTTTCTTTTTCTCTGTCATAACCCTTACTTTGAAGTAAGAGTTTCTGAGCTCAGCCTTCTCATTGAGCTCTAACAATTGTCTTATATTGCATCTTCAGCTTCTCTGTCCTCTAGCTACAGATGAGTGATTTGTTTAAATGCTATCAGGAAGACACTTTGACTTTTTAAATTAAAGTTGTTGATTAATATAACAGATCAAAGACTATCACTGTGTCTTTATTGCATCAGTGTCACTTAGTTATAACTTCCACTTACCACAGTGTTTAGAATTGCTATACAATTGCTGGTAATTAGAGCTAAAGATCACTTCCATTTGTCTGCATAAGCTAGCTTCAAACCATGATTCTTAGATCTCAGTTTCACAAATAATTAAAACGGAAGGCCTCTGACTCCCTGTGGGAGCCAAGTTCCTTTGTTCAAGTTGATGGGTTGGTGGAGAGTAACAGAAAGCACAGACTCCAGACTCCAGACTACTATTGTATCAAGTGGAATTCTCCAAAGAGGCAATTACAAATTAGCTAACACTCATAGTCCAAGAAAGATAGAATAGAAAAGTAGATAAATATTATCTGTGTAGGATCCCAGTGGGGAAAAGGTAAGATGTTTGTGATTATTTTTGAGATACTTGAAAGAAAGGATGGGACTGACAAAGAAAGAGGGGAAGAAAAAGAAAAAAAGAAGAGGAAGAAAAGTGGATGTGGAGGACAGGGAGGGAAGAGAAGGATTAGGAAAGGTGGAACAGGGAGGGGAGGCTGGCATACATCTCTAGTCCTGATACTCTGGAGGCTAAGCTGTGGGTTTGTGACATCTAGACCCCATAACAAACAATCAAACTTAAAAGAAAGCCAGAAAGCAAAACGCTGATGATCGGAGTATATGCAAATAAGAAAAGTTGAGTGAGTTTGATACTATTTGACATAGAGTAAATAAAAAAGTAAGGCTTCATTACCATGTTATCTCATTATGCTATATCTTTTGTGTAGTTTTATTTCCATAATAAAAAATTTCCTTTTCCCCCTTTCTTTCTCTAACATTTTCCAGGTGAAATAATGTTGGGCAAATTAATTAATCTCTCTGCTATGTAGTTTCATCATCCGCAAAACACAGATTTTCTAATAAATATTTCATAGATTTATTTTAGAATTAACTCAATTAATACATGTAAGATGTTGCAGTAGTTTCTGACATGCATTAAACACTTAGTGTTATAGTTACTGCTTATTTTTCATACAAAAGTCTGTTCAAATCTCAATGCCTGCCCTATAAGTAAGAGATTTGGAGACTAATCTGAAGATCAGGAAGGAATTTTCAGGCTACTACCTGCATATTCTGAATGTTACTCATCTGCTTATTATCCTGGGCAGAAGACAGCACCCTAATACGAATATTGTAAACCACATTTGAAGTTCAGATTACTGAATGTGCCAAGTGTATTATATTGTATGTTTCTTAGATCTCTAACAAAGCTAAGGACATTGAAATATGAGATTGGAAGTTCTTCATTTCCAAGCAGAAAATGGGTAGAAGTTATTTTCAATGAGTATCATATTTTTATCAGTACACTATTTTAAAGCAATGCTTTGGTAATTTGATTTGTCTGAGTTTGGGTTTGCCAAGAGCGACTACAATTGTTCTCAGTGTGAACTAAGGTCAAAAGCAGAAACTGAGATTTCAAGTTATAGTTCAACCACAAAAGGATCTGGATCTGAACTGCCCAGAATAAAAAAAACAAACAAACAGATGACCTACCAACAGCAATATGTTTGTACATTTTTCCCTTCTTTATCTGATAAGCAGATAACTCTGCCTCCCTCTTCAGCGAGAAAAGGAAGCATCTCTTGTACAAACATTCATTAAAGACTATTTCCTTTCCATACCCACAAGATTAGCCACAGTTCCTCTTTCTGCTTCTTTCTGGGTTTTAGGGGATTTTGACATCACTTCTTCTCTTCTAGATTAGTCTATAATATATTTTCTCCTGGAGCTTAATGAATTATTTTTATTCCCTACAAGAGAAAGTTTGTCTAGTTACAGCTAATATTTTTTGTTTTATTTCCTTTAACCAATTGAATAAGGGAGATGTCATGTAACAACGCAGTACATGAGTACAGAGCATTTATTTGGGACTGCTTGAAAAGAACCTAGTGTGTTTATTTGTAGATTTATAGGTAATATTCTATCATTAACAAGAAAAATCATGCAACCTTTGTTTCTCCAGGTCTGTATCATTTGTTGTCCATTTCCCCCTCATTCCATCCCATGTCTTTCTCCTTGTAGCCTTTTTGCTCCCTATATGTTAAAAGAATGGAGTCTGATTGTTCATTTCTCATTTTCATTTTAATTAAACAATCTGTGAGCATGGCAGAGATGACTACCAGACAAAGACTTTCTAGTTCTTCTAGAATGTTACATAAATGAGAAGCTAATGTCTACCTTATTGGAGCTTCTTAATCACTCTGTTTTAGTGGACTGGCTCACCATCAGGCTGTGCTCTAGTAGACAGACTAAATGCACAGTGTCTCCTTCTCTGCCACTAATCCCATGTTTGTCCGAAGATGGTAGCATTGCAACAGAGCCTAGGAGTGAGGACCTGAAGTATTTCTATCTTGGTAAGGTAGAGGCCTTTGGGAACAAGTCAACCTATGAGCAAAGTGTTAAGGCTGCCAGCACAAGAGCATGTGACTTTGCAAATTAGTTCCCAAGAAAGCTTCTATTTCCCCTGACCCCACATTGTGTTTCTTTCTATAACTGACCTATCTGATGTATGATACCTAATGAGCTCGATTAAATCAGTAGACTTTGTTCACCAAAATCAAATAACAGTAGGCTATCCAAAAAGAGCTCTGCTAGGAAATAGATCACTAGTAGTAATGTTAAGAGGTTCATACAACAAATAGCTTGGGATAATTTCAGACTTTCATGACAGACTTAGAAATTTTTGAAAAGTTGATATGAAAATACAGACACTGCTTTCCAGAAACAAAAACTTCTGCATTCAGAGTGAAGTTCTCTTAATGGGGGAATTAACTAGGGAAACATTGGTGTTTCTCCACATACTTCAAAAGAATCTTACCTCTTAGTAAGCCAAACACAGGCACAGAGCAATCAGGCTTTCTAATTAAAACACCTACAAACAAATAAACATAAGCACAGTCAAACAGGATAATCTTAGTGACAAATTGTCCAAGGTCCATAACTAACCAACTTTCTCTCCCACCACCCCCTTCCAAGTTGTAAAGTTTATTTCCAACACATTGTCTTGTGCATATCAACACTGGTTCACCCTTTGTCCTTTGTCTCACCATCTTGTTCCCCCCTTCTCTTCCCTAATTCAAATAAACAAATAACCATATGCATAATACACCAGGTACCAATGTCAGATATAGTAACAACAGAGGATAAACCATAAGGGAAAAAGAGAGGAAAGAAATAACTTCTCATAGTACATTAAAAACAATAACCACAAAGATAAACCACTTATTTTCGTATCCTGGAATTCATTTAGCTTAGCATCATCCTCTATGGCCATATGCACATAGCCTTTGAGCTATTGTGATCCTCTCCTAGGAGAATCCTGGATGTATACTAATGATTACAAATGAGGGAAACCATTGGGCCTATGTTTCTTTGGTTCTAGCTTACTTCACTTATTATGATTTTTATTTTAATTCCTAACAAATGGGGTGATGTCATTCTTTCTGATGGCAGCATAGAATTCCATTATGTATAAATACCACATTTTCTTGATCTATTCATCTACTGAGGGGCATCTAGGTTGGTTTCAAATCTTAGCTATGGTAAATAATTCAGCAATCCATTTATACATCTTGTTTCTATACACAGAGGAGAAAATCTTGCATTTGATGAGTCAGATATGTACAGTATATGAAAAATGTTAGAAGAAAAATGTACAGAATTCAGTATTAATTATATTGTCTTTATATTAGAATAATTGCATCATTAAATTATTCTGTATTCTAGTAGTCACTATTTTATTAATCACTAGATAATCATTTCATTTGTATCAATGTGCATTCACATTGTATTTAAAGATGTTTTGCTATAGTTATTTAAGACATTTGAATATGAAAAACTCTCAAGATATTTATGCTAATTCATCCATTCATAAACAGAAATTGAGTTATTTATACCACTTATTTTAATTAATTTCTTACATATGCCAAATCATGGAAAGAAATTTTTCATGTCACTTTTCCACCTGGCATTATATTACTGAATTTTTAAAATTATTTTTTAATTTTTATTTTGTCAGTCATGGTTCTGGGTGCTGTCCCTGAGCTCTTCAGCTCTATCACTTTGAGGCACAACACCACTTCCTATACATTGACTTTTAAAATCTGATGACATTTAAAAGGCTTTGTAACATGATGGAAAAGAATACTAGGAATGTTATATTCATTGTTTAGTAATTAAATCATTTAGAAACATAAGGACAAGAAATGAAAACTTTGCTGTACCAAAGTGTATAAAAAGATTGAAGGAGAAAAAAAAGACTTGCTTTGGTGCCAGGAATTTGTCCTAGTGGTAGAGTGCCTGCCTAACGTGGATGAAGACCCAAATTCAATTCCTTGGTACTACACACATAGAAAAAACTGTAAGTGGTGCTGTGGCTGAAATGGTAGAACTCTGGCCTTGAGAAAACCCAAGGACAGTGCTCAGGCCCTGAGCTCAAGCACCAGGACTGGCAAAAAAAAAAAAAAAAAAAGACATGTTTTTAATTTTTGAGCAATTTTCTGATTTCATGTAATAATCTCTGTTTTAAAACATATTGAACATATAACAGTAATAAGTAATTATATGTTGAAAACATCTTAAGGAGTCAGAAGCATAGACTAGGGGTAGAGTGCTCGCATAGCATGCACAAAGTCCTGGGTTAGATTTCTTGGTATCACAGACATAGAAAAAGCTGGAAGTGGTGCTGTCACTCAAGTGGCAGAGTACTAGTCTTGAGAAAAAGTGTGCAAGGACAGTGTCCGGGTTCTGAGTCCAAGCCCCATGATTGGTAAAAAAAAAATTTAAGAACACAATTAACAGTACCAGAATTGATACCATCAGTACCAGTGGTACCAGTAGTAATTGAAAAATTGAATTATCATTTCTTTTCAACTATGCAAAATCATTTTGGTATGAAAAAAGAACACTCAATGTATGAATCTAACACAAGCATAATTTTAATATATGTTAATGAATGTTTTCGCAAAATAACTTTTTAAAGCATAAAATTACATTTTTTAAAAGTATACTTATTTCATAGAATTTCTGAATCCTCTAATTTCTTGATTACAGGAAATTCCCTACTCAGATTAGTCAATCTTAATGGCTTAGTGAGATTTAAGTTTATTTCAGTCACAGAAAGTCCACAGCAGATGTTCAATGGGCAACAGCTCTCCTAGTGACCTTCTTCTGTGGAGAATTTCAAAGATGTAGGATCTGTTTTCATTTATAGGATCTTCCACAGAGGATGCCAAGAGTTGACTTCCCAGGATGCACCTTCCCTTAGCTGACTGGATTTAGATTTGATTGAACATTTATTATTCAACACAGTTTTGTAGCCAGTGAAAAATATATACTGGTCTTCTCACAAATATTCCTGTGTGGGATATATAGTGTACATATATAATGTAATTTCCACAAAGTGCAGCACTCATGACTGTGAGAAGGAAAAGGGAGAGGTACAGTTGGCTTCTCTTGCATTCGTGCGTAATTGTCCATTTACAAAGCTTACTTTTCATTTCTAAAATGCAGGGCTCCACTGATTGCATGATTTTAGTTGCCAAAATGCTAAAGAATATCCCAGTCCTTGTTCCATTGATCTAGAAGTTGAGACTGCCACCTGGTCATTTTTAGCTTTTCACTATGTTTTTTTAATCAAAGAAACTATTAAGAACGGGGATAATTTATTCAATGGAGTGATGGATCCTGATTATCAGGGAGAAAGTATTACTGTTGAACGATGACTACAGTTGGAACACATCACATTCCCTGTGTTACCCTTTAACATGTACCTGTTTAGCAGTAAAAATAGAGGCTGTGGTCTCATCTGAAGACTTGACTAGAAAAATTATCTCTGCCATATGGTTGTTGGAAAGACTCAGTTCCTCATCACATAAGCGTCTCTCTCAACCAAACTATTTCCTGACTCATTAACTGGCTTTCCCTGGGGTGATTAATGTGACGGAGAGTAAAAGAGAGTATGCCAAGACAGATGCCACAGTCCTTTTATAACTTAGTATCGAAGCTGAATCTAATTATGACAGCTTGGTTTTATTCATTAGAAGATTCATTAGGTCCAGACCATGTACAAAGTATGGTATAATGCTGGACACATGTAAATGAGGCACGGGCTATAGAGATCACAAGTTTTCCACTATACTGGCTCTAATGGTAAATAACAATTTCATGCCCACGCTGATGAAGGAATTTCTTCTTCATAGATTACACACCTATATAAACAATGTCCTGATATTGAATCTTCTATGAATAAAAAGCACAGTGTGCTTTTCAAAAGTTGGTGAGGATACATACAGAACCACAGTGGTCTGCTGAAGCTTCTCCAATCACTCAGCCAATAGATAAAGAAAAAAATGAAATACTGTCATCCATCTCCCTCATTGGTCAGAACTCAGTCACGTAACTGCCATAATTGAAAAGAAGTTAAGTATGGGAATGTATAGAACTCAGCGAGATTAGCAAAACTAACAACTTTTCCCAGGCAGCTAATTTTCAAGAAGTCACACACATTGTCAACACATCTAGATACCACTTTTTCAGTTAATAATTTCTTCACACAGATACGTTTACACAAAACTAAAAAATAGGCTGCAAGCACAGTGATTCAAATGTATTTGTTTATTCCCCTCTAGCTAGATTTCTTATTTTGAGTCAGTAATTTTTCTCAAACCTTAAATAGAGTGGGACTTTACATACCAAATTATTACAATCTGTAATTGAAAGATAGTTTAATATAAGAATTCTTTTCTTTAAAAGCTAAAGTATTGGGGCCGGGAGTTTGGCCTAGTGGTTAAAGTGCTTGCCTAGCATGCATGAAGACCCGGGTTTGATTCCTCGGTACCACATACACAGAAAAAAGCCAGAAGTGGTGCTGAGGCTCAAGTGGTAGAGCTCTAGCCTTGAGAAAGTCCAAGGACAGTGCTCAGGCCCTGAGCTCAAGCCCAGGACTGGCAAAAAAAAAAAAAAAAACTAAAGTATTACCAATTATACAATGTTTCCAGAAAAAAATAAACTGCAGAAATGCCCAACTATTTATTAGTTGAAAATACATTTTAATTTATGCAGGCTTTTTGAACTTTGAAATCACTAGGCCGAAG
This sequence comes from Megascapheus bottae, assembly GCF_031878675.1. Taxonomy (NCBI): domain Eukaryota; kingdom Metazoa; phylum Chordata; class Mammalia; order Rodentia; family Geomyidae; genus Megascapheus; species Megascapheus bottae. The sequence continues at coordinate 34,068,891 of NC_143509.1, forward strand.
TAAATATGAGTCTTATCCATATCTACATAGCTACAATTTTTAAGTGCTATGCAATTTTAATAGTCAAAGCTGACAGATACCTTGGGAGATATGTCAGGGAGATAATCGCATTTCTAACATTATTCTGTATCATTTCAGAGATATTGTGTGACAACAACCATTCGTGACCCAAAAAGGTGAGGGCTAACTTTTAGAGAACACAGCCTCTGTGTGCTATAGAAGTTAAGTTGTTATAAATGCAAATGAGAATGTTGTAAGTTTAAAGTGTTAAGCAAAATTTCCACAGTAACCCAAGAGAAAATAACTATAGAGGGCCAAGTGTGGTGAAATACCTCTATATTACAAGTACTTGATAGCTGGAGATAAGATAATTGAAGTTCTAAGACGGCACAAAGACAACCTACATAAAGGAAAATAAAAATACAAAGCTAGAGCTTGAGCTTATGGTTCATGTAGTTATTTAGGAATCTAAGATTGAGAAGATGGGCATTCCAAGTTATCTGAAAAAGAAAAGTTCACACACTCCTCAGTCCATAGCTGGGTTCTGCATGTTGGAGTCTGAAAATTGGAGGAACATAGTTCCATACCAGTACTTACAGAAAATTTACAGATTCCCTCTCACAGTCAGAAGCTGGATGTTGTGATATACTTCTCTGATCCCAGAAACTATGGGAAGCCTAAAGTAGACAGATCCCAGGTCTAGTATGTACTGTGTTGGAAGGGAGAACCTCTTGCAAATAGCCAGTGAATTACAGGGCTAGAAGTATGTGCATCAAGTTGTAGAGCTCCAACAGAAAAAGAGTAATACCTTGATTTCAAACTTAAGGAACCCTCTCCAAAAAACAAAGTTATTAAAACTCATGGTTTTCAGTAATCCAGACATTTATAATCACAAATGTTCACATTAAAAACCAAGAAACAGCTCAGAACTGGTGGATCCCACTAATTCTAGCTCCTCAGAAGATTGGGATCTGAGAATTGAGGTTCGAGGCTGCCAGGCAGGAAAGATTTTGAAAGTTTAAGTTTTACCCCCAATTAACTACTAAAAAGCTGGACGCAGACAGTGGCTGAAATGGTAGAGTGCTACCCTGGAGCAAAAGAGCTCGGGGACAGTGCCCAGGCCCTGGGTTCAAGCCTCAGTATGAATACAAAATGAAAGAAAAAAAATGACAGATCTCAAATCAACAAATGCAACATCATAAGTTAAAAGAACAAAATACAAATACAAAGCTAGATTAAGAAAATGATAAGGACCAGAGAATAGATGAACAAGGAATAGAAAAACAATAGAGAAAAATTATTTGGTAAGATCAACAAGGGTGGCACAATTTCAGCCAGATGGGAAGAGAATGAAATGGATAAAGCTCAAATTACTGCAATTGGAAATGGAAGTGGAAAAGTGAGCACTGAATTTTCAGAAATCAAAAGAATTTTAAGAGCCTACCATGAACTATTGCACATAAACACATTTGATAACCTAGATGCAATGCACAAAAACACTATGCCTATGGAGAATAACTCTGGAAGAAATGGGTCATCTGAGAAGATCTGTAGCTGCTTAGCAGTCTATGGCAGCATACATCAAATAAGCCACCGGTTCTGTAGCAGGCGGCAACAAAGTGTCGCATAAGTCAACTTCATTTGCCACTATTAACTTGGAGAGACATAAAGTTATGTGAGTCAAGGCCCCATTCCCACAAAACTGTTTCTTTCTTCAGCTGGATTTGGAAGGAGAAGTTGTAAACTGTATGTTTCACTGAAAAGAAAGAAAATGGGACTCCTTAAGTTCAAAATTTGCAAGGATGTCTTATAGCAGCTCAACGATATATTTGTATACTCTTATGTGGCCTGATTAATACATGCACAAAGTGTAGTATCCATTAAAATGGAATACTACTCAGACTGAAAAATAGGAACTCTGATATAAGCTACTAAATGAAAGAAACGACTTCATTGTGCCATGTAAAACAAGTCAGGCAGGCAAAAGATACATAGTGTGTAACTCCAGTTGCATGGGACACTTAGATGAGTCAAAACCTTTAATGAGACAGAATGTTGAAGAGCAATTGACAGGGATCTTGGGTAAGAGAGAAAGGAGAATTCTTAAATGAAATGATAATTATAGTTTTATATGATGGAATGAGTTATGAAAGATGGATGGTGGCCATATATACACAAGAATTATGGATGCATTTAACATTGGACTACACATTTAAAAATTAAGATGGCAAAAATATGTGTATATATGCTACAGTTATTTTTAAAAGATTTGTAAAAAGAGATTTACTATAGAAAATTGTCTTGTTTTTTTTATTTTTGTCTGTTTTGTTTTCTGAAAAGGATTTTCCAGTCATGTTGCCCAGGCTGAAATGGAACTCGTTCTGCCTATTTTACCCTCTCAAACACTGAGATTACAGTTATGCATCAATATGTCTTATTTAGAATTTACTCTGAATAAAAATTTGAAATTTAGCTGGACACTAGTGGCTCATGCTTGAAGTTCCAGGTACACAGGGTTGACCTCAAAAGAAATAAGGTTGATCTGTGGATCATAGTTCAAAGCCATGGTTGGTAGGAATGTTAGTGAAACTCTCATTTCCAATTACACATCAAGAAAGAGAAAAACAAGATGATGTGACAAAGGACAAAGGTTGGACCATTGCAACAATAAAGTTCATAGAACAATACCTTGGAAATGAACTTTACAACGAAGGAGCTGATTGGGGAATGAAAGTGGGAGAAAGGGGAAGCAGAAACAATGTATAAGAAGTAATGTATTCACTACCTCATGAATGTCACTTGTAAATTAAAATAATGAAGAATTTAAAAATGAAAAGAAAAAGCTAGCTGCAGAGCGGTGGCTCAAAAGAAAAATGAAAAAATGCTGGGAGCATGGCTTAGTGGTAGAGTGTTTGCCTAGCATGCACAAAGCCCTGGGTTCTATTCCTTGGTACCACACACAGAGAAAAAGCTGGAATTTGTGCTGTGATCCCAGTGGTAGAGAACTAGCCTTGAGAAAGCTTAAGGACAGTTTCTAGGCCCTGAGTTGTAGTCCCAGAACTGGCAAAAAAAAAAAAAAGTATAAAAGCTAACCTTGAGTAAAAATGCTAAAGGACAGTGCCTAGGCCTTGAGTTCAAGCCCTAGGACTAGCCCACAGGCATACATATGCACACACACACACACACAAACACACACCTTTCAATTATCCAAGAATGTCTAGTATTTTCCCAAATTTAAAACCATAAAGGAGCAATTCTTAGGCTTATTTTAAATGTTTAAAAGTAAAACGGCTATACTTTCAGGTAGGTCTCTTAAAAACTGTACAATAGATTCCCTAAGGACATACGCTGTTGAAAGAGAAGAAAATCTTTCAGACTCCTCTTCCTTACTAAGCTACATTCCCTAGCAGCAATCTTGGAACACAACGTTCTCACATAAAGCTCAAATGAGGCTGGACAACTGTATTTCAGCTTTAATATATTCTTCAGTAGCATTCCTGAAATCAGTTTCCCATTTGTAAAGTTACTAAAGCTATTAGGCTGTTTAACTACTGGTAAACTAAAGCGGCAGGAGCAGCAACTTCTTCTTTCTCCTCTTCCTCCTTTTCCTCCTCCTCCTTTCCCACCCTTGCTTTGTATAAGTAATTGGTTTTAAACTCAGAACTTCTCCCTCTTGTTTGCCTTGATTGCTTCTAGTGGTTACTTTGCCATTTGAGCTGCTCTTGGGTCTGGTATTATGGTATTTTTTAAAAACTGGATTGGAGCTAGACTCTTAAGAATTTTCTGTCTGCCTGAATTTAACACTTGATCTTCCAAGTCTTGGCTGCCAGAATGACTAAGATCACAGAGGTGAGTCTCTCTATTACCTTCTTCTGTTTTCTTAATAGCTATTCTTTATTATTTCAAATAGTTGTGTAATGGTGTTTCAATTTAATAGGTCTAGATGTACAGATATATCTTGATCAGTGACAATCCCATTGTGTCTCCATCCCACTCATCCCAACTCTACTCTTCTACATTTCCAAATTCTATTTTATGTATGTACTTGACTACCATGCCTGTTTTTCCCAGCATGCTTCTCTGTTTATCTGCACTCTTAAGATGCAGTGACAAATAATATTGTGAAGAAGTCGATGGAACATGACACAGGATGTTCACAATTTAATCCTTACTCCAAAAAATAAAACATCTTTTTTTCACAATCCAATGATAAACATTTTCCAACTTAACCTTGTAGTATCTGCCAAATAAAAATCATATTGACAAACTAAGAGGAAGAGCAGTTGCGTAAAGTGACCTGAAACCATCACATTGATAAGAGTTCATCTCCAAATGTCTGAAACAGACATGGCCTCATGGAGTTTACTGCTCAGGCTGACTTTGAACCAGGATCCTCAGATCTCAGCTCCCTGAGTAGGAAGGATTACAGTGGTGAGCCACTGGTGTCAGGCAAAGATACTCATCTTACAGCCCAAAGTTCAAAACCTTCTCTCAGAAAGACTTTCCAGTCCCATCTTTCTAGGTTTCTATTTTCCTGAAAGTATTCTCTCTCCCCCTCCCGCCCCCGCAACACACACTTCTTTTAGGGCAAGTTCTTCGTACTACTTAGACTTATCTCTTTGTTTCTGAATAATAAAGTTTAATGATGTTGTTTTCTTCCATCCAAATAGCAAAATTGACAGGATTCTTACATTGCAAAAATTATTCTTTGGAGTTTATAGAAAGAGGAACCCTAAACTTTACACCTTTCAGGGAAATGAAACTCACCTCAAAAATCGGAGATATATATATATATATATATATATATATATATATATATATTGCCCTGTTTATCTTTCTGGGTAGAGAAGGCAGGGTCTCTTACATGATTAGACAGAGAAAAGTTCTTTCAGTGCTTATTTGGTTTATTTGGTTTTCCCAGCTATTAGGGAGTATCATTTTTTTCGGATTTCAACTATATTCCCTTCCATATTCTTCCATAGCTATTAAAAAAATCACATGTAATTTGTATAACTACCTAATTACTCTCACTCTCATTAAAAACACTTTCTCTTTGAAAGGATTTACTTAAAGAAGTCTTGCTAAAAATTCCTTCCATTACTTCATTTTAATGAAAACCATCTTGCTACTACTCAGTTTCACTTTAAAAATAAAATGAATATATTATATGCAGACAAAAAGAAATGCAGTGAAGGCAAAAAAAAACTGGGGTGGGAAAATTAAATCGGGAGAAACTGATGTTTTGTTGTCTTTAGTGGTAAACTCAGGTAGATACGAGTGCAGTAAGTAACTAGTTTGGCTTTTATTCCTTTATTCTCGTCCCAGCGTTTTATTCAGAAGCTTTTCTTCTAGAATTGATAGTACAGAAGGAAACATCATAGTTATTAAAATTAACCAACATGCATCCATCTGGCTTGCCTTTCAGGAATCCAGCCCACTAATGTTTGCTGGATGACTCAAACCCTCAAGATGCAGGGAAAGGAAGAATTCCCTCATTTTGCACAACTGCCAAATCTCTTCCATTCAAGCAAGGCTCCTCACTGGGGGCTCATTTACAGACAGTTGTTTATCTGTTTACATAGTTTAAGAAATCGCCCTGAGTGGATCATTTGTCACAATCTCTAAATAGCAAGTAAACATATTCCTCTATTCTTTGGCTACTTAGCTTAGTGTCCTTTTACTCTGCCTCCTCCTTTGCTCTTTCCTGCCCTCCTCTGTCTCTTTACTTCCTCCCTCTTCTTCTCCCTCCCTCCTCAGTTTCCTCCTGCTTACTCTTCTCTCTTGAACACTCCCTTCCAGCTCTAGCTTGTGGTTAAGCTTGTGTTTTTATTTTTTGTGTGCCAGTACTGGGGCTTGTGCTTGGGGCCTCCCACTCTTGCTCAAGGCTGGCATTCTAACTCTTGAGCCACAGTAAAATGTCTAAGTTTGTGTTGGTTAATTGGAAATAGGAGTCTCAAAGATTTTTCTTTCCTGTGGGCTTTAAATCCTCCAATCTCAGTCTCTGTGGAACACAAATTACAGACCTGGAGGCATCAGTGCCTAGCCACTTTTCCTTATTTTCTCATCTTCTTTGGGGCCCTTCATTTCCATGACATTTCTCTACCTCATTTGTTACTTAAGGCTCCAAACAGCTCTACAATTATGATATGTTTCTCATTTACTCAACTTGGAAACAAACAAAAATAATAATCCTTGCTTCATTTTTGTGTGTCAATCATCCAAATGCTTCTTTAGAGCTTGTGTCATCTCCCTCTGCACTTTAACACAGTAATATTCAGGAATTACAAGAAAGACACAGAACTCAAACTTGCAAAAGTCCGAGGCTGTTTATCTTCAGTAATTTGGTCCTGGAAACAGTGGTCTGGGTGTCCTTGTGTCACACCTAGAAGCTTAGCCACTCAGAAGACTGAGATCTGTAGATTGCAGTTCAAAGCCAGGCCAACCAGGGATTAAAAAAATGAAAAAAAAAAAATCCAGGAGACAAGAGATTCTCTTTTGTGTGTCTTTTTTTTTTTTTTTTTTTTTTTTGCCAGTCGTGGGACTTGAACTCTGGGCCTGTGCTGTCCCTGCATACTTCAGCTCAAGGCTACCACCCTACCCTTGAGCCAAGCCCCACTTCCCATTTTCTAGAGGTTAATTGGAGGTAAGAGACTCAGGTCCTTTTGTGCCTGGGCTGGCTTTGAACCTTGATCCTCAGATCTCAGCTTCCTGAGTAGCTAGGATGACAGGCGTGAGCTACAAGAGACTGACAAGAGACTCTAGTGTCCCAAATCAACCACCAGAAAGTCAGGAGTGGCACGCTGTGGCTCAAAGCAGCAGAGGTCTAGCAGGGAGAGGAAAAGCCCAGCACAGCGCCCAGGTCCTGGGTTCCAGCCCCACGGCCTACACAAAAAGCAGAACAAAAACCACCACAGCAAGAAAACGCACGGGGACACGGTGGACTGTGCAGGCCTTCCTTTTCTCGTGTCTTGTTACTTTAGGTATCTTCAGGGGCTTGGTGGAGCACAGAGATGGAGGGAGGAGGGTGAGGGGGTGGCCCTGTCCCCAGGAGTGTGGGGACGGAGCGGGGGCGCGGGCAGGGGAAGGGAAAGGACTCGGGCCTCTCGGCGTGGCCCTCGGCCTCCTCCTCGGCGTGGCCCTCGGCCTCCTCCTCGGCGTGGTCCGGCTCACGCAGTCTCTCAGGCACTGGCCTCCTCCGCGGTGGGCGACAAGGCGGCGGCCAAGTGGCAGGTCCGCAGTTCGAGGCCTGGGCTCGGTACTTCAGAAGACGAGCGCGGCACGGGCGGGCTGGGGCGAGCTCCCCTCGGGCCCCGCGCCTCCGCCCCCCCCCCCCGTGGGGCAGCCGTGCCACGCCTCGGTTTTCTGTGACTCAGCCCGGCGGCCTCGGGAGCGGAGGCGCGGCTCGGCCACACGGCCACCAAGGCCACCGCCACCGGTTGCGCCGCGCCGCCTGCTTTACGGCAGCTGCTGAAAAGCCCGCGGGGCCGCCGTACCGCAGACCCGCCGCGCCGCGCCGCGCCCGCAGGTAACCCCACGTCTTTCTCTTGGCCAAGTTTCCCGGCGGCGGCGGCGGCTCGGCGCTCGGTCCGGGGCGGCGCGGCCTCCGCCAGTCCCCGGGGCTCCTCGGCCTCGTCCCTGCAGCCCGACCCTCGTGGTCGGGGCGGGGAGGGAGGGGAGGTCGTAACCCCGGGGTGCGGGACTGGGGATAGTCCGGGCATCCTGGGGGTCTCCAGGCCCGTGTCTCCGGGGACCCCGGCGGGGCCGAAGTCACCCCGGACCCTCCTGGCTCATCCTCGCACCTCCTCCCGTGGCGCACCCCGGGTGTGCGCGCGCCGGGGCCTTCCAGAAGTTTCCAGAAAGTCCCGTGGAGTCGCGGGGCCGGGCCGGGTGGAGGCGCGTCGTGGGCCCCGGCCCGTCCCCGACCCCGGCCGCTGCCAGGCCCCGGCCCCCCGCTGTCTGTCTCCCCCTCCCCCAGCGCAGCATTGCTGAGCAGAGGCTGGTGGCTCTGCAAGGTCGCGGGACGCGGCTCCGGGCTGTCACACGTGGCTGCACCGACGCTGGGGGCCGCGACCCCCCGTGTAGGACCAGTCAGTGAGTTCGGAGCCAACCCCCGGCAGATCCCAGAGCCAGATCCATTCTTGTCCAGAGAGGCTCCAGCTCCAGCATGGGACCCAAGGAGCCCTGGCCTCTGCCACTCAGCGCTGGGGGAGCCGGGGGACGTGGGAGAGGGGACCGAAATGGCCGTGTTTTCTACGGGCTGGGAAGGAGGGCTTTGGGGATCTTTCCGGATAATCTCACCTTGCAAAAGTTACTCCACTGTCATTCCGAAGGAATCTTTGATCTCAAAACGTCTGCAAAATAAGCCCCCTTGAGGATGGGCTAATCATATCCCCAGTAGGGCTTGGAGAGTGTTGTAAACGTTTTGGCAGTGGGGTAAGAGCACAGAACAAATCTTGACTTTCTTGGAATATGGATTCTTTTGGAGGGAGATTCAAGAAAGCCAATAGGATGATATTCTTTTAAATGCTCTGGAGAAACATAAAACAAGGTGGGGGTGGGGAACAACAACAACAAAACAAGCCAGTGTAGGAATTTAGAATAAAGTCATCAAGAAAACAGCATTGGATTAGTGCGGCCTCACATAATTGTAATGCCACATCACTTTGCAGATCCATGCAGGAGGATCTTGAGTTCAAGTCTATTTTGGACTACCCAGAGGAAGTAAAACAAAAACAAACAAAAAAACCCCATGGTGATGTGATGCTTCTGGCTCGTGTCTGTAATGCTAGCTATTCACAAGAAGATCTGAGGACCTATCAGCAGAGTCAGCCCAGAGAAATCCTAGAATCTCTTAATGTCTAAGAGCCAGAAGTACAAGTGATTCAAATGGTAGAGCATTAGTCCTTGAGTGGAGAAAGGTAAGCAAGAACATGAAGCCTGAGTTCAAAGTCTCACTACTGGCACACACAAAGGAAAGAAAAATTTTAGAAATATAGTATACAAAATGTTATGATAGATTGGGTGTGGGGCATGAGAGCAAAAGACCTAAAAAAATAACTACTCATGGGGGCCAGGAGTATGGCCTAGTGGTACAGTGCTTGCGTAGCATGCATGAAGACCCTGGTTCGATTCCTCAGTACCACTTACATAGGAAGAAGCCCAAAGCGGTGCTGAGGCTCAAATGATAGAGCTCTAGCCTTGAGAAAGTCCAAGGACAGTGCTCAGGCCCTGAGCTCAAGCCCAGGACTGGCAAACAACAACAACAACAAAAAGCCTAACGGAAAAGGTAGTGTTTCCATTAATGGAGATAGAAGGGAAAGATGGTGGGAGAATAATGTGGTAGTAGAATTCAGGCTGCAGGTTTGGACAGAAGTGCTAGTTTGTTGGAAATATAAAAGTAATGGGGCAGGCAGTTATTTGAAAGGCCATAGTATGTAATTTAAAGATTTGCAATACAGTAGCTTGCTCTGTTAATGTGAAAAGGCCAATAATAGTGGATGATGCTGGAGAGAGCTAAGCAATGTCCTTGAGAAAATAAGAAGATCCTTTTGTGTAACAGGAGGGACTGTGTGGGGCTTGAACTGTGGACTGTTTGTCTGGTGAAGGAAGGGTTAGGTACACAGATGCAGGTGGGAAGATGGGTGTTCTCTCCAGATGGCTTTGCCCTTTCTCACGGGACTGTCATGATCCTGGTGAATTTTATAGGAATTGTTCTTTTGACAGTGTGGTCACAGGTGTATGTTGAAAGTCTACCTTGGTACTTTCCTTGAGGAAAAAAAATAGTTCCCCCACCCCCCCAAAGAAAAAGTTGAGATTACAAAATAAAAGTCAGTTGCTGGTGGCTCACAATGGCAATTCTGTCTGCTTAGGAAGCTGAGATCTGAGGATCACAGCTTGAAGTGGGGCCAGACAGCCAATCTTGAGACACTCATTCCCACTAAATAGCTGAAAGTAGAGCTGTGGCCCAGTGGTAAGCACTAGCCCAAAATCTCAGGTACAGTGTCTAGTCCTACCCTCAGAACCAGCACACACACACACACACACACACACACACACACACACACACACACACACACACACAGAGGAGAAGGAGAAAATAAAGCAAACTGGACCCAATGACGAAATGTGGGAGAATCTAATGAGCAGAGGAAGAGTGTGGAATCTTTCCCTTCTGTATAGTGGAAAAGTACAATGACTATCTGAGATTATTACTATCCTGAAAGAGATCCTTAGCTTTTTAATTTTTTAAATAGTGCTAGAGATCTAGATTCCAGTCTAGGATGCTTACATCTCCATTCCTGAGATGCTAGAGCCTTTGTATTTTAAATACCAAGTGATGATATGAAAGAAAGTGCTGCTTTAGGTAGTAAATTTAATTATGGAGAGGTGGAATTAAATCTAAGAAGAAATCATAGATGTCAGATTAGTTTTTGAATATGATATACAGCTGGGTGCAGTAGCTCACACCTACAATCTTAGCTACTCTGGAGGCTGAGATCCGAGGATCAAGGTTCAAAGCCAGCCTGTGCACTAAAGTCTTTGAGACTTATCTCCAGTTAACCAGTAGAACACAGAAAGTGGCACTGTGGATCCAGGGGTAGTGCAGTATCCTTGAGCTGAAGAGCTCAGGGACAGCTCCAGGCCCAGAGTTCATGCCCCAGTACTGACAAAAAAAAAAAAAGAGAGAAGAAAGAAAATGGTATACAATGATTGCATTGTCAGCAGCAGACTGAAGTGCAACCATTTTGACAGCATTGCTGATAGTGTTGGATCAACATGGGGGAATGGTTACAGTAAGAAAAAGTACTTTGTTTGAGATGACTTTTCTTTAGTTACCTAAGGGACATTTGCTCATGGAGTCACTAGAGTAAAAAAAGGTTCTATGTGATATCTTAGCTGGAGATGACACTAACCACCACACGAATGACATTTCTGACTTCAGATGGCCATTTCCAGTAGAGTGAGAAGGGCATGTGTGAATACTCACAGTTGATAACTTACGAAGACAACTGAGAACTTTAAACCTTTTTTTTTTTTTTTTTTTTTTTTTTAATACCAGTACTGAAGTTTGATTCAGGGCCTTGTACTCGCGAGGCAGGTGCTCTGCCACTAAACCCCAGCCTCAACCCTTTTCGTTCTGGTTGATTGTGGAGCACAACCCTTGCATTTTATACTTGGTTTTGTTGTTCTTGAGATGGCTTCTGAAACTTTGTCTTGGCTAGCCTGGAACCTCAATTCTTTTCATCTCTGCTTTTCAGATAGCTGAGATTACAGGTATGTTTTGCTATACTCAGCTATTGGTTGAAATGGAGGTCTTGTATAATTTTTTTTCCTTGAGTAGCCTTGAACCATGAACCTTGAACCAGAGTAGCTTGCAGTTGGGAACTTTTTGTCTGACAGCTATTCAGTGTTTCTTCTGTTTATTTTCAAAATCCATCAGTTTCCTGGTTTGGAGTGTTGTGGGAATATAGAGAAAGGAGAGAAGGTTTCATGTGGGAGAGATCAGGAATGGTGGACAAGTTGTGGAGCAGAATCGTAGAGTTCTTGGTTCTGGTTCTGTGTCTCGATTTTTAGTGGAGTAAACCTTGTGTCACTTCATGTATCTGTCTGTTCTTATATCAAGGAATGCAAATCCAGACTGTCACATGTTTGATAAATAAAGATTTATTGAAACACAACTGTATTTGTGAGGGTTTGTTTATTTTCTTACTGTCTCTGGTGCTTGAACTCAGTCCTAGGTGCTGTCCCTAAGCTTTTTTGTTCATGACTAGTACTCCACTGCCTAGTCACAGCTCTACTAACAGGTTTTAGTGGTTAATTGGAGATCATGGACTTTCCTTTCCCGGTTTTCTGGCTTTCAACCCCGATCTTCGTAATTTGGCCTCCTTAGTAGGTAGGATTATAGGCATGAGCCCTCTGTCATTTTATTCTTTGTGCCTGCATTGGCCACACATTACGGAGTTTAGTAGTTGTAACAGATTGCATCGTCTGGTAAGCATAAAACATTTACTGTGTGAATTCTGAATGAACATTATAGTGGAAGTGTTTATGAAATCCAAATATGCCTTGCTTGAAGATTCTAGAACAGCATCATTTTCTCAAGAAGTCCTAGTGCATTTTTGAAAGCAGAGTACAAATAAATACAAAACAATGTAGCAATAATCCATCTCAATCTCACACTACCACTTGAGCCACAGCACCACTTCTGGCCTTTTCTGAGTGTGTGGTACTGAGGAATTGAGCCTAGGTCTTCATGCATGCTAAGGCAAGCACTCTACCACTAGGCCACATTCCCTCCCCAGGAAACCATGTCTTTAGAATTTGATCATATGAAAATTAGCAATTAGGAGTCCAGAAATCTCTCTCCTACTTCTCCAGCTAGAGTTGTGCCTGTAAATACTTTGGTTTCCAGAAGCTTACTGAATAGTGCAGCCACTCAAGGTTGATTTTAGGACTTCCTTCAGCTCAAGAATCTTGTATAATATTTTATATAATCAAAGAATAGATGAGATAGCTGTGGAGGATTCTAGACGTGTAGAGGCAAATTATTGGCTTCTCTCCTCTGTAATATATACTCATACACAAACATACACTCATTTATGCACATAACTGCAAGTATGTGCATGTGATATCATAGAACAGAACCTATGATTTACTTTCATGTGTTGCTTAGTATCATCTGTAGGCAGATAGATGATTAAGTATGTACCCTATGTGCTTTTTTATTTGTAGGAGGAAATAGATAAATTTCTTTACTATGACTCAAAAACACCACCAGTGAGTCTCGATGAATTCTTTGACCTCTGTGATCTAACAGTGTGTCTCATGTTTTCTTTAGCAAAATTTGATTCATTGCTCAATTTGTCTGCCAGTTAAAAGCAAACAATATTCCTGAGATCAGGGTTGTCTGTTTTCCACTGTTGCATGGGATATTGATGTCAGACAAAATTGTAATTTAATTGTTTTGACATTTTGATCTGAACAGTGCAGATAAGAAAAGTGATTCATCTTGCATAGAAATGCAGTATTTTCAACTCAGCATGATTTTTCTCTACTTGCTTATAAATGTGATATCACTTTGGAAAGAGTTTTTAATCATAATGGGAATATATGCTCTCAGCGTTAATTACCAACCTATGTTTACGTTTTAGATGTTCAGTGAAAAACCTTAACAATGTCATGAATTCTTTGAAATTATAAAATGAAAAATTTGGAATTTAAACCTGATTTTATTAGATATAATGTAAAATATTTGTATTACAAATGGCTTCTTGCTTTTTTAGAATCTTGGCATGTAAAATTATAACATTCAGTTTTAGGATTGTGATATATTGATTTAGACTCTATTGGTCAATTAAGACCTTTACATCAACTGTCTTAACTCTCTGCAATATTGGTAGGGATAAAATAATGTCATTACTTTCTTGAATCTATTTCCTTTAAAATACCTCTAAACAGCTAAAGTGTGTGTGTGTGTGTGTGTGTGTGTGTGTGTGTGTGTGTGTGTTCATTTTAGTTTATTACTGAGTTCACAATTTGACAATTTCTTGGACATCTGGCTCTGAGGAGGCATTCAGGCTATTGAAACATTGAAGCAGAGTTGAGCAGAGCTTAGGCTCTGATCCTAAACTCCCTCAGTGCACAAAGTTGCCACCCGTGGGACAGTATGACACTCTTGAAATGCTACTGGTACAAGTCAAGTTGAGATTTCTAATCACATTCAGGTAAAATCGATTCATCATGCAGCATGCTTGCTCTGGTAAGTATGTGTTTATGAAAACTCTACAAGGCTCTGCTCACTCTTTGAATGTTGAGAGTGTTGTTTTTCGTGGCGCCTGTACTATAGATGGTCCATCTATCTATGATAACCCCTTTATAGTAAATGATAGTTTGGATTTTAGCTCAGCATCATTTATCTTCTGAGAATTTTTCCCAATGATCCCAGTCACCAGGGGATGGGAGGTTCTCTTAAGCATTGTCTGGTCTCAATGCCTTGTGAGTCACTGCCTAGAATCTGGGAGCCGCCAGGACAGGTCTCGTGATGTTCCATGTCACTGATGTAGTGTCCTTCTTGGCGTGCCATATCTACTTACATTGTTCCCTTCTTCTGAAAAGTAGTTAGCTGACTATGTTTATTGGTTAAGTTAAATATTTTTAAACATGACTGTCATTGCAAATTATAAAGTTTTAAAATAAAATTCAGACTAGTATTTTGTAGTAGGTCTCCAGTAACTATATTCTTAGATAGCAGGCTATGTTTAGCTCACAGATAGGTAATTTGGTGTTTTAACTCCATTAAGCTGATTATGTATCAACACATATTCACATTATTGCAATTATACACTTTTTTGTCTTAATTTGTGTTTTTTTGGCTACTTAGCCATACCTATCTCTCATATTTATGGGAATAATTTCCTTTTCTACTCATTGTCTTTTATATTAGCATTGATTCCTATGAGATATTTTATCTTTTTCTCATTTTTTACTCTTTATTTGGAAATTATAGATGCATAGGAATTTACAAAGAGGGGATATGCACTTTTTGTTCCCTTTGCCTATAGCATCATCATCGTAATTAAAATAAAGTTACAAAGTAGATAGTCTGACAGCACTTTACCAAAGTGAAACTAAAAGAATTAAAGCTAGTGAAGGAATTACTTTTTTTTCTAATTTTTGAAAACTTTATGTAAACGATCTATCATTTTGTATTCTGAAGCTTGACAAAGAAACAGTGAAATATTATATTGATAATTCAGGCAAACTTTGACAAGTAGTTATTACTGGAAAAACAACCGTATGTGAAGAAAAGTTTTGACAGGTGTCTGTGTTATAGAAGGCTGATCATTCATGTGCTTGAGGAATGGAGCTAGGGTGTGCTAAGGAGCACTCCACCTTGATGGCCGCTTTTCATCTATGTACTGGAATGACCAGGTAGAACGAGAGAACAACCAGAGCAGGGGACTTGTTAAGATCCTAAGGATGCACACAACCTTGTATCTCCTACTCCATCTCAGAGAAAGTAACATTTCAGCATTCCCAAAAGCATTGTTAATGGAGTTGGGTCACATTCAGTTTTACAGCTGTTAAATGTCCTCTAAAGAAACATCAGGGTCACTGTTTCCCCTCCCTTCCTTGCTTCCTCTTTTCCTTCCTCTCTCCCTCCTTCACTCTCCTTTCTTTTGTGAATGCTAGGGTTTAAACTCATGACATTGTTGCTTACTAGGCATACTCCTAGCTCTAACATATCATGTAGCCAAATACTTTTAAAAATTTATTTTTATTGTCAAGGTGATGTACAGAGATTGCAGTTGCATAGTGTGGTAACAAATACATTCGTTGTGAAGTATTTTTACCCCCTCCCTCATTTTCTCCCACTTTGTCCCCCACAAGTTGTAAATTATATTTCCAACATATTGTGAGTATCACTGTTGCATTGTTTCACCCTAGTCAAATATTATAAGAGATTACATTACTACTAGTGTTTGAAAAATCATTTTTGGATAGATTTTTTTAAAGAGATATTTCCAGGAAAACATGATCTGACATTTTAATCTCGTGTAATGTTATATAAACAGTATAAATGTGTTATAAAAGTATAGTTTACTAGTATATAAGTCTTAATAGCCTGGCTTTATTTATTTAAACATTTATTATTTTAATATGTGAAATAGCTCTTTTCTCTGTGGTTTTGAGGTGTGCAAAAATTACCTTACTTGGAGCTTTTGAGATACTATTAAGAACGAGAACTATAATAGCAGTAGGGACTTCTCCATTAGCCCTTTCCCATTTCCTTTAGCAAAAAATTCCTATTTCTTATTTTGATCTGTATTTTGCTATTTGAATGTTTTTAATATTTTTATTATCACCATAGTTAAACATTAGATCTAGACCACTGTCATAATTCATTATGCTTCTTAGCATTTTGGTATGGTTAAAGCAGAAACATTTGTTAATTAGTATCTGGCTTTCTGTACTGGCTGTTCTAATTTTGAGGTTGAGGAGTAGGGGTGGCAAAATAGAGAAAGACCTGTTTGTATTCTCAAGCAGATTCTATTGAATTCACACTTGTTGAAAATGATCTAACTCTCTAGTCCTTGATTTTACTTATAATCAATGAGTAAATTTGTTTTAATAGTCACTGAGTTTTGAACATTTAGGAAGAGGATAAAAAAAAAAAACCAGAAAGGATAGCTACAAGTTTTATGTTTTACCTGGAGTAACATGGACTTTTAACATTGGTATCAATCTTAATTATTGCTGTGAACCTGGCTGAGACTGAAAATTTAATTTATTGCTAATATTAACCACAGTGACACTAGTAAAAGTCATTTAACACAGTTTCCCCTTAAATGGTGGGAATTTCTTTTGACTTGTTGCTGCCCAGTGTCTATCTTGAAAAAAGTATCTGTTGTTTTATTTGGCCAATATCATGTCATTGTTACAAAGAATTCAATTTAAAACTAAGCTGAAAACTACATGATGGAAACCGATGTGTTTATAATTTGGACATTTTCTAACTTTGTATCCAATTTGAATTCTTTCAAGCATTTTCATGATAAAACAAAAAGCCTATCACCTTGTGTTCCCCGATTCCATGGTTACAAAACTTGTAAATTAATGTTCGGTGAGAAAGTATTTTCCATTGTCTCCCTCATGGCTCTTCTTTCCCATGCCATTTTTTGAATTACACGTTTTTTGAAGTAGTGAAAAAGAACCCTGTTGCCATTTTCATAGCACATATTTTGATTACACAGCTCATCTTTCATTTTGATATACTGAGAGAACTATCATGGAAACAAGTAAAACCATGCTCATTAGTGAAGGGGTGGAAGAAGACAGATTGACAGCCATTGTTGATGTTGTTTAAGCATTTGTAAACCTTGCTGGATCTCTTTGTTCTATATGAGATAATGATGTCCAACATTGTTGTTTGCAGAATTACATTTTGGCATTGTAATTTAACTTATTAAATGATGATAATGGACATGGTATAGAATTGTTATAAGAATAAATGGAAAACTGCCTTAGGCCACATAGGTGTTTTGGAGGCAGTAAGGTCTGGGTTGAAATCCCAGTGTCCCATTGGAATCTTCCATGTCTCTGTGACTGTTGACAACTTGCATTTTACCTTCTTTAAAATAGGAATTGCTTCCTGTGTTATTTCTGTGTGCCTTGGGGAAAAGAACGTGGTAAGATCAGACTGTGTTCTCTGTTCTGAGAGGAGTAGTTAGTAGGATTGGAAGGCCTTTTACCAAGTGGCAGTGCTCCCTCCAGGTGAGTGATCCAGGAGACCTTACAATCTGTTTGAAGCCTCATGTAATGCTGTCAGTCTTTTCTTTAATAAGGAATGGTAACTGCGTCTGTCTTCATCACTAGCTACTACATTATGTTGGCTGTAATCTGACCTATATTGAAGCCACCAACTTCATCCTCTTTCCATTTACATGTTGATCAAATTCTCTCATCCCAAAGCCCAAATATAATCTTGTATACAAATGGTGCACTGTTTGTATCATCTTTATACCATTTCCTGAAAGCCCTACTCCTTTAAGTGAAGAAATGCCTACATAACTAAGCATACCTCTTTGTTTGTTTGTTTGTATGTGCTTCTTTCTACAGGAGCCAGTCACAGCCCCTCCATTGTGCTCCTGTTTCCCTGTAGCTTTCTAACTTAATTTTCATTATCTATTCTCCCCATCTTGTTTCCATTGCTACACAAGCAGAGAAAGCATTTTTTTGAATCTGTCTCTATTCAGTGTCTGTTACACTTAGCTAAGTATACTTATTTAAGTGAATTTATCTTCATGACAAAGTATAGACCCATGATGTTCTGTGACATAACAGCCCAACCTTAAGGTACGCAATCCCACTCCTCTTGTGAACATGCTCCCCAACCATAAATAGACTATCTTCTCAACTCTCCCAGTACACAGAGGTAGCTAGGGTAATAGCTGGTAGATTTGGTGGCCAACACACAGTTTCATGTCATCATTTCATTACCTTTTGCTTAAACAACGTTGGCATACTTAAAGAAGATGGACTTTTTGGCCAATAAGGACATGAGAATGGCTGAAAGGGCTAAGTTTTGGATGTTAGCACACATGGAGTACAACATACATCACATGGGAGGGGAGAATGGGAGGCAGGAAGGGTAAGAATGAGGAGGAGGATGAATCCAGGGATCATATCAAAGCACCCCTGTTGTGGATAGGATCCAGAGATACGAAAAGAGACCAAGAGGACAAAGAAACCTGAAAGTCTGAGTGATATTCAAGTGTCGTATTGAATAGCTAGAGGTAAAAAGAAGGGATGGTTAGGAGTCAATGACCAAACAGGAATTGAGCTTATTTACAAATAGTTCCGTAGTTGCAGGTGCCAACAATGGCAGCCTTCAGGCCTAAGTTTACCTCTTACAACTCTAACTTAACTGTGTCAAAGTACATTGAGTATGGACTATAGAGTTGACATGGCAAGAGTAGACAAAGAAAAATGAAATGAATTGGTCATGTCTACCCCCTCAAAATATATTAGGCATCTGGTCTAGAATTGGACCTATGAAGGTGTGCAGGAAGTTTTGCATTTATTGTTAAATAAGTAGAGATTGTTTTGGTCTAGAATTCAGTTCAGATTGTTTAAGCTTAGAAACTTTGAGTAGCTACTCTTGCCTGGAAAACATGGAGATAAATAAAATGGGCCCCTGATTTCTCTCTCACAGTGACAGTGCTGTACTGCAGAGTAAAATACAGTCAGTTGCTTACAGGAAAAGTGTTAGTGTGTTAGTAAGAAAGAGGATTTTAATTCACAGAATTGTTTTTATATGAGACTTTGTTTTATTTCAAAGACTAGAGAGGATGAGTTGATGCTGAATTTATTACATACTGGTAACATTTGTATTTGCTTTTCACACGTGTGCTTACTCCAAATGGAGAATTTTCTTTATTTCTTCTATTGGTATTGATCATGTGATTCTTTTACATTCAAAATTACATTGGAACTATACTTTTTTAACATCAATTCTTTGTTACAACAGACTTGTTCTATGTTGCTTCACATACTGCTTGGAAATAAATAATCAATATATTCTAATTTAAATTAAAGCTAGTAGATACAAGTGTTAAGATACAAAAATTCTGCATCAGTTTTACATGTGGTTGTGTGAAACTAGATAACAATCTTACAGACTCAAATAACCCCCTTCACCTTTCTTTGAGTGCTGAGTTTGAACTTAGGACCTTGCACATGTTAGGCACGTGTTCTATCACTGAGCTACATCCTCTGATCTTATAAGGGACTTCACAAGACATTTTCTGCTTTTCAATTACAAAGTATTAAATAATCTATTTTGCCTTTCATAGATCCAATTCAAACGAGACCAAGTTAGAATCAAAATGAGAGCTCTGACTTAGTTCTAACTCTGTTGTTATCCGAAGAATCCATACATTGATTTGAAAACATTAATAATTCATTTTCAGAGGCCTCATTATTAGTAATAGCTTTCATTTTTTCATTAAAATGTACAGATGCACCTTGTTCATTATTTCACCTTAATGTGACAGAGCTACTGAACTACCTATGATTGCTTCCTAAATGCATCTTTATTTTCTTTAAACCTGTGTGATGTATCTTGGAGGAATATAGGTGGTCAGAGTAGCAAGCTGGTACTCATGCAGAGAGAGGTGTCTGCTTGGATGGGCTAGAGACAGGTGGGAGGGGTTTCCAGAAAAGGAACAGTCCAGAAAACTGGTTTTCAACAACTTTAGGACTTCCCTTTGGTTTTGTGATTTTATCTTTGTAATTCTCCTCCTCCTCCTCCTCCTCCTCCTCCTCCTCCTCCTCCTCCTCCTCCTCCTCCTCCTCCTCCTCCTCCTCCTCCTCCTCCTCCTCCTCCTCCTCCTCCTCCTCCTCCTCCTCCTCCCCCTGGCCTTTACTGCCCAGGCTGGCTTTGGACCACGATCCTCAGATCTCAGCCTCCTGAGTAGCTAGGATTACGTGAGCCATTGCACTGGGCTCTTTGCTATTCTTAATAAATATTTTTTACCAGTACTTGCTAAGAATCATTAATCAACTAATTAATTAATTGGCTCTGTTTTTTAAGTCTATGAAATCCAAATTTCTTCCATCCCAGAATCTTCACTGCTGTTTAGGGAGAAAAGGCCTAGTTGATCCCTGTTAATAGAAATCTAAGTGATGTGTGAAGCCAGATGCTTGTAATGAGAGCTGTTAAAAGACTGAGAGAGTGGGAAAATAAGGAAAAAATGAAGATGAAGGTGATTTGTTTAGCCTGATTTTCTCAGTGTTGGCAGGTCTGCATACAAATGACGGTGACTTGAAGACATGCTTGTTTGCAATTCTTGGAGTGAGAATGGGATTTATTTAGTAATCTTAGAGTCTGATTTTGGAGCCCATGAGCAAAATGGGAATTATAATCCCTGATTTTTTTAAAGCACTTCAGGATCCTCAAATGCAGTATACCATTGTATGCGTCTAAGTTAGCTTCTTTACTTGGATGCTATCTTTGAAATAGTGTTCAACTGAAGTTTTACAGAGTGGAATTAGTGTTCCTATGGACAACATTCTTGCCCTTTTTCATGTTTAAAAACTGCCCTCACATTATGTTTTACGTGCTTTGTAATTATGAAGTGATGTGAAAAATTATTTAGTTTTTTGGAAAGTTGCCTTAACATGTTAATGGAATACTGGCAAGATTACTAAGATTAAATATGAAACCTGCTTTATAGATGATTTGATTTTATAGGAACATAAATGCATGCTGCTAACACAAAATGAATAACCAAACTGAAAGCAATCTTCCCTCCCTCAATAAACCCTCTTAGTAATTTCCAACAAATGAGAGTCACACAACTGGAATAAAACAGAGAGACATAAGCACACTAATAACTTAAAAATTATATGTATTTTCTTCTATATCAATGATCATAAGAATTCAAAGATCAGTTTTATATTTGGTTAGCCTTTTTTTTAATTTATAAAAAGTGGGATATAGCCAGGCATGGTGGCTCACATCTGTAATCCTAGCTACTCAGCAGGCTGAGATCCGAGGATCATGGTTCAAAGCCAGCCTGGGCACAAAAGACTATGAGACAGTAAACAGGAAGTGGGGCTGTGGCTCAGGGGTAGTACTGCAGCCTTGAGTTGAAGAGCTCAGAGACAGGGTCCAGGCCCAGGGGTAGGATGGTAGCCTTGAGCTGAAGAGCTCTGGGTGCTCAGGCCCAGAGTTCAGCTCGATGACCCACTAAATAAATAAATACATACATACACACATAGGTAGATAGATAAATAAAATGGAGTAAATGGAAGCATTTAACATTTATTTATATATCATGGATATGTTACATATTTAAGATTTTTTATATCATTTATGCTAGAAAAGATCAACTATTTTAAATAGAATACTATCCTGATATTTTACATTCATTTCAGAGAGTATTTACTTTGAATAGGAAATACTGTATTTCATGCTGATTTTTCTTATCACAATTATTGCAGAATGTTCAGAAATATTAAAAGTCTATAAAATGAGAAAAAGAGAAAATGTATTATTTAATATGTATTTCTCTTAAAATTTAGACTTCTTTTTTGCCAGTCCTGAGGCTTGAACTCAGGGCCTGAGCACTGTCCTTGAGCTTTCTAACTCTAGCACTGAAGTCATAGTTCCATTCCGGCTTTTTCTGATCTATATTTTCCTTACATATTTGAGATTAGAAATTTGTAATATCCTGGTTTTTCAACATAATACATAGAAATATTTTTGTTTTAAACTTTATATAAATGTGATTTTCATAACTAAATAATGTGCTGTTTGGTTTTGCCATAAATCATTTTCTCCATTGTCATTCATCTAAGTAGTTTGCCCAAGTACTACATCTCTGAATTTATGCAGGGATTCTTTTTTGAGATTTTTCTTTGATTGAGTAAGCTTTTGGCAAGATTTTTCTTAATTTATATGTTTCTTCCTTCTATTCCTGAATTATGTGCCAGTTAATTCCTTGAATGTTGCCCTCCCTATCCTTAGCAATCTGAAACAAACCCTTGTTCTATATTGCTGTCATTGCAGCCTTAGCTTCCTTACAATGGATGCATTGCAGTTGTCCATAGTCTATATGGTTCTTTTCATTCAGTTACTGTGAGAAAGCTGTTCCTTGTGCAACTTCAGAGCTACGGATATGGTTTGAGACCATGTGTGGAAATGTCTAAATATAGTGTAGGGAATGAAATAATACTCATTCACTGAATGATTTAAGGTTTTCTCTAAGATCAAACTTTCTCAGTTGTATATAAAATGAAATATTTTATGCCAGCATTAATAGTGATGGCTGTATGAATTAACTATTGATTTTTATGAATAACTTATTTTATATTGAGTCTCATGGGTATAGCAGCGTCTCAGTATTACATTATAGTATCCCATTGGCTATCGGGGTCTTATATGAGTTTAGTAATTACATTCTTTTTAATAAAATTTATTACTTTGTAGGAAAAGCTGGATAGTGGCATAGACCAAACTGTTAAACAAAATATTTAGTCTTTAGTTCCCTTGTAAGGTATATAAAGTCAAATCTTTTTATTTATATTAAAAATATTACTACTTTGGGAAAGTAGGTTGTTATTAAAATATGTAATTCTTTATAAAAGAATTACTTTATTGTTGGGGTGATATTCAGAGGGGTTACAGTTATATCTGTCAGGTAATTGGTACATTATTTCTTGGACATGGATAGTGCTTCCCACATTTGTTTCTCACTTTCCTACCCCCAAGACCCTCTCAATCATCTAATGTTTCCCCTTCTCTTCCCTAGTTCAAATAAATGTATATAGAATATACCAGAAACAGTAACAACAGGGGATAAACCGGAAATGAAAAGAAGAGAAAAACAAAAACACTTGACATAGTACATTAAAAACAACAATCACAGAGATAAACCTCTTGTTTCCATGATCCAGAGTTCATTTCACTTAGCCTCATCCTATTTGGCCATCTACACTTAGCTTTTAAGCTATTGTGATCCTAGATGTATACTAATTATTGCAAAGGTGGAAACCATGGAATGAACTTGTGTTTCTTTGGGTCTGGCTTAGTTCTCTTAATATGATTTTAATTAAAAAATATGTAATTCTTAGGAAACATTTCTTCCCTCAACATCCTTTATTTGTAGACTATACAGTAATATATTTTAAAATAAATATGAAAAAGAATTTTATTAAATTTTAAAATTTCTATAAAGAGAAAATATAATTATTAACCAAGGACTTCAATTAATATGAAAACCATAAATATACAGTTCACTTAAAGAATCATTCAGGAAATAATCCTCCTTAGTAATTCTGGACATGTGGATAAATTTATTGTTATTTGAGTAAAGTTATCCTAATGCCTAGGTATTATATCAATCATCTGTATTTTATTAATTTTCTATAATATTATGAGAATAATTTTAGATGCAAATAATAAATTGTATGATTGTAATCTATTTAAACCCATTTTAATCTAATATACTCTTCTGCAGATATTCTCTGTTTATATTATCTGTTTGGTAAATACAATTGGTTTATTGCAGAACACATAGGAAAATATTAGATTGCTTATGGAAGAAATCTGGGTTTTGCTCTTGAAAAAAAATTTTTTTTTGCCAGTCCTGGGCCTGAGTCAGGGCCTGAGCACTGTCCTTGGACTTTCTCTACCACTTGACCACTTGAGCCTCAGCACCACTTCTGGCTTTTTTTTTCTATATATGTAGTACCAAGGAATCGAACCCGGCCAAACTCCCAGCCCAGCTCTTGAAAATTTTACTTTGAATATTTTTCTTCATTATTATTCTGTATTTCTATTTAGGATTGGTTATTATTAGGACATCCATCCTTGATTCCAAATCCTTTGAGTAATTGAGCATAACACAATCACTGTCTCCCAAACAGGAAATCAAGTCAGAATACACAGCCATTTCTCTTAGAGGATTGCTAACATTAAAAAAAGGATTTCCAAAACATTTAATGAGTAGATAAGACTGTGAATTTAAAAACTATTTAGGGACAAAAATATGGAAGAACTATGAAAGCCAGTAAGAAGTTGTTAAAATGGAATGAAAACCATCTTTAATATTGTAGCTATTATGGAAAAAATTCTGAAAAAATAAAGGTAGATATGAATTCAAATCCATGAGAAGTAATTCAGAGAATTAAGTAATTTGGTAGCAGTGTCAATATCTGCATTTTTAAGAGTCAACCCTCACAACACTGTCTTTATGTAAAAGTAGAATAAGCTGAGAAGACCACTTGGAATACATATTAACACTCGATGAATTAAGAAAAAGGTAAAAGAAAGCAATTCATGTTACTGTAGAGTAGAAGTAGAAACAAGAACCCTAGAAAATTAGTGTTTTGTCCTTTGAGTGATTAGCTATAAAACAGAGATGCTAATGGACTTTCCTTTTATAAAAATGGTAATTCAAATGAGATCAATGATCTCATTTGTTTTGTCAGTGTTTCATCATATCATTGTAAAGCTACTTTGGAACAGCTCTGTATATCTGCCGATTTTAATTAGCCATGAGGAATTTAACAGTAAAAGTAATTGTTCAGCCTTTGATAACCCTTGTGCAGTAAATCACTATCTTTGGGAGAGTGTTACATAAAACAAACCATTGTATACAGAAGACAGTTAAGAAAATAGTTTGTTACTGCTTCTAAAGGGAGGGATTTGTGGGCTTTGTGAGATCCAGCAGATTCATGGAAATCTTCATTATAACACTTCATCCCCTGTGAGGATGAATCAGTGGGTTGCTTAGGGCTTCAGCTATCTGCTCCATATGCTTGTGTCCCAATGTGTCCAATGCCTTCCCACTTGGGGTAAGAGTGACAGTATTCAAACACCAACTAAGAAAAGGATACAAAGCAAAGAAAACTCATCTACATGACAAGCATTTTTATAGACAAGCTTGCAAGGAAGATGGAGGAGTTCAGTTGACTCCTGGTTAGATAAATTTGTATGATTTTACCTACCTCCTTTATTAAAGAAATAGCTATCGAATTGGATAGGGAAATAGGACAGAGTTCTTTTTTTTTTTTTTTTTTTTGCCAGTCCTGGGCTTGAGCTCAGGGCCTGAGCACTGTCCTTGGACTTTCTCAAGGCTAGAGCTCTACCACTTGAGCCTCAGCACCACTTCCGGCTTTTTTCTATGTATGTGGTACCGAGGAATTGAACCCGGGTATTCATGCATGCTAGGCAAGCACTTTAACCACTAGGCCAAAATCCCGGTCCGACAGAGTTCTTTTTATAAGAATACCACACAATTTTAGGGTACAATCTGTATAACTACAATTAATGCATATAATTAATATATACTCTAAATGTGTGATTATGTTTCTACTTACTTTGGTAAGGTCTGTTTAAAAAGAAGTGACTCACTATGTGTAATACAATAGGAAATAAGCTTGACTACTTAATGAGAATAAAGATATTTCAAATTAAGAAGCTAATATATTGATTTTTTTCATTATTAGGTCTTGTTTTTTATTTTTTATTTGTGTGTGTGTGTGTGTGTCTTAAATTTTTGATTGTGTGTGTCAGTTCTGGAGTTTGAACTCAGGACTTGTATATTGTTAGTCTGTGCTCAAGACTAGCATTTTGCCATATGACCCACAGCTCTACTTGTAGCATTTTGGTAATTAACTGAAAGAAGAATCTTGCAGATTTTCCTTCCCAGGCTGTCTTCAAACCAGAATCCTCAGATCTAAGCTTCCTGAGTAGTTAGGGTTATAGGTGTGAGTTGTAGGCCCCAGACAGTCTTTATTTGTTTTTAGTAAGCCATACTGTCTTTTTAATAGTAAAGAAGTTGATTTTTATTATAAAGAGTCCTTGTATTAAGAATACTGGCTAGATATTATTCTCATTTATCCTATTTAGCTTTCCTTACTTTCAGTTACTTGTGGTCAACCATCATTTGAATATATTAAGCAGAAAATTCTAGAAATTTCATAAATTTTAAATAACCATATTATCATAACCATTTCTTTCTGATTAATTATTGGACTTACTGAGCATAAGTTGTAAATGGTAGGTTTGTATGTGATGATTGGGTATCTAGGCATGTTTCCCAGAGGTAAAGGAGATTCCAGTATATGCTTAATTTTGTATGTATTTAAACCACCTGTTAAAATAATGTTGAAAAATGTAATTTTGGCCAAATGGAACTGAAACCCTTTTATCTGAATTTTTTGCACAATTAATCCAATATGTTAGTGTTCCTTTCCCGGGGTTGGAATTGCTTTTATTAATATTTTACCCCCAGTCAACACAGTGTCTAGGACAAAGTATGTTGTTTATCATGTTTACTTAATGAGTTTCAATATTTTTTCTTTGTAAGTCTTATTTCGTCTTAATTTTAGTTCAAACTAAACATTTTAGCTTTGTTCTGTGAATGAATTTTAATATTTCCAAATGAATAGGGACTGTGCTTCTTTGTCATGAAGTGTAATCTTTAAAATAGATAACAATATGACCAAACAACAGCATAGAAGATACTTGTTTTTTTCTATTTCAGTCTTCTATTGTGGTCAGTTCTCCAATATTTTCTATTTATTCATTTATGCTCTTTTCTTTAATTTTTTCTTACTTGTAGTCTTTTACCCTGATGTCTACAGGTATTATTTCTTCAAGTTTTTACCTTTTCTCCATTTCCTACTCTCCCTATATCTCTATGAGTGTAGAGATGTGTATGTATGTGTGTCTGCGTGTGTGTATATGCTCGCATGTGTGTGCATCTGTGCATGTATTTAGCAGAAGGAAAGGGAGGTGATTTCCTTTAAAACAAACAGTCAAACAGGTTCACATTCCACAGATTGAACTTCCTCACATGGCAGTAATGGCTGCCTGGCACTGCTATCTCCATCCGGGAGTGTGTTGTAGGGCAAAACTGTTACTACGATGTAAAGGAAAATGGATGTTTGGTGGGGACTGGTAGTTGCCACAGTATACTTCAGGTGCATCATGGCATCTGGTCATGTGGTCACCCCAGTTTGGCTGGGGCTCCATGAGAACATGGGCTCTAGGAAGTGTGCCTGAGCCCAGGACCCTGGTGATTTTTCCCTGGGTTCAGACTTGGCTTTCATTAGCAATCTTAAAGAAAAATTATTTTGGAGAGGTCTGATTAAAAGGGATTTATTTGATTTCTTAAATAGGGAAACTGTGTAACACTCTTTATAAACATATTCTTCTTTACACCAATGTTGATATATAAGATTTCTGATGAAAATGCTGTGAAAGTCTGTTGATGCTGAAGGAATTCAAGGTTTCATATTTTCCAGGGAACAAAATATTGATTCTTTGTAGATTTTTCAATATTACTGAGAATTTTCATCCTACACACCATTTAACACAGCATCTATATTTCTTATATAAGGGGCAAGAAGTATTCATGAGTATTCATTTTTACTTTTTCAATCTAACAGTTTTTTTATTTTATTTTTATTTTTTGTCAATCCTACGGCTTGAACTCAGGACCTGGGCACTCTCCTTGAATTTTTTCTGTGTACGTAGTGCTGAAATATTAAACCCAGGGCTTCAAGCATGCTAGATAAACACTCTACCACTACGCCACATTCCCAGCCCTCTTGGGGTATTTTTACTTAAAAAGAAAACCGTAATCATGGATGTGATGTACAGAGGGGTTACAGTTACATAAGAATGTAATGAGCACATTTCTTTTTGGATAATGTCCTACTGTCTCCCTTTCCCTCTCTTCCTCCCACTTTTCCCCTACCAGCCCTATCCATCAATTGTGTAGATCATTATGGTCTAGTAAGTACCAGTGCTGCAGTTGTTCACCTTTTGTCCCTCAATTTCTATGCCACCCCTTTTTCCTCCCAGAGACAGATAAAAGAAAGAGACAACATGAAAAAAAAAAACAGCAACCATTTCTTTCAGTTCATTTTAATGAAGATTATTTTATTGGTTAGAGGCATGTAGGCATTGTGCCTTTGTGTTCCTCTCCTTTGGTCTGACTGTGTGTGAATGTTTAGCGTCTTGTGTAATTTATCATGTCTTGATGTATTTTAGATCTAGTTTCCTCATGTGAGAGAAAACATTCGCTCTTTGTGTCTCTGAGCTTGGCTTACCTCACTTAACATGATTTGTTCTAGGTCCATCCATTTCACTGCCAATGACATGTTATTCTTTCTGATGGTTGTGTGAAATTCCATTTTGTGGAAGTACCACATTTTTTAATCCACTCATCTATTGTAGAGCATTTGGGCTGTTTCCATAACTTGGCTATTGTGAATTGTGCAGCAATGCACGTGGATGTATAAATAAGATTATTCTTACAATATTATAATAGCAAAGATCAGGAAGATTCCAAATAATTATTGACTGGTTAAGTAAGCAATTGTACATGCATAATCTTAAATACCACGCATTACCTTCCTAGGTACTGTTAGGATTCATCTTTATACAAGAAGAGTATCAACCCACATTTAGCAATTCATGACTCTACGCACTGTCTGTCCCTTTACTCTGTGATCATAGAGAAAGGATACAGTGGAACATATATTCTAATACATGCAAAGAGAGTAGTTGCTATTTCATGAGCATTCCTTAATTAACTATTATGCATGCAAATTTGTAGTAAACCAATATGTCCAATATGTCATTTGGACATATTTTTTCCTTTTGGTCTTCCTCCTATTCTTTCCTTAATTTCCTTCCTTTTCTGTTTCTTCTTCCTCCCTCACTCATTCCAGCCTCCCTTCTTGGCTTTCTTTTACAAAATGGAATCTGTTTTGTTGACTGGCGTTTCATAGTGTGTACTCCTGTTCTAAGGTTTGAATTATCTTTCTGTGGCCAACATTTTTCTCTACAAGCACTGGAATGAAGAGTGGTTTCCCAGACACTGATTCTTTTGTTCATCTCATTGGCCATTCAGATTGTTTCTAATTTTGGCTGTTTTTTTTGTTTTGTTTTGTTTTCCTCCTTTTTTATTGTAATTAGTAAAAGGGTTACATGATATTTGCCAGATAGAAGGTGCATTAATTCACATACATTGATACCCTTTCACATGTCTTGGTACCCATTTCCCTCCCCCCCCACCCCCCACCCATCTTGGTTTCCCCCTCTTCCCTATCAAATTTCAAATAACCAAATACAAATAAATTCAATATATCAGATAACAAAGTGAGATACTATAACAATATGAGATAACCAAGGGACAGCAAATGAGATGAGAGAACGTAGTACATTAAAGGACAACAATCATTCGTTATATGGCTTTTGTTTCAATATCCTGGAGGTCCTTTCAATTAGCTTCATACTATATGGCCTTATGCATCAAGGTTTTGCTCTAATAAAAATAAATTAGCTGAATGCTTTACTCATCCTGTTACTTTTCCCTTATCAACAAGTGTGATTAGTGCACAAAATGATCAACATACTTTATTCTCTTCTGAGATTCTAAGGTCCTTCCGATAGTGCTTGTCTCTGTTCAGTCTACCAATACCCTGGTATAAATATAACATACTATTTTTATTTTATATTTTAAAGATTATTCTTCTTACTTCATTAAGGTTTTACATTCATTCCTTTGGTTTTTTTTTTTTTTTTTTTGCCAGTGCTGGGTTTGAGCTCAGGGCCTGAGCGCTGTCCTTGGACTTTCTCAGGCTAGAGCTCTACCACTTGAGCTTCAGCACCACTTCTGGCTTTTTCTTTCTATGTATGTGGGTGGTACCAAGGAATCGAGCCTGGGTCTTCGTGCATGCTAGGCAAGCACTCTACCACTAGGCCAAACTCCCAGCCCCTCCTTTGGTGTTTTTATACACAAACATAAGCTTTCCTTAAAACTCTTGGATACTTTTCTGTTTTCTAAAAGATAAGTTACAACTCTGAAAATTTGTGAAGTTATTATTTATAATTCAGAAGAGCCTTCATTGAGTTTACTAAAAATAATGTAATAAACAGCTTGGATCCAATATGGAATGCTGAATGTTTCTAGAAAACTTTCTTTCACATTGTCTTGGGCAGATGTT
This sequence comes from Megascapheus bottae, assembly GCF_031878675.1. NCBI lineage: Eukaryota > Metazoa > Chordata > Mammalia > Rodentia > Geomyidae > Megascapheus > Megascapheus bottae. Next base: position 34,098,924 of record NC_143509.1, read on the forward strand.
CAGCAGTTTTGAAATTACCTAACTGGAAGGTAAACCCATTGATTTCTGCCTTTTCCACAAGGTTGCTGGAAGCTCTCCAATTTCCCCCACTAGATATTTATGAGGCAATTTGAAGTTGGTAAGAACCAAGTTTGTGAAGGTAGAGTTTTAGGTTGAATCCAAGCCCTACAGTCAACTAGCTCTTTAACCCTGGGCAATTTGCTTTAATCTTTCTATGTCACAATCCATTTTAAAATGTCAGTAATGTTAGCTTTCCTCATTTTATTACTAAGAAGATTAAATTGGGTAATACTGAATATCTGCTATGAGGTTAAGTGCTCAGTAAGTATTGGTTTTACTATTACTGACTTTGATGTAGCCTTAACTTTCAAAGTTAGTAATTCAAGTAAAATATAAAAGAAAAATAAAATCTGATATGACTTCAAGATGAACTCATGGTAACTCTTGATGACAATTTTTTCTTTATAAGAATTACAAATGTGGGCCGGGAGTTTGGCCTAGTGGTTAAAGTGCTTGCCTGGCATGCATGAAGACCCGGGTTCGATTCCTTGGTACCACATACATAGAAAAAAGCCGGAAGTGGTGCTGAGGCTCAAGTGGTAGAGCTCTAGCCTTGAGAAAGTCCAAGGACAGTGCTCAGGCCCTGAGCTCAAGCCCAGGACTGGCCAAAAAAAAAAAAAGAATTACAAATGTGTATTAAAATAGTTTCTTGGTTTCTTTTATGTATTCACTGGCGTTCATATTGGGGTTTAACTCAGACGCTTGTGCTTACAGGGCAGGCCCTTCTCTACTAGAGTCACACCTCCATCTTTTGTGCTGGTAGGGGCTGTGTGTCTGGAGTAAGCCTCAGCTTGTAGTTCCTGCCCTTTGAAAACCTGAATTTACTGGCATGAGCTACCATGCCTGGTTATTTATTTAAACTGAGTTTCACTAACATTTTGCCCAGTTTGGCCTTAAATCATGGTCCTATCTGCCTATTGAATAGCTGGGATTAAAGCTGTGAACCAGTGTACTAGTATTCCAAATAGCTTTTGAAATGTTGTTTCTTAAGGATTTTACTGGCATTACACAAGTCTCCATTCTCCATAGTTTCTGGTGCTTCATTCTTTTTGAAAAATTGCAGATTTTTTCCAGTATCAATCCTTAATCAATAATCCTATCTATAGTTTATGGGTTAGAATTTGTGTGAGACTGAATAGTTTGAGTCCTCTATGTAAGACAGATTAGGCATTTTCACTGTCTCTCCAACTACCTTAGGCTTCAGTGAGCTTTAAGCCATATTTACTGTACATTTTCTAGTTTGATAGAGCAAATTAAGATCACTTTTCCTTTTGCCTCCATTCATTCAGCAAATATTTATTGAATAGCTAAATCTTCAGAACTGCTCTGGGTGTTTGAAGAAATAAGGAAATAAATCTTGTCCTCAGAGACCACTTTATGAGTACATATGCAGATATGTGTGAATACATGTGTGTTTATGTGAGTGTGTATGTTTATATAATGTGTTTGGGAGTATGTGTAGGAGAATTGGAAAGGAGGGAATAATCACGAAGTTCTCCTTATTTTTTGCTTGTTTAAAAATTTCAAACTTAGCTGGGCATGATTGTTCATACCTGTAATCCTAGCTACTCAGGAGGTTGAGATCTGAAGATCAAGGTTCAAAGCCAGCCCAGGCACAAAAGGACCTGGGACTCTTATCTTCAATTAACCTCTAGGAAATGGGAAGTGGGGCTGTGGCTTAAGGGTATGGCGGTAGCCTAGAGCTGAAGAGCTCAGGGAGAGTGCCCAGGCCAAGTTCAAAGCCCCATGTCCCACAAAAACAAAAAATCAAACTTACTGTTTTCCTTTTCTTTACAACATTAATTATTGTTTTATGAAATTATTATTCTGAAACTCATTTTCTGATCTTCACAATAAGCAGTAATTTTATTGATGTTTACTACCATTTTTCATGCTTTGTTTCCCACCTAAGATAATTAATTTCACCATCAAATTTGAGGTGAAGTAGCTACCATTTCCAATTGTGATATTCTCTGTGTCGACCACTAGGTTAAATGGAATGAATCAAGTGTTTTTCCCAACCAATTGTTTTTCTTTGTAAGGCTGTGGACACTACCAGCTACTTCTTTTCCATATTTGTGTTTATTTTCCTTCATTCCCTTGTTGGACAGGAGAGATGAGGTCCACCTAGCTTTCAATATATTTGTCTGTCTAGGACTTTACAATTCTGTTTTAATGAAATCACATGACTGTGGTACAGTGCAAAGTTTATAGGGTTAGGAATCAAACTTGTATTTAAGCCTTGATACTTACTTTCATTAGCAGTGTGATTTTTCTTGTGTTTCATTGTTGAGGAGTGTGAAAATTTGAAAGTTTGTCTGACAATTTAGATAATCTCCAAGAAAATGCCACCTTCTGTTTTAGTAAGTCAATGTTACAGAGGATGGTACTGTTTCAAGTTCACATTTCAGAGTGTCAAAAACTACTGTCATGTTTCTTCCTCATACCTATTAATAACAGTCTTCTAACTTTCCTATCTAAACCTTTTCCTTTCTGTGAGTGCTCCTTACTTTTCTGTCAATAAAATTTGGTTTCAGAGTTGGAAGACATGTATGTTTATTCATGTTTGCTTTGCCAATTGAAGTTGCTTATTTAAAATACATAGATCTGGGCTCTAGTGGCATACCCATGTAATCCTAACTACGCAGAAGGCTAAGATCTGAACATCATGACCAGAAGCCAGCCCAGGCAAAAAAAGTCCTCCTCAGACTGTATTCTCCAATTAACCATTCAAAAACTGAAAGTGGAGCTGTCACTCAAAATGGTAGGGTGATAGCCTTGAGCAAGAAACAGCATTCAGGCCCTGAATTCAAGCCTCACAATCTAAATTAAATAAATAAATAAATAAATAAATAAATAAATAAATAAATGAAAGAGGGAGAGAGAGAGAGGAAGAGAGAGAGAGGAAGAGAGAGAGGGAAGGAGGGAGGAAGAGGGAGGGAGGGACAGAGAGAGAGAGAGAGAGAGAGAGAGAGAGAGAGAGAGAGAGAGAGAGAGAGAGAGAGAGAGAGAGAGAGAGAGAGAGAGAGAGAGAGAAAAGAGAGAGATAGATATGCAACATTGCATTGTGGTGCCTGGACCTATTTGAGAACCTTACAGATTACATTTGAAATTATGCGATTGTCCTACTTAATAAAAATGCAAAGAACATTAGTAAAGTTGAATGTGTTTTTTTTTCTTCAGCAGGATAGAAGAGAACTGATATGATAATATTATTGGACCATAAAAGATAAAATATTCACTTGTTTTGGAATTCACTAATGAATTACATGCTATTTTAAATAGAGGTTGTTTCATCAATAAAGAAAAAGTGAAGAAGTTAGAGGATGGAAAAACCTTCATTTTTATGGACTGACAAAGTATTGTGGAAAATGCTATTCTATACAGAGAAATACACAGGTTCAGTGCAATACTTACTAAAATTCCAATGTTTTCTTCACAAAAATAGAAAAATCAGTGCTTAAATTCATAGGAAAGCATGAAAGCCCTGGGATAAAGAAATCAATCCTGAGCAAACAATGATGGAGGTATATCAGTTCCTTCAAATTAAAATATATAGAGTCTTAGTAACAAAAAGAGAATGGGGCTGACCTCTAGATAGGAAACCAATGGAATAGAGGACCCCAAAGTAAGCCTACATAGTTATAATCATCTGAGTTTTTTTTTTATGAAAGTGTCAAAACATACCCTGGAAAGTTAACCTCAACAAGTAACACTCAAAAAGTTGGTTATCCACAGCCTTAAGAAAAACTAGGTACGTCTCCATCATTGTATATTAAGATTTGTTCATAATAAACCAAATGCATTCATGTAAGACCATTGACTATAAAACGAAAATAGGGAAATGAAAGGAAAATTACTTGGAAGTTATTGATACCGTCAAAGACTCCTGAAGTCTTTAGTTCAGGAAATAAAACAAAAAGAAACCCTACAGATTGGGATAAAGTCTTTGCCATCTATTATTTTTCCTCACAAAGGACTGATATCAACAATATATAAATTCTAAAAGAGCATAAGGACCTGAAGAACAAGTAATCCAGTTAAGTGGACAAATGAACTGAACAGATGTTCCTGAAAAGAGTAAAAAATGGCCAAGAAATGAAGAAAATTTCAATACACTTAAGCATAAACAAAATACAAAAGTAAATGACTTGAAATTCCAAGTCACCTGACTGTCGTGAAGAAAGCTTGCAGTAAATAGTGGATGAGGTTGGGTTGAGGTGGGTAGACATTGTTCATGTGAATGTAAAGCAGTGCACTACTGTGGCAGTCAATACTGCAAAACCAAATGCAGAACTACCATATAAATATGGCAAGTTTATTCATATGTGGAATTGAGACTTAAATCCAAAATGAAAGGTTTTGTGTTTTTTAGGTATTAGGATTTTACTTGATTTTTTATTTTTATTTCATTTCTCCTTTTAATTTTTTACTGTAAAGGTGATGTACAGAGGTGTTACAGGTACATAGGTCAGCTACTGAGTATATTACTTTTTTTTTTTTTGTCAGTCTTGGGTTTGGGCTCAGGAGCCTGAGCACTGTCCTTGGACTTTCTCAAGGCTAGAGCTCTACCACTTGAGCCTCAGCACCACTTCCAGCTTTTTTCTATGTATGTGGTACCGAGGAACCGAACCCGGGTATTCGTGCATGCTAGACAAGCACTCTACCACTAGGCTAAACTCCCGGCCCCTAGATATATTACTTTTTGTGCATTGTCACCCTTCCCTCATTTTCTTCCAGTTTTCTTCCTCCTGACCTCTTCTCCCTTGAAAGTTATATAGTTCATTTCCAACATAGTAACTATCTGAAAGGTGAAGGTGATAGCTGGGGGTGGGAGTTAAAATGAATAGCAACATATGCTAGCATATACAACTCACACAAAACCTGTATGTTATATGTATGCTGGAAATAAAAAAGAAATAGAACTTGATCAAAGTACAATTTGTGCATATATGGAAATACCACAATAAAATCCCTTTGTAATTAATATATAACACAAAACTTTAAAAAAAACATATACAGAATTAAAACTGGTTAATTGTCATTAAAGGGAGTAAACCTTAAAAATAAAAATTGTCTTAATAAATTAGAATTTTTATGCCAGCATATAATTACATTTTATCAGCTCAGTATAATGGAAATCTCATAGTGTTTTCTAAATAATTTCTAACTGAATGTAACATGTTTCTAGTGCAAATTTCCTGAGCTTATTGACTTACAAATTTCAATTAACAAAGTTGAAATAAAGATTCTTCTGAAAATACTAAATGTGGTCATGAAGTTTTAGAGTTTGAAATTTAGGATCACACATTTCTACTTATAGGTAAAACATTAAAAGTCACATTAAAAATAAGAATATACTGGGACATGATAAATCATACAGGAATCGGGGCCCTCACACAATGAGACCAAAGGAAAAGGAACACAAAGGTACAAAGACTTTGTGCCTCTGATCATATACAATAGTATTTACCAAAATGACCTCCAGCAGCAAATGAAAACAAGAGATTATTTTCTTTGCTGCTGTTTTCATTTTCTTTCCTTTTTGACTTGTTTGTTTTTCTGTCTTGCATCAGGTAAGGGGGAGCACAGAAATAAAGGGACAAAGCATGAACAAATATAAGAGTGGTACTCACTAAACAATTGAAAATGAACTCTGTAACTTGCAGGTAAGGATGAGAAGAAAAACTGTGAGAGAGAAGAGTAAGGGGAGACATCCAGAAAGAACTATACTCATTACCTGACCTAAGTAACTGTACAGCACCTGTTTAATAACAATAAAAAAGGCATGATTAAAAATGAGGCTACCCACAACGATGTTCATTGCAGCACTATTTACCATAGCAAAGATATGGAACCAACCCAGAAGCCCTGCAGTTGATGAGTGGATCAACATGATGTGGTACTTATATACAATGGAATTCTATGCTGCTGTCAGAAAGAATGAAATTGCCCCATTTGTAAGGAAATTGAAAGACTTAGAAAAAATCGTAAGTGAAGTAAGCCAGACCCAAAGGAACATAGACTCAATGGTTTCCCTCATTTGTCATAATCAGTAGAAACCTTGGGCTCCTCTAGCAGAGATTTACAATAGAATAAAACCTAGATACATAGTATGATGCTAAATGTAAGGACCTCCAGGATATAGAAACAAAAACCATATAGTGAGTGATCGTTTTATTTTATAATGTACTATGTTATCTCTCATCTCTTTTGCTGTCCCTTGGTTATCTCATATTGTTACAGTATCTTGCTTTGTTATCTGATATATTGGATATATTTGTATTTGGTTATTTGAAATTGAATAGGGAAGGGGGGAAAACAAGACGAGGGGTGGGATGGGGGGAGGGAAATGGGGACCAAAACATGAGAAAGGGTATCAATGTATGTGAAGTAATGCACCTTCTATTTGGTGAATATAATGTAACCCTTCTATTAATTACAATAAAAAATACATGGGAAGAAACAAGGCTACCACAGCCAGCTCACAACTACACAGAAGGCTGATATCTGAAGATCATGGCTCAAAGCCAGCTTTGTAAGAAAAGTCCATGAAACTTTTACCTTGAATTAGCCACCAAAACAGTCCGAAGTATACTTGTGGTAAAGCACTACCCTTAAGCACAAAAACTCAGAAATAGCACTCAGACCCTGAGTTCAAGTCCTAGAACCAGCAAGAAACAATGAGAAAAGAAAGAAACCAAAAAAAACAAAGTCTGAGCAGGTAACTTGTAATATATTGAGGATTGTGAGGAATGCAATGAATTGTTAGTCTTTCATATTTTATTGTCATTGTAGAAGTGGGGTTCCAGTTACATGACTCAGGTAATAAGTATAATTTCTTTTGAACTATGTTTCCCTTTCCCTGTCTCCCAATTTTTCCCTCCCATTCCCCCCCACAAAATATACAGTTCTTTTTTCCACATAGTATCTAATGAGTACCATTGTTTTATTTGTTCTATTCCATCTTTTCTGTGCCTCCTCACCCTCCCAAAGCCAAACAAGGCAAAAGGAAAAGAAAACAAACACAACTTTAAAAATCCTAGTTTTTCTTTTTCTTGGAATGCATTTCAGAAAATATTTTATTTGATCATATACATATAACTATCCTCCTTTAGCCTCACTGTATGAATGTCTAGTTGCCTGTATAGTTTATTATGTCTATACATGCATACGTACACATTCATTCAGCATGTTTACTTCTAGATTTATAGACACATTCAGGTTACCACATATGAGGGAAACAATATAATTTATATTTTTTTGGATCTGTCTTAACATTTTTTCCCCCAAGTCTTTGCATTTTTTTTTGCCAGTCTTGGGCTTGGGCTCAGGGCTTGAGCACTGTCCTTGGATTTTCTCAAGGCTAGCACTCTACCACTTGAGCCTCAGCACCACTTCTGGCTTTTTGCTATGTATGTGGTACCGAGGAATCGAACCCAGGTCTTCATGCATGCTAGGCAAGCACTCTACCACTAGACCAAACTCCCGGCCTGTCTTTACATTTTCTTATGAAAGGCAAAATGTCAGTCTTTCTGATGGATGAGTAGAATTCTATTGTGTGTATGTACCACATATTCTTGATCCATTTATCTAGAGATCAAGGAATTGAACCCTCAAAAAGTCAACAAATGTTTTAAATGCATAAAGAGAGACTTCTCAGAAAATGAAGTGAGGATGGCTAATAGACACATGAAGAAATGTTCACTATCAATAGCCATAAAATAAAAACAAATCAAAACAACATTGAGATCCACCTTACCCAGAGAGCTAAGAATAACATATGCTGATGGGGATGTGACCAAAAGGGAACGCTATTACGTTGTTGGTGAGAATGTCAGCTGGTTCATCCACTGTGGAAAGCAGTATGGAGGTTCCTCAAAGGACCACACAGAGCTCCCCTGTGACTCAGCTCTGAAAAGCTCCTGATGTTTGGGAGGGGATAAGGGGAGGGAAATGGAGACAAAACGTAAGAAGGGATAACAATGTTGGAGAAGTAATAGACCCACTACCTGATGACTATAACTATAACTCCTCTGTACATTATCCTAACTGTAAAGAAAATCTGTGCCTCTGTTTTTCTGATGAAATTCTGTTGCCCACCTCTGTCACTTCTTTCATTATTTGCGAGAGTCTTCCATATTCTTGCAGTGAAAACGTCTTTTCCTCACAAGACTCAGTGCTTTCATTCATGTCAGATAATGTTTGTTCATTCTATAGCAGACACTATGTTAAGCATATGGAAAATGAACAATAAGAAAGTAAGGCTTGGAAGATGTTATAACACTGAAATAATAATACAGTTTATTTACTTAAAATCTACCCTTGTATCACAAAGCATATTCTTGAGTTCTATTCATTTCATGAGTTAAATAAAATCAATTTTTTTATGGACCATCTTTCCTTGTGAAGGAACTTTATACTTTTAGTTAAGCAAAATCAGATTCTATTATATCTGTGTCCAGGATAAAAACAAATTACCTTTTTTTCTCTGGCACAAATGCTAAAATTATGGCTGATAAGAAGCATGTACTGAAGAAGGGAATAAACATCCATAGCAGGTCAGTTTTGATGTGTCTTCCTGTGTTATGTTTCATTTAGTCCTTGCTTTTTATCTGTACTGTCTTATGTTCCTCTTCTATCCTTGTCTTCTTATTATTCGGTTAATTGGACTACTCATCTTTCACTACACTACTCTACTTTTCTCAATGTTTATCCAAGAAGTCTATTCATTTTTAACTATAATTTCCTTGCTTTTAATTTTTTTCATTTTTTCATTAACTTATTCTTAAATTATCTGTAAGTAGTTGTACAAAGGCCTTTCCATTTACAGATTTTTTATTTACACTGTAATCTTTCCTATATATGTGTTTATAAATGGCTACAATTCTTAAAACATTCTGTTTGCTGCATAAACTTTGAAATAAATGGTCCATCTTTGATTTCATAAAAATATTTAAGGTCATTATTCTTAAAATGTCCAACAGATCCTAAGGACTAAATAAATATCTGTGACTCACTACTAGCTCGTAAATGTCTAATATTTGTCTATTATGCTAATTTTTAAAATTTTTATTGCTCATCAGTAGATATATGTTATTAATTGACTGATGTGATCTTGTGACTTACACCTGTTTAAACTTTCACTCCATAAATATGTCTTTTACATAAAAATGACAGGGCAGGGGAGTGGGAGTATTATGGAGAAAACTAAAGGTATTCCCTTTAGAAGTTGCAAAAGTCTTCAGGAGCTTTTCAGAGCTGTCCTTAAATATTTCTTATTGTAATGGACATTCAGTGGCTGATAATGAGGTCTAAAGTCTAGAAATGAAAAGACAAACCAAACACAGAAATCTCCCACAGCCCTGTTTTGCAATTGCATAAAGTCTTGAATTTATAAACTAGCGTTTCCTGTTGGCATTTTAATTTGTAACTGTGGTTTGAGTCAAATTTTTTGCTTGCTCTAGAACTGGGATTAGAATCTCACTCTTAAGATTCTGTGCTCTTTGGGCACCTTTTTTTCCAACTCTGTTTTTAAATGGTATTGAAAGGTAATGCCACATAAAATAGGAATTTTAGATAAATTGAAACCCGTACTTCATGTGTGTGTCTCAGTAGAATGCTTGTATAGGAATTTGGAGCAACTTTGAGCTGTCACTTGCTCTGGATGCACAGAGATTAACATTTTAGAATCACAAAATGTCATGTTGGATGACAGTATGGAGCATTGATTTGCATTAACTTGCTGCCCAAATTGGTTAATTGGTATTCTACAGAACTCCTTAGTTTAATTTGTTTTTGAAATAATAACAGTTACAGCATTTAAAAGCATGATTCCAACCAGGAATTTGAATGCAATATCTTGGCTGTGCAGTTATCATGAACAAATCTAGCGAGTGCTCCAGGGCAAAAATTATGTTCACATAGATTTCCCTTGGGGAAAGATTAAAACTGGAAAGTCAGTCATTTAAATAGACTCAGCTTCCTGGTTTCTTAGCTTCTTGATTATCGTGTGAATCATGGAAGAGGTGAATCCTAATCCAAGGGGACTTCACAAACATTTTTCTTGCTCATGCATAGGAATATTTATGGGACCTGTTAGAGAGCAAGTGAGTATGTGTGAGATGAGAAAAAGGAAAAGGTTTCATAGATTAACAGAGATAATTTGTTAGCTATATCAAGAGTATTAAGTATCAAAGGGAATTCAGTGATGAGTACATCTAACTGAAAAGAAGAAATACTCATTTACACCAATTATTGTTGGCTTAAAGTAAATGATGACTTTTAGCTTTACCAGTAATCTATTTAAAATACGCTATAGACTGCAGGTGTTTCAAAAACATATGCCTCATTTTGCAAGTAAAAAATTTGTCTTGTCATTTAAGTTGTATCTTCTGATATATCTTAGTTTAGAGACATACACTCTTGCAAGATTAGTGGTAATTGATATTTAGCCTCTAGATAACAAGACTTCCCTCTAGTGACAGACTTTAACAATGTCTCTGAAAACCTAAGCATTAGAACAACATGGCAATACAATATATTGAGCAGATAGACAGATACCTAGTGAACACACAAATGGCACAAACACACTCCATGGCCTCTTTTGAAAAATGTGTCAGGATTAGAAATAAAATATTATTTGGAGGATATCTTTTTTTGCCTCTAATTATATGAAAATACAGTGCTTGTTGATAACCTCATTAAAAAAGTGATAGTTGTGTATATCATATCAGTTGACAAAGGTTTTCAGTGGTAGTATTAAGGAGTGGTTATAATGAATACATATATTTAGATATGTACATTTACTTTTTTAGTATAATTTTGTCTTTTTTGTATGCTGTTTTAAAGTTCTTTTTAACTGTGATTGACAATAGCTAATTGTTTTCTGGAAAAAATCATGACTTTTTTTGTATGTATTTTATTGTAATTAATAGAAGGGTTACATTATATTCACCAGATAGAAGGTACATTACTTCACAAATATTGATACCCTTTCTCATGTCATGGTCCCCATTTCCCTCTCCCTCCTTCCCCCACTCATCTTGATTTCCCCACTTCCCTATTCTATTTCAAATAACCAATTAAGCATATTTAAAATATATCAGATAATAAGGTAAAATATTGTAACAATATGAGATAACCAAGGGATGTCAAAAGAGATGAGAGATAACATAGTACATTAAGGACAACCATCACTCATTATATGGCTTTTGTTTCTATATCCTGGAGGTCCTTACATTTAGCGTCATACTATACGGCCTTATGTATCTAGAAAATCATGACTTTTTAAAAAATTATAAAAGTTTCGTTTTCTAGAAGGGTGTTTTGTCCATTTTGAAAATTATTTTATTTTATTTATTTATTTTTGCCAGTCACGGGCTTGAGATCAGAGCCTGAGCACTGTCCTTGGACTTTCTCAAGGTTAGAGAGCTCTACCACTTGAGCCTCAGCACCATTTCTGGCTTTTTTCTATGTATGTACTGAGGAATTGAATCCAGGTCTTCATGCATGCTAGGCAAGCACTCTACCACTAGGCCAAACTCCTGGCCCCGAGAATTATTTTATATCAATTAATAGAGGTTAGCTTTACTTTCTCCCAATGGTGTATGGAATCCTCATGTCCTGGATTTTCATTCTCACATAATTAATTATACAATAATAATGATTAATAATGATGATTAAAAATAATTTTATTTTATTCAGATTTTTTAGTATAAACTAATTGAGTGTGGACTTGTATTTGGACTTATGCTAAGGTTGTCTCCAATAGTCCCCTACCTCAGACTTCCAGAAATTTTCAATAAAATATTTATTATAAAATTTCTTGACCTATCAGTATATTTATTTCATAGTAGGTTTTTAAACATTCATGTGTCTGAGGAGATGATGGAAATTAGAGATGGTAGGAACTAAAGTAAAATGTATTATCCTTTGTTAAATTTACTTGTGAAAAATGACTCCTTTTCAGACATTTTGACTATAATAACATTTGAGCATTCAATTGTAAACCAAATAATATTAAGTATTATTATGTATATTTATTAAAACAGGTGTCTCTGAGAAGATTATTATCCCCATTTTCACATTAGAAAACAGAGTAAATTTACTGAATATTTCAGAAAACAATGAATTTGGGAGACAACATTTGGCAAGGCATTCTGATTATATAATAAATTTTCTTATCCATTATGCAATATTATCTTTTAAAGATTGTAGGAGGCCATGCATTGGAAGTGGGAGCAGCATATTTAACTATTAATTTCTCAAATGCCTCACAAAGTCCACAACTTAATATACCATAGGTGATATTGTGTCAGCTGCTTGATTTCTACACAGCTTCCTAGAGCATTATTATTGGGAGTATTAGTTTATTAGGTGCTTGTTCCGTGAATAATTCTGTATTGTTTATTTTGAAAGATATAGATATGTAGAGGAAATTCTTTTTCTTCTTAAATAATTTATGAAATTAAATTTACAGAGTGGCATAGTATTTGGGGGAATCAGGTTGGGGTGAATTTATAATTACAGACAACTTTATGATGATAGAATTTTTAATTAAATATTTATAAATTAAAATCACACATGTAGGGGCTGGGAGTTTGGCCTAGTGGTTAAAGTGCTTGCCTAGCATGCATGAAGACCCGGGTTCGATTCCTAGGTACCACATACATAGAAAAAAAGCCGGAAGTGGTGCTGAGGCTCAAGTGGTAGAGCTCTAACCTTGAGAAAGTCCAAGGACAGTGCTCAGGCCCTGAGCTCAAGCCCAGGACTGGCAAAAAAAAAAAAAAAAAAGAAATCACACATGTACTATCTGGGTTTTAAAATTAAATATTCATTTAGGGTTTTTTTGTGCTAGTTACCATGGAGCTTGTAACCTAAGTCTAAATACAAATTTTAAGAGCTTGTTTCTTACTTTTATATCTTTGTGATTTATTATTTAATCTACAATTCTCCTAAAGAATAGCAAGTCACAAATATGAGAAAGGATGAGGTGTTTTACCGTGATATTGACTTGGTAAGGGGTCACAATATAGGTGTATATGGGATAACAGGAAATTAGAGTCTCAGCAGAGAAGGAATTGTTATTCTTGCCAGCAATAAGGATGCCAAAATGTAATGCTAATTCTTGATGTTGCTTATCCTCTGACCAGTAGAGCTATCTATACTAAAAGCAATCATTTGTACATAGACTAATGGCACAAGGTTGAAAAAGGGAGATTACAGTGAAATCCAGTCATTGCAGAGTGATACTCTGTTTGGTATAGCAAAATACCCTAATTCTTCTTTCTCTTGTCATATTATGCATTTTACTAATTTATATGCAGATATTTGTTCATGTTCTCAATTACATTGTTACTTTGAAAAGATTCGTATCTACGACAGACCAAATACAATTAAGAAAATTAAAAAAATCTTTGGGGCCACGAGTTTGGCCTAGTGGTAGAGTGCTTGCCTAGCATGCATGAAGACCCGGCTTCGATTCCTAGGTACCACATGCATAGAAAAAAGCCGGAAGTGATACTGAGGCTCAAGTGGTAGAGCTCTAGCCTTGAGAAAGTCCAAAGACAGGACTCAGGCCCTGAGCTCAAGCTCAGGACTGGCAAAAAACCCCCAAAAAACAAAAACAAAAAAAAACTTTACTTTCACATTTCTTCTTCAATAATCTTGTACATGTTGCTACATATTTCTGACTATTTGATGGGTGGCCTTCCTTCCCTCCTTCCTTCTCCCACTCTCACTCCCTTTTCTTCCTTCCTTCCCTCTTTCCTTCCTTCCCTCCTTCCTTCCCCACTCTCCCTCCCTTTTCTTTCTTTCTTCCTTCCTTCCTTCATTCTTTCCTTCCTTCCTTCATCTCCTCGCTTATACTTTCCATTGTGTGTGTGTGTGTGTGTGTGTGTGTGTGTGTGTGTGTGTGTGTGTGTGTTGTGGTTCTGGGGAAATTGAATTCAGGACCAGGGCCTTCTCCCTTAGCTTTTACCCCTACATGCTGACTAATTGGTGATAGTTCTTTCATGGACTGTGTTGGCTTAGAACCTTGATTCTCACATCACAGTCTCCTGACTAGTAGGCCGTCTCTGGAGCCTGCCCATTTGTTTTATGGGCTCTTTGTCTATTAGAGCATTTATTAATATGCTAAACCGGTGTCTGATTCTGATGTTGGCTTCTTCAGCCTGAGTCATATGGCTATTTTAAAAGTATTTTTGTATTTTTTTCATCTTCATCATGTTGTACTAGGTAGAGGGAACTCCTGTAAACGTGCCTTTGAGAATATGGTGGTAAGATATCAGAGAGGGGCCCATATTCCAATGATGAGATCTTAGTCATTTAATGGTCTTTGCCTTTGGAATTTGAACTTCAATAGTGGTTTTCCATCTTCCCCACTCTCTCTCAGGCTGGGACAGGGGTTTAATATTTGCCTTCTCTCATCTATATAACAAAGGGGAATTAAAATTCAGTATTTTCCATCCATCATGTGGGAAGATGAAGTTTACTACAGTTTCCTTTATCCATGTTTGTTAAGCTCTGGTAAAACCCTAGATGAAACGATTTCTTTTGTGAGCACACCTTATTAACAAGTATAGAATGCTTGGTGTGTTTCAGAATGGCTCCTTTGGGTACAAAAGGGGATTTCACTCTGAGGACCTGCTACATTTCCAGAATGTGAAACTCATGAAGGTGTGTCTCTCCTTCATCACAGGAGAGAGCCTTGTCCTCGCTGAGCATTCTTGAACTAAGTTATAATTGTGCATGTGGATATATATCTTTTTTTTCATTTTCCTGTTCATGGTTCTGTTCTAGTAAACCATGACTTTCTCTGTCCATCTGGATCAATGTTGAGGGCAACAATTTGCCTTCCTCTTCTTCATCATCATCTGAATCCTCGTCCTCCGTATAATTCTAAGTCAGCTAGATGTGGTTTTAAATACATTGTTGTATAGCTGTCACTTATGCTTTTAAAATCTCAGTTTTGTCACCTCTAATGTAAATGTAGTAGGATTACCTTCCTATAAGACTTCTTAGACATAATTGACACAATGAATGGAAGCAGCTGTGAAAGCATGCAGGAACTCAGAGTCTCAATGCATTTTAGTGGTAGGAATTGATGTTTTCATATGGTGCTGCCAGAACCTTTACAAATTCTATAAGAACTCTCCTAAGAATTTTAGTATATGAAAACTTTCTTACCACATACGAATGACTTTTAAATATCTTATATGGGGTTTCTGAATTAAACTTCTTAATCTTTTTTTTAAACTATGTTTTGTCATGCCTCAAAATTTAGTCATAGCCTCCTTTAATTCTTGGTTTACATCCTTTATTTCATCTAAGTCCTATGGTAAACCCACTAAGCAGGTTGTTCTTGACTCCTCCCCAGTTCCTGATATTTACACCCACAGAACTTGCCTCAACTCTGCTTTTAACACAACTTAAAAGGCCACCTGAAGTCATTCCACAGCCATGCGCTGAGCTTAGGTTATCATCATTGTTTCTAAACACTTAACCCATAATTACCACAGGAATTGATATTGCTGAGGACAGTGTATACTTACTGTTTCATTGCAAATGTAATGTGAATATGGATAAGTCATTTCTGTAATTTATTGCTGGTTGTTGGCTAAATTTTTATCAGAATAATGGTTCTAGGATATCTTTGAAAATTTTCAGGTGATTTTTTTCTGAAATCCTGTGTTAGCAAATATTAATTTATGATGAATTGCTTGATGAGGGTACCCAAGCAAGTCATTGAGGAAATGGGAATTTTTTAAATAGTTGATTCTGAAGAAACAAGCTAGCCACTGAAGTGAAGGAAGTGAGGTTCTTACTTTGCCATGAATAAAATGTAACTGAAAATGTAATTGATCTCTATCTATAAAAAAAATTCCTAGAGGGCCTGGCAAGAACTTTTGCTTGTCTAGCATGCAGAAATCCCTGGGTTCAATTCCTTGGTACCACATACACAGAATAGCCCCAAGTGGTGCTGTGGCTCAAGTGGTAGAGTGCTGGCCTTGAGGAAGCTCAAGGACAGTACCGAGGCCCTGAGTTCAAGCCCCAGGACTGGCAAATTATTCCTATGAAATGATCTTTATGATCTTGGGCTCTACAATGTCATCTTAGATATGAAACTAAAAACATAAACAACATGAAAGAGAACAGTTAGAGGAAAATGAAATGAAATTTTTGTTGCAAGTTATATTTTTTAAAAGTGAGACAAAATTCATAATGTGCAAAATGTGTTGAAATTATTTGAATTGTTGATAAAGGTCTTATACCTCTCATAGGGTCAGTCCTAAACTTCAATGAGTAATTGTCTGCAAAATCTGAGTAAACACTTACAAAGGAAAACCAACAAATGACTAAAGACATTGGAGAAGATACTGTTTGTTCTTATATGTCAAAATATTGCAAATCAAACCATAGCCTCTACTTTTCAGCTAGCAGATCCCTAAATAATCAGACAATGGTCTAAGTGTGGGTGAGGGTACAGAGAAATTGGAAGCCTCCTGTGTTGATGTGGAGAATGTAACTTCTGTAGTTGTTGTGGGAATGTGTTAGGACATTCTCTAAATTCTTAAACCTATACATACTATACATAATCAGCATTCACACTTCTATGTATGTATCTAAAAAAGAAAGGTCTATTTCTACATGAAGACTTACATTTGAATGTTCATAGCAGTGTTATTTTTGATTGCCAAACATAGAAATAACTCAGTTTCCTTTATGTGATGAGTGAGCAAATAAAATGTCTACATCTATTCAATGAAATATTATTTGCTGATTAGATTGGTGACATATTGATATACATTATACAATGAACATTGAAAGAAGCCACTTACTACTTTATCTCGTGTTTCCACTTATTTCCAGCTTCCAGGATTGATAAATCTGCAAAGATAGGAAGAAAGTTATTGATTTCCTGGGGATGGAAAAGAGGAATAAGAATGGCTGGGAGTGATTATGGATTTCATCTTGGAAAGATGAAAATTTTTTAAGATTGTGGAAATTTTTACAACTTTGGGTAAAATAAAATGCATTGAAGTACATAGTTTAAATAGGTGAATTTTATGTGACTTATGTTTCAGTAAAGATTTTAACGTCAAAAACCATATTTTCAATTTTAGAAGAAAGTGACAGCCTATAACTTTCAAAATAGTGGGAGATTTGAGAGAGAAGTCTTAGATGATTTGAGAATAATGAAGTGAGTTAGGCAACTATAAGCAATTTAAGTCCCTTTCTGGTGTGATCAGGTGTTACATTTAGAGTATTTCTTTCAAAGGCTTTTTGAGGTTGATTGAATCTTATTGATTTAAATGCAAGTTGGTTGCTCTCAAGCAAAGATGGGGAAAAATCATCTCTTTATACTTAGACTCACACTTACCTAGTACCACCTTTTTCAATCTTAATTAAAAATTTTCTGGGTTAACAGTATAGAAGGAAATGGAGACAGACTTAACTTCAAGGCAGGTAAAGAACTTCTATCCACCACATATACTGCTAGCAAGATTAAATAAACTGTTCATTGGAAGCACTTAGCCAGAAAATAGTAAATTAATTATATTAGGACATTGGAAGATTCCTGCAAGAGATTACTTTTAAGATGGGGCACTTTTTAAATGGGAAAATTACTTCAATCATTTTTGATTGTCATAATAGTCTCAGAATGTACACAGTGATCCACAGATACCCATAATGTGCTTTAATATTACTTACCTTCCCAATTCAACTCTACATCATTTCCACCATCAACTACTGAATTTTAACAAATGCTGTCCATGAATATATTGACATCTTTCCTGTACATCACAAATGTCATACCATCTAGGATAGCATTAGCCTGAGAAATATGGTTTATTCAACAAAGTTTCAAGTAATCAACACTCCTTAGATTGAACTGGTTTATTAACATAATTATGTAAAAAGCATATGCTCTATACTCTTTGAAAACATTTCATATTGAAAATACTTGATGAATAATACTTTATCATTATTGTCAAGTGTTAGAGATTCAGACCACTACTGTTTGCTATCATCTCACTTGTTCTCTGAATCAACTTTATGCTCAAAGAAACTAATATTGATTTAAGATCAAATGATTATAGTTAAGATTGCATTACTATGTTGTAGTATGCTATAATATGTAAAATATAATACAATGATAGACTATTATTAGTAAAATATGGCTACTATTAGTTAATATAATTAATCTTAGCTGGCAATTTACCATACATTGATGATGATGCTTTGGAGTATTTTGGGTCCTTAGTGATATTTTGAGATATTGGCAATATTCTAGGATTTATATGATTTGAAATATTTCTAAGATATTTGAAAATTCTGTGCTATAAGTACCTCTAATTCTTAAAAGTAATGCCAGTAAGAGTCATACTTTTTAGAATATTTCCTTATATTTTAATATTATATAGGTGTTAATAATAATTTGTCAAGAAAAATTGATTTTTAAATGAGTTATTTTCCTGTATCTATAAAGACAGTTGTACTGCCCTGATTTGGTCATTCTTATTCTAAAATACCAATCTGTGAAGCATGACTTTAAAATTTTACTATTTTGCCAGGCTGTGGTGATTCACGCCTATAATCCTAAACTACCCAGAAGGCTCAGATCTGAGGATTACTGTTCAAAGCCAGCCCAGGCACTAAAGTTGTTGAGACTCTTATCTACAATTAACAACTAGAAAATGGGAAATAGCACTGTGGCTCAATGGATAGGGAGTAGCCTTGAGCTGAAGAACTCAGGGACAATGCGTAGGCCCAGGGGTAGGGTGGTAGCCTTGAGCTGAAGAGTTCAGGGACAGTGCTTAGACCCAGAGTTCAAGCCCCACGATTGACAAAAAAAAATTACTTTTTTTTCCCCCAGTCCTGCGGCATGAACTCAGGGCCTGAGCACTGTCCTTGGGCTTTCCTCAAAGCTAGTGTTCTAACCCTTGCGCCACTTCTGGCTTTTCTATGTATGTGGTACCAAGGAATCAAACCTGTGCATACTAAACAAGCACTCTACCACTAGGTCAAACTCCCGGCCCAAGAATTTACTATTTCAGAATTTCTAAGCATGGCTTACTGCAGGAATAGTTACATGTTTTGTACTTCATAATAGAATACAGTGAAAATTATTAATGACTTAATATACAACTCTATTGACTGCTATGACAGGTTTTACTATAACCAACTTTGAAGAAAATGAATATTCAGTCTTGTTGAGGATAATCTGGAGTAGCTCAATGAGCTGCCCATGGGAGCCATTCCCATAGGTATTTTGTGTGTGCTGAAAGCCACTTCCATGAGCATTATAATTCCAAAAAACAGTCGGCCATCAGAGAGCCGGTGAAATTTACCTAACATGTCTAGAAGGTTCATGGTCGTCAGCTGTGTAAATATGTCTAAACTCAACTGAATTTACATTAAACTCTTCATGTAAACAGCTCCTCTGGTAGTATTTGTAGGATCACCTCCAACCATGCCCATTGCTTTGGCAACGTATCACAGTATGGAGTCAATTTTGGTCTCATGCAGTTATAAAAGAAATCAACCATTGCCTCGAGTAGTAATCAATTTCCCATTCATATAAAAATACTTGCTACCTTTATATCAATTTTTGTACTTGCAAATGATGAGGTTTGTTTGGGAAATTTCAGTCCATGATCAATAGGGCCCCCAAATAGTCTGTGATTAACCAATGCATCATGGTAGGAATGCATGGTAGAGCAGTGCTGTTTACTGTGTGATGAGTTGTGGAGCAAAAGGAAGAAGAGAATAGGGCTTTGTAATCCTTTACCCCCGATGACTTAAAGGCTTACCACTAAGGAGCAAGCCTTTAGCACAAGGACAAGTGAGACAGACAAAAAGAAGCATTCTTTCATGGTCCCCAAAGGTGCATTACATTTCCTAATGAAAAAAGTATTCTGCCCACCCTTCGAGTTTCCAAAGTCTAAATATTTTACCAAGTCCAAAGTCTCTGAGACTAGAGGAAAATTCAGTTGTGAGCCTCTAGAAAAATGGACAACATAGCTGGTGGTGGTGGCTCATGCCTGTAATCCTAGCTACTCAGGAGGCTGAGATATGAGGATGGTGGTTCAAAGCCAGCCCTGGCACTAAAGATCATGGGACTCCTATCTCCAGTTAATCACTAGAAAACAGGAAATGGGGCTTGGCTGAAGGGTACGGTGATAGCCTTGAGCTTAAGAGCTCAGGCACAGCCCCCTGATCCAGAGTTCAAGCTCCACAACCGAACCCCCCGCAAAAAAAAAAGAAAAATACAATTAATAGACCAATTCGTTCCTATGATAAAGAGGACATCAGGAAAATCATGAGAGATTGTTCCAGAGCAACACTAAAACCCAGGAGGGCAAATGCCCCTGCAACTCCATATCTAGCGCCTCCATCATCTTAGGCTTTGCTGTTCACTGGACTGGCTTGGCATGCTGTCTGAAGCTTCCCTTGGCAGGTATTTCACATCGCTGCACCTCTATTTTCTGTGGTTTCCATTTAGTTTCAGACCTCTTTTCACAGCTCCACTCATCACCCTGCTGGGGGTTACATATAAGGCCTCTGCTCCTACTGCTCAGTCTGATTTCCCAGACTTCCTTTGCAGATCCTAGTGGCAGCCATTATGATTATGTTCTGCATGCCAGAATATCAACATTACCTGGGCAATGCAAGGTCTGCCACCAGCACAGACCTGCTTTTACACTCCCTATAGTGGCCTCAGAGTGGACCCCTACCCAAACATGAGGACATGAGTCCCTAAGAAATTTGAGGCACCTAGGGTATCTGGGGATGTTTCCTCAAATAAAAGTCTTTAAAACTGTGATGGATGGTATGAATTTACAGATTTCTGTAATTCCAAGGAATTACAAAGCATTGATACAAAGCCCTTAGCCTTTTAAAAATTATTAGCATTGATTTCTTTATATTTTTTATTGTAATTAATAAAAGGGTTACATTATATTTGCCAGATAGAAGGTGCAGTAATTCACATACATTGATACCCTTTCACATGTCTTGGTCCCCATTACCCTCCCCCCCACCTCCACCCCTCATCTTGTTTTCCCCCCTTCCCTATCCAATTTCAAATAACCAAATACAGATATATCCAATATATCAAATAACAAAGTGAGATACTGTAACAATATGATATAACCAAGGGACAGCAAAAGAGATGAGAGATAGCATAGTACATTAAGGACAACAATCATTCATTATATGGCTTTTGTTTCAGTATCCTGGAGGTCCTTTCAATTAGCTTCATACTATATGGCCTTATGTATAAAGGTTTTGCTCTATTGCAAATCTCTGCTAGTAGAGCCCAAGGTTTCTACAGATTATGACTGAGGGACACCACTGAGCCTAAGTTCCTTTGAGTCTGGCTTACTTCACTTAATATGATTTTTTCTAAGTCTTTCCATTTCCTAACAAGTGGGTCAATGTCCTTTTTTTCTGACAGCAGCATAGAATTCCATTGTGTACAAATACCACATCTTGTTGATCCATTCATCAACTGAGGGACATCTAGGTTGGTTCCATATCTTTGCTATGGTGAATAATGCTGCAATGAACATTGTTGTGCTAGTGGATTTAGTATGCCCTAGTTTCTGGATGGTTGGCTAAATGCCAAGTAGTGGAATTGCTGGGTCATAGGGGAGCTCTATGTTTAGCCTTTTGAGGTATTGCCATACTGCTTTCCATAGTGGTTGAACGAGTTTGCACTCCCACCAACAGTGTAGTGGTGATCCCTCCTGGCCACATCCCCTCCAGCATCTGTTGTTATTCGTTTTCCTGATCCTGGCCATTCTAACTGGAGTGAGGTGGAATCTTAGAGTTGTTTTGATTTGCATTTCTTTTATGACCAGAGATGTTGAGCATTTTTTCATGTGTCTATAGGCCATTTTTGTTTCTTCTTCAGAGAAGACTCTCTTTAAGTCTTTGGCCCACTTTTTAATGGGATGGTTGTTACTTTGGAGATTAGTTTTGGAGTGATTCAATTTTTTGAGCTTTTGATATATTTTAGATATGAGGCCTTTGTCACTGTATGGTTGGTGAAGATCTCCCACTCTCCTTTTGCAATAGCGTCAAAGAAAATATAGTACCTAGGAATTAGAATGTAAAGGACCTTTTTGATGAAAACTTTAAAACCCTGAAAAAGGAATTGAAGCAGAACTAAGGAAATGGAAAAACCTCCCATGCTCCTGGATTGGAAGAATCAACATCGTGAAAATGATAATCTTGCCAAGGGCTATCTACAAATTCAACGCAATACCTATAAATATCCCAAAGGCATTCTTTAAAGAAATAGAAGAGGCAATCCAAAATTTCATATGGAATAATAAAAGACCCCGTATAGCAAAAACACTTCTTAGCAGAAAGAACAGCGCAGGAGGAATTTCAATACCAAACCTTAGACTCTATTACAGAGTTATAATTCTCAAAACAGCTTGGAACTGGCACAAGAACAGGCCTGAAGACCAATGGAATAGAACTGAGGACCCAGATATTAAACCACAGACCTATGGCCACCTAATCTTTGACAAGGGAGCCAAAAATATAGAATGGAAGAAAGATAGCCTCTTCAACAAGTTGTGCTGGCAGAACTGATTAAGCATCTGCAGAAAACTAAAGTTGGATCCTTCTTTGTCACCCTGTACTAGAATTAACTCCAAATGGATCAAAGACCTGGAGGTAAAATCTGACACACTGAAAACTTTACAAGAAGTTATAGGAGATACACTAGGCCTCCTTGGCATGCATTGAAACTTTCTTAATAAGGACCAAGAATCACAACAAATCAGAGAAAGGCTAGATAAGTGGGACTGCATTAAAACTGCAGAGGTTTTGTATGGCAAAGGACATAGCTAGTAAATTAATTAGGAACCCTATAGTATTGATTTTTTTTTTTTTTGCCAGTCCTGGGCCTGAGCGCAGGGCTTGAATACTGTCCTTGGACTTTCTCAAGGCTAGCACTCTACCAGTTGAGCCCCAGCACCACTTCCGGCTTTTTGCTATGTATGTGGGGTATTGAGGAATCAAACCCGGGTCTTCGTGCATGCTAGGCAAGCACTCTACCACTAGGCCAAACTCCCGGCCCTGATTTTTATCCCTCCTTGAATATATCTTCACAAGTGATACTTTTATTGCCAAGTTGAAAATCTTGGAGATTTTTTTTTTTTTTTTTTTTGCCAGTGCTGGGCTTGGGCTCAGGGATTGAGCACTGTCCTTGGATTTTCTCAAGGCTAGCACTCTACCACTTGAGCCTCAGCACCACTTCCGGCTTTTTGCTATGTATGTGGTACCGAGGAATCGAACCCGGGTCTTCATGCATGCTAGGCAAGCCCTCTAAGACTAGGCCAAACTCCCGGCCCCAATCTTTGAGATTTTTTTTCTGTTTCTTTTTACTCAACCTCGCTGAAACTTTGACTAGAAGTAACTATCCATATCTATGCTGCAGCCTGAGTGGTAAGCTTCCTGGTAATGTCTTCAGGATAAACTAGCTCAACATCTTAAAAGTGCATCCTACAATGTCTCAAGGCATGGATAAAGCACATCAGCTCCCCACCCAGTGACTTCTCATCCAATTCCAATGAAACCCCTCATTTCTACTGACATCTCCTTGGTATGATAAATTAGGAAATCATGAGAGTTTGTTCAGAACAAATGCACTCATGTCTGAATGAAGACATCCCACTGGAATCAGGAGTTGTTAGAAACTGTAGAGTGGCGAGTTCAAGTACAGTCGATGAGGATCTAAAATAAAACCATAATCACGAGACTAAAAGGAGGGATAGGTTTATGAAGTAAAGTATTTCTTTAAATATATGTTTGTATGTTTAAAGTTAAAGAAAAGTTCACTACATTTTTAAATGAAGAAATAGGTAAATCATGCAGCTTCCAATTGCAAGAATATCACTACAGAAAAAGAAGCAAGTTTTTTCAGGGGGAACATTTATTTAGATTTGCACATGAATTTGAGGTACTTATGGAATTATCAAATGAATAATTCATATTCAGTTCAAATTCATATTCAGTTCAGTGGCAGCTTGCCCAAGTAGGCAGTATTTTATCAGACCCCAAAGTCTACTGTTAAACCATCTGAAACTGAATCTGATGGTGTTTTTAATTTGATGAGATATTCTTATTCCTTAGCTAAAATATCATACTGGAAAGATATTAATTTTATAACAGCAACACTAAGAGAAAGTCTTATATTAGTTTATTGATAACAGAAAAATTGTGATGTTGATTTGTAAATTCATATTGGAATAACTGCTTTGCTTATCAATATATATGGAATCGGTGAAGAAAAATGGGTATTGAAAAAGCCCTTTCAGCTCTGGGCTGGGAGTTGGGCCTTGTGGTAGAGTGCTTGTCTAGCATGCACAGAGACTGGGTTTAATTCCTCAGTACCACATATATAGAAAAAGCCAGAAGTGGTGCTGTGGTTCAGTGGTATGGCACTAGCCTTCAAGAAAGCCGAAGAACAGTGCTCAGGCCCAGAATTCAGTCTCCAGCATGGGCAAAATAAATAAATTAATTAAATTAAAAGCACTCTTACTTCTTTTGCATAGGAAGGCAGTTCTTTGACAAAAAGACTTCCTTACTTGGGAATAGTCTTTTAGGGGATCCAATTCCAAACATTTAATTAACAGCAATTCAGAATGACTGTAAGCAATTGCATATCCCTGCCTTGCAACAATCACAGCATGGAAAACTTTTTACTTCCTTGAATTTCTCCAGAATGTTATGGAAGATGACTTTTGGTTTCTTTGAGACCACTAAGATAGAAACAACTTTTCTTAGGCATTTTCTATTTTGCAGTTACTCTGGCAGCCAGAACAATGGCCTGCAGGTTTGACACTTTGTCACACAAGGGCAGTGTAAATGGATTCATGGAGCTCTCTCATGGAGGATTAATCAGGGATACTAAAAATTTTTCATTCAGAGAATCAGGAATTAGGAATCAGATATTTGAACATTTTCTTTTTCCTGTTACTGTTAGTATTTTATTATTATTATTTTTTGGCAATGATGGGGCTTGAACTCAGGCCCTGAGTACTGACCTTGGACATTTCTCAAGTCTAGTGCTCTACCACTTGAGCCTCAGCACCACTCCCAGCCTTTTTCTATGTATGTGGTACCGAGGAATTGAACCCGGGTCTTCATGCATGCTAGGCAAGCACTCTACCACTAGGCCAAACTCCCGGTCCCGTATTTTTAAAACTTAGAGATTTCTTAGTGTAACAGCAAAGACACTTAGACCCTTTGATAATTCTTCCTCCTATTTAGTATGAGGGAGCCTTCTTACATTTCCATGGAGCACTTTTCTCATCATTTAAAAAAGTGAGTAATTGAACAAGTTCAGGGATTTTTATACATGCATAAACAAAAATTTGCATAGAATTTCAGAAACTTCACACACTACTAAATATAATCATGACCTGTGGATTTGTAACCATGGAACTTTCTAACCTCTTGGGCCATTTTTCTGATTGTGTGATGCTTGTAGTCTTGAACTCTGGGATCCGTTTGGCTTGAGAGCTGTTTCAGTGGCCACAACTCGGGCTCTGCTGCGGTGGCTAATGAACACATAAGCATGCAGCTGTGTGCATTTGCTCCATGATCTCTTGAGAAGTTCCTTCTTGTTTCCAAGATCAGTCAATACACAGTTTTTATTCCTCATATTTTCTTGTTAATGAAAACATTAGATGCACCCCAAACTCCTGAATAAGGCAGAAAGGATTTGTAACTTCCATTAGTGATTTGGTGCTTTCTCTCTGTTTTGCTCTTATATACTGATAATATATTTGGCTCATTTCATGGATATTTTTGTGATTTTAATTATAGGGATGTGTTCATTTTTTTCTTTTCATATAATACAGGATAGTGAATATCTTAATGTTTCTAGTATAGTTAATTATCATTTTTCTGTTTTTTTCTTGTTTTTAGACAGGGTGTCTAAATAGTTTATTATCATCATTTTTCTGTTCTTTTGTCTGCTTGTTTTTAGGCAAGGTCTCTACATACTTCCCACGGGCACCCACTGACCTCAAACTAGCCAATCTCTTCTTCATCCTCCTGCTTCATTCTGCCATGTGTTGAGAGTTATTCTTTCCTGCCCTTCCTGCCATTCTTTCTCCATCCCTTTCACTTTCTTCCTTCCTCAGAAAACTATTCAGACTCTTTCATTATAGCTTTACGATTATTTACATTTTTATTAAGTAGTTGTAAAAAGAGGTTTCATTTCCACAAGTCAGATTGCAATGTAATTTGATCATTGTCACCCTTATAATTCTCTTTTTTCTATTCAATATTTTATTTTATTAATTTTATTTTACTCTCAGGGTGATGTATAGAGGGGTTACAATTACATTCATAACGTTATGAACATTGTTACCCCTTCCTCTGTTTTTCTCCCATTTTCCTTCCCCTCACCCCCTCCCAAGTTGTAAAGTTCATTTCCAACATATTGGCTTGTGAATAATATTGCTACATTGGTTCACAGTTTATCCTGTGTCTCATCATATTGTTTTGCCCCTTCCCTTCTCTAGTTCAAATAAGCAAATAAATGTATATACACTGCACCAGGTACTAAAGTCAGATACATCAATAACAGCAGATGGGCCATACTCTTATAAATCTTTAAAAATGTTTAAAATGTCAATTTAATAAGTTACTACCTAGCCAGGCACTGGTGGCTCATATCTGTTATCCTAGACAATAAAGATGCTGAGGTCTGAGGATCACAGTTCAAAGCTAGTCCAGCACAAAAGTCTGTGAGAATCTTATCTCCCATTAAACATCAGAAAACTGAAAGTAGTGCTGTAGCTCAACTGGTAGAGCAGTAGCCATGAGCTGAAGAGCTCAGAGATGGGGCCCAGGCCCAGACATCAAGCCCCATGGCCAACAAAAAAAGTACTACCTAAAATTAAAATGTTTAGCTAATGTTCATGTTTGTTTTACTTAATATAAAAATTTCTATTTTAAGATGGACAAGTCGTACCAGACAAAACATAAGCAAGATTCCCATCTCAAACAATATACTATGTCTAGTTGTGTGCATTATTCTTTTTATCAGCACTGACCTTAAGCTTTCTCAAGGCTAGAGCCTTACCACTTGAGCCACAATACCACTTCTGGCTTTTTCTATGTGTGTGTTACTGGTCTTCATACATGCTAGGCAAGCACTCTACCATTAGGCCAAACTCCCAGCCACTAGTGGTGTGCATATGTAATCCTACATACATGGAAAGCACAAGTTGGAGTACAGATATCCATCCTGGTCCTGCACAAATTGCTCTAAAGCATGAGACCCTATTTGAAAACTAGCCTAAAGCAGTAGAATTTCTTGAAACATGTAATCATTTTCAAATCAAAACAACCTCCAAGTTTGGGCTCAGAATTTCCCTTTTGTTGTAATACCATACACCTGGCTTGCAGTAATTCTCATCCTAAAATATATGGAGTAAATAAAGCAGATATTAACTATGAAGAGTTAATACTTGTTCAAAGGAAAGTTCCTGACTGTAGTAGGTATTTTGTAAAAGTAAGAAGCAGTTAAAAACCACATTTATATCAAACTTTTTCTGTGGGGTGGTTATTATATAGAAATCACTTATTTTGTAAGGAAATAAGTTGCTGTATTTGGCAAATAGATTCAAGCCACAAATATAAATGTTCGAGGGATCATGCTGGGAGAAGATCACCTTAAACTTCCTTTTAAGATAGCCGTGGCTGATACACTGGAGGTACTTAATGATTTTCCAAGCAAATCTCTGCCCCAGTTCGACATTCAAACCAGACACATTACATGCAGTTACATGCTATTGGTGGATTCAAAAGTAGTGTAAACCCAAGTGGATATTTCTGTTTCTTCAGACCAACAGAGTCTAATTTCTGTGTTTTTATCCTGATGGCCAACTTAAGCATTACTTCTATTCCAGTGAATAATTTCTGAGCTCCTCACATCTTCCTATTACTCTATTTACTATCTTCTCAAGGATCCTTTCTCTATACAAGCATTTTTTAATCATTGTAGCTTAAAGGAATAGCAATTCTACATCTTTAGTGCTGATAATAAGCAAATCAATAGATTGCATCCTGAAAGGGACATCTAAAAAAATAAAAATATACATGGATATTTACTAGACAATCCTAGTAGCATTGGAACTGATCTTACAGAGGTATAAAGGAAGGGAAGAGCCAATGGCAAAGTTGCCAAGTAGTTAATACAAACTCTTCATACTAGTACAGATTTCTTTTCATTCTTGGTCACCATATATCTCTGGATAAGAGAAATATTTCATTTTCACAGAAGCTTTCTTCAATCTCAGGAAACTTATCACATGAATCATGAGGATTCAGCCTGAACTAGATCCACTAATGGAAATGTTTTTGAGGTTATAAATTAGTCATAACCTCAAGTCTGTATCAAAGATAACACTAAGAAAACTTTAAACATGTTCTAAGTTATTACTGTTATCTTACCAGTCTGGTTATATATCTTCAACTGATAAGTTGTCTAAACTAGAGATCCATTTCTTATCCTAATATTAAGGAGTTGAGGGGGAAATCCCTTTGTAAAAATTCTCCACCACTATCTCCATAATCTCTACTTCACTGAGTTTCATCCATGTGCGAAAATGAAAAATTATAACCTGCCAAGCATCAGTGGCAAAGTGAAATGAAAAAATTGCAAGTTAATAATAGTGATGCCCCAAAAAATGTCCTGGCCAATTTAACATTGCTTCAGCCAAGGTCACTTCTCCAAGCTCATTATTTTTAGAAATTTGTAGATGAGTCCTAGTCATGGTTAGGATCAAGAAAATGCCAGAGAGGGTTTAAGATTCAAGGTTATTGGTCTTAGGGAAGATACAAGCCACAGCTTCACTTTATTTTCCTAAAACCTACCATAGAATTACTTCTTGAGGAAATTAACTTTAAAGTGTATACTATGTTATATTGGGGAAATGAAGGCACCTTAATATGAAGCATTAGAGTTAAGGGTAGGAAAGGACCTTGGTTCAGTAATGGGTATGGAGAAGGTGGTTTCAGTGTATTTTCTTGGTATTTCATTTACTTTTTTCATATATTTTTATTATAGTTAATAGAAGGGTTATATTATATTCACCAGAGAGAAGGTGCATTAATTCACAAACATAGATACCCTTTCTCATGTCTTGGTCCCCATTTCCCTCCCCCCACCCCCGCCTCTCATCTTGTTTTCCTCCCTTCCCTATCCGACTTCAAATAACCAAATATGCATATATACAATATATCAAATAACCAGGAGAGATACTGTAACAATATGAGATAACCAAGGGACAGCAAGAGAGATGAGAGATAACATAAAACATTAAGGACAACAATCACTCTTTATATGGCTTTTGTTTCTATATCCTGGAGGTCCTTTCATTTAGCATCATACTATATGGCCTTATGCATCTAGGTTTTGTTCTATTGTAAATCTCTGCTAGGAGAGCCCAAGGTTTCTACTGATTATGACAAATGAGGGAAACCATTGAGTCTGTATTCCTTTGAGTCTGGCTTACTTCACTTAATAGGATTTTCTCTAAGTCTTTCCATTTCCTTACAAATGGGACGATGTCATTCTTTCTGACAGCAGCATATAATTCCATTGTGTATAAATACCACATCTTGTTGATCCACTCATCAACTGAGGGGCATTTGGGTTGGTTCCATGTCTTTGCTATGGTAAATAGTGCTGCAATGAACATCATTGTGCTAGTGGATTTAGTATGTCCTTGTTTCTGGACTTCTTGGTAAATGCCAAGTAGTGGAATTTCTGGGTCATAGGAGATTTCTATGTTTAGTCTTTTGAGGAACTGCCATACTGCTTTCCATAGTGGTTGAATGAGTTTGCACTCCCACCAACAGTGTAGTAGTGATCCCTCCTGGTCACATCCCCTCCAGCATCTGTTGTTATTAGGTTTCTTTCTTGGTATTTTTTGAAAGTTTTGTTTTGTTTTGTTTTGTCTTGCCCATCCTGGGGACTGAACTTAGGGCCTGGGCACTGTCCTTGGGCTTTCCTCAAGGCTAAAGGCAGAGGGCCACTTCTGGCTTTTCTCTGTATGTGGTACGGAGGAATCCAACCCCTGTCTTCGTGCATGTTAGGCAAGCACGCTACCATTAGGTCAAACTCCCAGCCCTTTTCTTGTGTTTTGCTCTGATGCTTTAAGAATACATTGTATTTTATGCCACAATTCATTTGTTAAAAATCTAGAGTTTAGTTTTCTTTAACTTGTAGAACCATCTACTTTGCCTTTATAGTACTCAATTTGCTATGCTATAAGAAATCCTTAGAAATATTTTAGTTTTTCACTCATAATACATTAGATCATATAGGCAAATATTAAAAGGTAATAATGATTTTCATTAACTTAGATAACAAATATTGATTACTAAATATATGAGGTCCAGATCTATATATGTATGTATTTGTGTATATGTGTGATAATACCCACAAATGTACACTACGCATTTTGAACAAAACTACTATCTCTCTGCCCTACCCTATTTCTGTTCTTCTCTATCTCATCTCATGCATAGCATTGTTGATTTTGATGTATACATATTTAGGTAGACATATGCAACTTCTTTCTATTCTATTCTGTCCCTTAGGCTGGGAGTTTGGCCTAGTAGTAGAGTGCTTTCCTAGCATGCACAAAGACCCAGGTTCGATTCCTTGGTACCACATACATAGAAAAAAGCCAAAGTGGTGCTGATGCTCAGGTGGTGAAATTCAGACATGAGGATGTACTTGAACTGGAGGTTTCATGTTTTTTTTTCTTGAGTATAGATTTTCTCTATAGAAAGTAGGATGTGTGATTTAAGATACTGAATCAAAGAAGTGATTTATCTCTTTTATAAACATATTTGTTCAAAGCCATGTGATTTGACAAAAATAAAAATATAGATATTAAGATGCTTTAAACAAATCAGCTACAAAATCACCACTTAGTGGTGTTTCCCATTGATGTCAATGAAAGGAAACTTGCTTGTGTATCCACAAACATATTTGGCTTTTTAAAAGTTCATTTCTTTTTTTATTGTTGGGATAATATAGAGGGGTTACAGTTAGATTTGTTAGGTAGTATGTGCATTACTTCTCACACATTGATACTACCTCTTGTGTTTGGCTTTTGTTTTTGTAAGCATACTTTGTATTTTTGTGTATATGCTGTGGTCCTCATCAGCCTTCTTTGCCAGATTTTTTTGTGGGGGGTTCTTTTACATTTTTGTAATGTAGAGTACAGAAATTTGATTGGCACTCAAGAATAGATTTCTGCATTGCTGTGGTGAGAATTATACTATCTTTTCATTCCTGCAAAATTGTTATCAGAAGAATAGAATGTGGGTAAAGGCCACCTCTCTGATGCCAATTTTCTCTTCATAAAAAATAAAATTTGGATAAACATTAAGGGTAGAATTTACAAGGAACTCATGCTCCTGATAATTCACTGAGAATTAGCACACTTTGTAAGTATTTGAGAACTTTTTGTCATCAATTTGTAGGTAAGAATACTTTGCTTGTCCTACAGAGATGATTCTTATCATTTATGAATCAGAGGTAAAACAAGAAACCCCTAAGTAAGATGATTTATTTGCTGTTGTTTTGATTTTGGGTAGTCTTGATTCTGTTTTGTAACCTTTGAAACATGGATTTTTATAAGTGGTACTGTTAAAATTTACACTCTCTAGAGTGTATGGGTAATCATTACTGCTCTTCAGGTGACAAGATTACCTGTCTCTACTTTAATGCAACATTCTATAATATTTACAACTGAAATACTATGGTTTTTAGGATATCTCATATATTTCTATGAATGAAACGAGATTTGCAAGAAATGAAGTCTTGCCTCTAGAAATAAGTTCAAAATATTAAATTTATCTTAAACATTCCTAGAACTTTTAAAAACAGTATTGATTTAATACCTTGAAAACAGAATCTCATTCTAATGGTTGCAACTTCAGTGTCCCACAATGTAGATGGAAACGCTAAGAGAGCAGTGTTAGTAAAAATAGGAATAGAGTAATAATGCTTTAATTTGTTATTCAGTTCAATGATTTGGACATTTATTAGGTCTGTATTTTGTTGAAATCTTGCTCAGCCTTGGAGTGGACAGGGATAAGAATGTTGTAACAGGATATCTTATCCTTATCCACCTGTGATGAAGATTGAAATCAGGTATGAGTTCCCATGGTGTTTTAAAGTGTGCAGATCTAGACAGCCACTGGTATCTCATAAATGTAATCCTAGCTATTCAGGAGGGTGAGAGTTGAATATTTATGATCCATAGGGCACCTGAACAAAAAAGTTCACACAAATATCTCCAAATCAATCAGCAAAAAGCCAGAAGCAGAGGTGTGGCTCAAGTAAAACCTAACCTTGAGCAACAATGCCAATCAAGAGTGCAACGCTGTGACCTACGCAAAATAAAATATGCAGGTCTACTTTTATGATATAAAAACTCTAATCTTTTGTCAAGTGGAAAAGAAACCCAAAATGTGGCTCAAAGTACCAAGTGAAGTTCAAGAACACTATAGCCTTTTGTGAATGTTTTCTTTCTCTTATTGACTGCCATTAAGTACTGTCAGAGAGTGTTAGCAGCAGAGTTTCTGATGTGGTGTTCACTAGCCCGGTTTTCTGGGGAGCAATAAGTCATCCAGAAACAGAGGAATCCCAGCCAACCTCAGCACATAAACTTTCCAACTCTGATGCATCTTTACCATCATTGAGACATCAGTCTTATAAATATTTGAGTATGACCTTTTATAGTAGATCGCCCTTTTTGGAAGAATTCTGCCACTTCAATAAAATAAAATTGCTTATTGAATTCTGAAGGGATAATGAATTAAAGACCCAACAATGTCCTCAGATGCTTATACAACACTAGCTGAAGTGACACTGAAATATACAATAGGATTTCCCAAATTATACGGAAGAAAATATACTTGAGCCCCTCTTCTCCCCCTCCCCGCATTGTTCAACCTGATTTATTTTAAGAGAACAGGCCAGTCATCACTGAAGCCTTTTAGTTTTGGCCTCTCCAGTCACTTTCCCTGCACCACACTGTCTCCTTTATTGTATGTGGAAGGAACCTGTCACATTAAACATGCCATGACAACTATAGATATCACCAAGGTCAGTCTAATCTTCCTCCTTTGCCAGAAAAATGCTGGGGAACTTTTATATTGTGATACATAATATAGAAATTGCAGAGGAGATGGAAAGAAAGAGAAACAACACTCATATTGTAGAGAATGGAGGGCAGTGTGTACCATTTCAAAACTCCACAGTTGATCTTGGAACAAATTCCTGGTAACTTCATTCCAACTATGCAATTGACAATAAGGCATCGTTCCCATGTGTCCTCAGTGTCTTCTGATTCGAGGATGTTATTGCTTAAAGAAGAAAGATGACTTTTCAGCAGTAAACATAGCCTATATAGTGAAGAAATACAATGGAGAAATGAATGAAAACCACATAAAATCATTAGAAAACCATGCATTAGAGTTTGGATATTAAAATATTCATTTTCTTCAATCTGAAACACCATATTTTTGGCAATAATCTTAAAAAGCAAACACCTGCAAATGCATCTATATGTATGTGTGTATATATGTATATATACATATATGTTGTAAAAAATGTGCGCATCTCTGACAGAATAAATTAGTACTTCTGAAAAAATCCAGTAATAAGATATACTATTAAATTTATTATATACATTTATTTATAAAGTTCTTTTAAGATCACTTAAATATAACTAAGAGCATATTTAAGTTGCAAGAGAAAGTAAAGCATTTTTTGCCAATCAGTGTAGTCTATAGAATATTTGAAATTATAAATAACAGATAAGGGCACATTTGACCTATATATAGCCTTGAGATATAGTGTTTTTGTGGTTTAATATTTGGGAGGCTATACAATTCCAAAATCAATTGATAACAGTTGCATTACTTTACATAGAAATGGAAACTAGGAAGGTTTTCCTCTAGTTAACTGGATATAAGAGTC
This sequence comes from Megascapheus bottae, assembly GCF_031878675.1. NCBI lineage: Eukaryota > Metazoa > Chordata > Mammalia > Rodentia > Geomyidae > Megascapheus > Megascapheus bottae. The sequence continues at coordinate 34,133,032 of NC_143509.1, forward strand.
TCAGGGACATTCCTACCCAGGATGACTTGAAATTACAATCCTTATATTTCAACATTCTAAATACTTATGAATAAAAGTGAATGCTACCAGTACCTAGCTAGTCTTGTTTTTTTGTGAGTGTGGTAAAATCCCAAGTTACAAAAACCTATTAGTGGAAAGACAGAACTAAAGGTCATGGTGATATTCTAAAAGACGTTTTCTTTATCCCTACCACTGTTACTATTTCTCTTGTTTTTCAGAGAAATATTTGTTTTGATCAAAATAAAGCTTCAGATATATTACCTACCTATTTTGCTGTGCTCTAAGTACAATATTAAATACTTTATTGCTACCTAATAATTTTATCCAGTGAAATTTCATTTTCATGTTTTCATTCAGTAAATGTTTTTTTCTTTTTATTTTTTTTGCCAGTTCTGGGACTTGAACTCAGAGAGTGAGCACTCTCCTTGGGCTTTCTCAAGGCTAGAGCTCTACCACTTGATCCACAGCACCACTTCTGGATACATATATACATACATACATATATACATACATACATATATATATATATATATATATATATATATATTACCAAGGAATCAAACACGGGTCTTCGTGCATGTTTGGCAATCACTCTTACCACTAGGCCAAACTCCGGCCCCAGTAAATACTTTTTGACTCAATGAATAATTACATTTTGTTTGGGCTGGTTCTGGTGATTGAACTTAGTGTCTAGGCATTGTCCCTGTGCAGTTTTGCTCAAGGTTATTGCTGTATCACATGAAACACAGCTCTATTCCCAAGCTTCTTGTTTGGAGAAGATTCTCATGGACCTTGAACCATGATCCTTGGACCTCAGGATCCTCAGTAGCTAGGATTACAGGCATGAGCCACTGGCACCCTACTACTACTACTGCTACTACTACTACTACTACTACTAGTACTATTATTCTTTAAGGAAACTGAATGTGGTTTCTTGCTTTTTGAAGTTCTCATAATTATTTCCTCTTTCTGGGCCTGTGAACATGTGCCCACCATCTCATGGAATGCATTGCCATAGAAGATTTGATGAGTTTAGCAGTTCAACAATCATCTCTTGGTTGACTAATAGGCAATAAATGCAGAGCCAAGCTATAGATGAGATTACATTTTCCCTGCATAATAAAAATTATACTTTTTAGTAGTAGGTTGAGTCCATTTTGTTTGCAAAGCATCAGCCACACAGCATATGATCAAAGAATATTGACTGAACAAAGTAGAACCTTTAGATTGCTTTAATTTAGAGTTGATCAAATTACAAAGACCAGGGAAATATTGTCTTGCCAATAATTTACTTTTTCTTGGGAACATAAATTATGAGAATCAATAAAATGTAAGCGCATAAATTGTCCTTCCATGTTTCTTCAAGAAAACCTTTGGCTGCTAGAGAATATATCTTGAATTGTAGAGTCGCATCCTTATTAATGCTTTTAACAAAAGTTGCAGTCTTATAATGGGAGGAGATAATTGGTCTGTAGGGCTGACATATATTTAGATACTTCCTTTAGAAGGTTTCCTTCTAATTGAAAGATCTTGGGAACATAAGCTGGGCAACAGCTATGAAGGCCTTGCTAGTCTAGATTTTTTGTAGGGATAACATTTTCTAAATTACTGCATTATGATATGGGAAATGAAGGGCAAGCTCCTTGTTGGGAGAAAGTGTTAGAATGGCCCTAATGCAGAATCTCATTAAAGTAGCTGTCAGGAATCCTCTATATTCCACTCTACTGGAAGAAGGAACTGTCTCTTTGAGTGAGTGTACTGCCAAGGAGGCATTTACAAATAAATGAAAAATGTCACAATTGATTTCACTTTTTCCAGAATACTTCATGTCAGTTTTGTCACAGCTGTCTTTGTTACTCTGTTTTAGATCTCCCAGCTGGACATTGGAAATAGCTTTTGATGGTATAGTGCCTCATTCATATGACCCCAGGTAAGTCCCCTATTGGTGACCTTTTACAAATATTTGTAAATCCGTTTGAACAGTTAGAGAAAATGGAAGGTCATTTCCCTCTTCCTCTCTGTAAGGACTGTTCTTTGTCAACAAAGCATTCAAGAGTCAATTGTTTATTTTTATTTACTTGGTCATTGAGAGATGGATTCCATAGTTTACAGAGCCATGGAAAAGTGTACAGTTATATTGCATATTCTTTTCACCAATGCCAATTGACTTTTCTGCTTCATCAAACAAGGGAAATAATGGTACTATGCTTTCCCTATTGCTGTAAATTTATCTCGAATATATGCCCTCCATATAATTTATTTATAACAAATTGTGTGCATTCATTATTGTCATCACTGTCAATGCATCCACCAGCTCTCCTATATAGCCATCATTATTGAAATTCATTCTAGCCATATACTGTGCTAAACAATTACATAAATTAACTTATGTAAATCCATTACAATAGTGGTTGAATTTCAAGTTAATGTGGATTTGGAGAAAAGATAATTAGATATTGCTAACTGTTTTTTGTATTATGAATATTAAACAAGAAAAGTAAATCTTACATAATTATACTTAAAGAGATTTTAATCAGTATAATCAGTTGTATATTGTGTGATTGAGATAATTTGGGTTACGATGGTTGATATGAAAGATCATGGGATAAAACAATTAGGAAAAGCTCATTTCTCTTAGAAAAACAGCAGTAATTTACCCATTCATTTGAAAATATTTAGTGAGCATCATTAAGTGCCAGGAACTTAAATAGAAAGAAAGATGATGAAAATATGCATGTGCTTCTCAAGTTTTACAGTCCAGAGGAATTAGGCAAGAACACAGGCAAGCCCAGAAGAAATTATGACTGACACCATGTGAATGGTATGGTCTACAGATTGAGAAATCAGACTAACAACTAGGCAGTCTGAGAATCACTGCTTATGGAGCTATGTGTCTCTAGAAGGTGAAAGATTGATGTTCCTGATGTCTGAACCATATGGTTTATGATAAAGAGCAGTGATATATAAGCAAGTAAGAAAGAGGAGGACATGCTGTAATACACCACATGTAGGAAATGTGGATATAACTGTGAGCACTGGGAGCTGAACAGAGTTCAGGAAAGGCTGGTGAAATTTTCAGTGACCTGCTGCTGTATATTATATCCAGAAAGACAGTCCATTCTTCTTCCTTCATTCCAATGTAAGTAAAGCATAATCCTAGAATTATAAGGACTTTGTGATCACAGACATGGTCTAATTTACCTCATGTTCCCATTACCTAATTTTATAATTTGCACAAAGTAGACTCTCCATATTAATAACATGAAATCTGAATCCATAGTGTAAAAATCTAGAAAATGGACTGTTACCTTGTGGTTAATCCATGTTGTTACTGTATGTGACTTTGTTATCTGTTATTTTGTATATGTTTATTTGAAATAGGGAAGCGAAGGTGGGAAAACAAGATGATTGGGAGGGGATGGGGGAGAGCAACAGGGACAAAAACATGAGAAGGGGTATCAATGTTCGAGAAGTAATGCACCTACCTGCTGAATGTAACTGTAACCCCTTTATACATTATCCTGACAATAAAAAAATAAAGAAAATGGGCTATTAGCATAACAGAGTTTGGTTCCCTGTTTGTGATGAGTACTTCTCTTTTTCTGATTATTAGCCACAAATAGCAAAGTTCTTCTACGTTTAGATTTACAATGAAATATCCACCATGGAAAATTAATGTGAAAGTCAACTTTTATACGATTTGCATATAAGAAGTTAAATACCAATAAATATCTTTAAGCAAGCAAATGATTTAGAGAAAAATTAAAATGAAGTGTAAAAATTATTTTTAGCCAAAGAAATAACCAGTATATCTAAATTTTATTCATTTACTTCTAGAAAGTAGATGGGTAAAAACATTACAGACGTTTATGCACAGAGAAAAAAATGTAATGATAAGTTAATCAGGCATTGCAAAATAAGTACTAAGGGTATACATTTAATTTATTTTAATTTTGTTAAAATGCCATTTAGTGAGGAGCTCTTTAAACATGTCACTATAATTCACAAATCCAAAAATTATATTAATTTTAATATTATTAGATAATGTAGATTGCCAAAATGGGTTTATCCCAACATGGATCTTGTCTTCCTGTAAAGTATTCCATTGTAGATATTTTTGGATAGCATTGTTATGGCATTATTCCTTTAAAATATGTTATCATCTGGCATGCCTATGCCAGTTTTTCTGGAAACCAGTGGAGCATTTGAGTGTATTTTCATAGCAACCTGCCACTCCACAACTCCACGTTCTACATTTATTTCAAATAGCCCATAATGTTTGATTTCCACAACAACCATTTATTTCTAGTCTGCAGCTTGTCCAGGAAAAAAAACAAAAACAAAAATGTAAGTCAAATCATTCCAAATATTTTCAAAATTCCACCCAAATATGTGTTTAGCAAAACCATGTGACCCTCTGTACTTAATAGTAAGTTGAAATACTCCTAAGTACACATTTGATTATTACTGTTACTCTAAGAGTCTAAATGAACCATCTAGAAATTGGTAACACTT